>NW_027526445.1:66243347-66533347 GCF_048455015.1 Haemaphysalis longicornis
ACTCGTCAACAAGCTCAGCCGCTCGGTCCATGGTCTTTTCTCTAGAGTGGTGCTGCACTCCGTGTCTAATGTGTCCTGTAATCACTAATAAGCTATTTTAAACCGAAGTACTGAACCACCGTGTCCTAATCTCCAAATGCATTCGCCTCTTTGAGCCACTCTTCCACGTTAGTCCTTAGCTTATTAGGCTAAATCAGAGTAGGAATCGCCTTTAAAAAGTTCTCCAGGCTTCGCAGAACTTCTGACGAAATTCATCTGCAAACAGGCTGTACTGACGCAGTATGCTTGTATTCAGTTTCGGGTAGTCAGCCGCCTACTCGTTTGGCAAACCGGCTATTACATCGGATGACCCACCCGGCAAAAGCGCAAATACCTTCTGCGACCGTTATTCGCGCCAAGACTAGGCCTTCTCGCAGCCAGCGCTCTGTCCATGACTATTTCGAATGTTGGTGTTGTCGTGCAAAGCCTAAGCGGCACCACCTTCAACTCCTAAAAGCGTTGTTGGGTTATGAATACAGTCTTCCTTTGGTCTCTGTGATGCACTTCTATTTGCTGGTAGCCTGTATTTAGATCAATCGTTGAGAAGTACATCGCGTTGCAGAGGTGGTTGATGGTCTCGATTAGTGGCAGGGGGTACACGTCCTTTTTGGTAATCTTGTTCAGTCACCGGTAGTCAACGCAAACCTTGATGTCCAGACTTTTTTATTCACGAGTATGACCAGGGAAGCCAAGGGGTTTTCGATGGCTCTATAATGTCGTCGCTGAGCATGTCTTCCTCTTGTGTACGGATGGCTTCCCCTCGTGTGAAGACACGCAGTATGGTGACGTTTTGGTAGATCGGGCTCCATGTCCGGTTGTTATGCCGTTATTCGACAGAAGTGTCTGACGTAATTTGGAGTTCGACCAAAAAACACACACTGTTGCGGCGCAGTGAGTACCATTTTTTTTTCTGTGCTTCTTTCCGTAGACCCAAATTCACGTAAAAGAGATGCGGAAGCTTGGAGGTATCTTCAGGTCAGTTCCTGAATGTATAAAATGAACCTGTCGATGTCCCTTGGTCTGAAATTTGCTGGGTTTACGAGTGTCTAACTGCCACGCTTGGTTAGTTTTCGGCTTTCTTTGCTGGCTATTTTAATTCCTACAGGGCTATGGTCTGATATTTTTTAGAGCAATGGTGCAGCGTTCACTATTTCGCACTCTGTGACAGTTTCCGCTAAAGCCGAGCTTACATAGACGCTATCTAGCCTACTTTTCGTGCGACCTTGTTGTCATGAATACTGAACTTCTGCTCAGTGGAGGAGTACGTGTGCATCGATTAGGTTGAAATGACATATTAACTTATTTTTTTCTTGTCCTTGGTAATCTACTCGTGGTGAGGGCCGTAGTCTGTCAGCTTGGTTTAGTACACAATGTAAATACCCTAGGCATATCACATGTGGGTTTTCTAGGAACAGCTGCTTCTTATTTCTAATAGTGGAAAAGTGTGGGGGGGGAATAGATATTAATTAAGAGGTATCGACCGCCGTTCCAGCTTAAATCCAGAACTGCTATTCTACCTTCAGTATCAAACGTGAAGTTTCTGTATGCTAGCAAGGATGTATTCAAAATAAATATACCAACTCCAGAGGAGTTCTGCATTGGAAAAGAAAAGATATTCTTGTGTCCGCGTTGAGCCTGGAATTTATGGACCTCCTTAATGGGTACTATGTGTGTTTCGTGTAGGCACAATATGCCGCCTCTATTTTGTTGCCGGCTCACCGGGGCGAAGGTACGAGTGGTCACTCGGCTCGTTTTCTCCGTCGCCGCGATGTAATCTCAATTTCCCTAGCCCTGTGGTTGCACGCTTGCTCCTTTGACTCTGTACGATGGTCTCGCATCTTTGGCGCCCGTCTCCGCCGCCATCCTGCCTCCTTTCTGTTTCGGGTAGCGCCTGGCTGTCGCCATCATGGCGGCCGTCTTCTCCTCTCCAGCCAACTTGGCTTCCTTGCCCTGCGGGCCGTTCCCGGCTGCTGCCATCATGGCGGCCGTTTTCTCTTCTGCCGTCATCTTGGCTTCTTCCCACGCCGCCCAGCTCCCGGCTGCCCGCTTCCTCGACCGACCGTCTTCTTCCGCTGCCATTTTGGCTACCTTCCACGCAAACTGGCGACTTGCTGCCGTCTTCGCTTCTTGCCCTTTTTGCTCTTTTACGCTCCATTTCTTCGTTTTCTTTTTTCTCCTTCCCGTTGCAGTAAGGTAACTGGGTGTTGTGGGACTGTGTTTCTTGTTCGCTCCTGATGTCTTGGGTAGTTTGAGGGGTTGTGATTTCTTTGTCCTCGTTCACCTCCATCGGCCTCCCATTTGGTGGACTTCGGTCTGGGTCGCCGCTTTCTCGCTGTTCCAGCAGCGGACGAAAAGCCGCTGAAAACCCCCCGGATGTCACCATCGACTACGACCAGCGCTCTGTACAGTCGGCTGTGGCTTGCGTCCCGCAGCTCCGCTATCAATTTCGCACACAACATTTCTTAGCGTGCCCCAACATTACGCACCAATTACACCCAGAGTGGCGCATTAAGCCTTAGCGTATTCTTCCAAGCCGCACCGCCGACAAAATTTCCGCACACCTCGGTAGTCGAACGTAGCCCTTTGGGAGCAAACAAGGGACAAGTTCGGCACAGGGTTATCCATGAGCATTTCCGTCTTCACATATCGCAGTCCTGTCTTTAGATACGGCTTGTCTCGAAAACAGCTGGAGTTTATCTGCCCAAATTTATCTGGAGTTTATCTGCCCTGAAAGGCCTCCTAGGCCTTTCGTTTGAGCCCACGCTGATGATACAGTTAGTCGGTAGAGGTATAATCCTTCCCGGTAAATCTGGTGCCTTTGAAGCACGAAGCGTTCTGACGTGATGCCCGAGCGAATCGTTCAAAAACTAATGTTCCGTTGTGTTCTTTTAGTACACGTTTTATATTAGCTCATGGATACGAAACATTCTAAGGCGTGGCTTTTGAAAATAAGTGTTCCGGTGCGTTCTTTTAGTACGCGTTACGTTCGGGCACGAGGCGTTTGAAAACGACTTTCTCTATGTTTCAGTATTGTGACAAGAGATGTCGACAACCCTAGCTCGTAATGTTCTTCACCCTAAAACAAAGTCTACCGCAGCAAAGTCTCATTACACAGTCGCCCTCAGAAGGGTCACTCATCGGATTTCGCGCGTGAAATTCAACATAACAGAGGACAATTCCCAAGCATCTAACGTATTCTCGTAAACAACTCCGTGGACTTTGACCACCAAATATTGTTACACCACTAGCCTTGAAGGGAAAGAAAGGCGTTCAGCATAGTTCGTTGATATATAGTATTGCATTTGAAATAAACATAAAAAAGCGAAAGGTAACAGAATACAAAGTAAAGAATAATACAATGTAACTTGCTTTTTTTTCGCGTTGTTTTAAAATGTTTTTAAAAAGTGCAATATGCGAACCTGCTTTGCAATTTTTTGATACAAACTAAATAAAACGGTTTTCTAGTTTTACAAACCTGATTAAAACTTTGTAAATACGCTTCTAATTAACTTGTAACAAAAACGGGATATCGTAGCAACATCACGGCAGGCTCTAATCTTTCTCCAATGTGGAAGAGACACCCTAATGGGTCCTTCAGGCTAACTAGGCTTGCAGGGGGTCCTCAACAGTATGGCCGCGCCCCCATGACTGCTTTGCCGACCGTCTCGTCAGCATACTGCGAACCTCTTTCGTTTAGCCGGCTAAGCTCGTTCCTCCGGCGACCCATTCACAGGCGCATCCTCTCACCCCATCTGGCCCTTTCTGCGCACAGGGTAGCTCATATTGCAAGTATATCAGAGGCCTGCTTTTTGGCACAGCTGTTCGTTCTGGCGCATGCTCTATCACCGTTTCTCCGAGCTTTCCTCAAACACTCCTCTCGAACCGCTGTTTCCCCCTTCTAGATGGCAGCACTAGTCTCGCCATGCACTGCTTAAACCCTCCTTTCGGGCACGATCACCTCTTCACCTTGCCCGCCTAGCATAAATCTACTACACGCGTAGTTGAATATTCGAGAACAGGGGCTTTCGCCCTAAAAACAAAACGAATGTTTATTAGTGGACGGTGGACGTTCAAACATTTTATCTGTACCAATTAGAGTGGTTGTCAAGGTACCCGTAGAGACAGAGTTTGACCGCCACAGCGGCAGAGATGAGCAACGCTGGTAGTTCGCTTCGCCCTACCAACATTGCAAACGCTGCCACGCTCGTTGTCCTCTTCCGTACGTCGCCAAGGGTACGGATCGATGGCAAAAGTTTTTCTGGCTCGAACAATCTCTCGGTCATACCATAAAAGATGCTGTTTGAGTCGCCGCGAAATGTATGTATATTTATGTTTTCATTTAATTACATATCTTGAAGGCAGGAATGGGCAATACGTAGGGGGATGGGGAATGTCGGGTTATATTTGAAAGTACAGTCTATTTTTGCAGTAGAACATGAGAACAAAACCACTCATGCTGTGCATAATTATAGCATCTAGAAACTAAAGTAATACCCAGAAACAACTACAAACAACAGTACATTATATTGAATTTAAAATGGGTTCACACAAAGAACCACCAAAACAGAAAAAAAAACAAAAAAGCGCAATCAGCACACTCAAATTGAGGAAAAAATATATTACAGAAAAAAAAAACGAAAGAAGGATTAATAAGGCATCAAAGAACTTCAAGAAATGTTTTGAGCGCATGTTGAAAAGATGATGAATTGGACAGTTCAGCAGTGTGAGCAGGAAACGAGTTCCATGCTTGGATTGCTCTAAGTAAAGCAGATTTTTTATATCTTTCGGTTTAGCGAAAGTTTCTCTAACTCTTAAAGTGTCGTCTACCCGTGCGGAGATATAAGGCGCTGGAAGGGTATTAAGCTGGGAAAACGGCGTTCTACATTGGTGCCGCTAATAGAAACAAGACAGCAGAGGCAAGCTGCCACGCGTGGCAAGCGAGGGCAGAATAATGAATCCTTTAAAGAACATACGCTATGGTATCGCGACTACGAGGACGTGATGAACCGGGTGGCCTTGTTATGGGCGGATTCCAGAAGGTTAGTTAAGCTTACACCGTGACAATGCCGTGACAAGGCAACAGTCTAGGGGACAGAACTAAACAGTGCGCTTTGTTTTTTTCTAGATTAATTTACATTTGCCAGCACTTACACCAATACTGCCGCTTAGTTATATCAGATCGAAAGATAATTCTGTCGCCTTGGTTAGAGATCTATCTATATACAACATATTCGGCCGCAAACAGGCGAAGTGGAGATTTGAGAGTCAATGCTTCGTTCAGGCCTCTTTTCAGAAAACACGCCGTTTTTCGGGAGGTAAAAAAGAAAGATATAAACGCAAAGTGCACATTCCGTGGCAAGGCTGGTCGCCCAACACAGAGTCCAACATTTAACGAGACTTCGAAGCACACGCTATCCGCACGTCGCTACCATATTCCTATGTTTGGAATCAAGAGTGATATCCTTGCGCAAGATCAACCACCGCCGCCTGGGAAACCATAGTAAGAAGGAAGAAAGGAGATTACAGGACCCGTTTATTAGGTGAAATAGCAATGAGAAGGAATTGAGAGGAAATCAGCAAAAAGGCAACTGGCCTTACGCCGCAGGGCGGGTGAGACCGGGAGCCCCGTCAGTGAGTTACAGGGGCCGCAGTGGCGGGTTGACTCCGCTGCTGGGCGAAATAGGTCCGAAAGGACCCCACCTTTGACTAGACGACTAGGTTCTCCTTTTCCCCGTAAACGGGTCAGCCAGGCACACCCGCAGCGTGGGTGGAGCTGGGTCGTGGAGCTGGGGACCTATGCGGCACCACTTACCGTGCCTCTCAAGGTGCCCCTTGCTATGTTTGAAGAAACGTGTGTGACAGGGACTGAAAGAGAATTTGAGTAAACAGAAACACCCCAAATGACATGATTGCTGGTTCTGAAGAAGCAGTGGTCGAACCGTTTCACCGTGAACCGGTAACCAAAGTTTATTTTTTGTACCGAAGCTGTTGCTCAAATAATTTGCGCATGGTGTTCGTAGTTCTAGAAACATGAGAAAAATGCCGAGCACTTGTGCACGAGTGCCTAGAGCACACGTTCATCAAGCTAAGTATCCCACTTAGGGAGATTGTGCAACTTTGGCGACAAAAACAAGAACTCCAGCGTTCACCGTAGCGGGACACTTGCTGGCAACGAGAAAGACAGGTTGTAGCGTACTCTCCTTGTTTTTGGACCCTCGTGTCGTCGTACGCATGCTCGCAGTACCGTAAAAGACCCGGGACTGGAATGTAAAAGCCGCTGTAGCCGGTCACTGACTCCGTATGGCCCGGCCCTGGATAGTTGGCACGGCCGGGGAGCAGAGAACGCTTCCACAGCATCGGCGTCCAAAGCGCCCTGTGGAGACAAGATGTCGCCCTAGCTGAGGGGCGTACTAAATCGTCGACCAGAACGATGAACTCACTTTGGCTTTGCTCAACGTGAAATTATAAAAATGTCATGCCGCCGCCTTCAACCAAGACAACACAGTGAATCTAAAATGAATCTTTCTGTCCATCAAGAATTACGTCGACAAACTTCACCTTTAATGTCTTTCGCATAAGTACAAGCTTCTCTAATTAACATTACCTTGCAGCTCCGGGACGGCGTTAGCAGTACAAAAAATAACAGATCGGGTTTGTATCCAGTTCTCGCAAATATTCTCGGTTCGATTCCGGTTTATTGTTCAGATCGGTTCCGGTTCACACCCTAATTAAAAAAAAACATACGGACAGGGACGTAGTTGCCGCTGAAGTATTTTTCGACTGAGGGGAGTTTGACAATTGCTGAATAATTTTTTTCTATTTGCGGGTTCAACGCATAAAGAAACGATAGAGAGTTACAATTGGATTTAGTTGGGACCTTAATCTTTGAATGAAATAAGGCGTTATTTCCTGTAAACAAACTACATCAACCTCATATTCGCCCTTTTATTTCCTTCGTCTTCTCTTGTCCCCGTTATTGGGCGCTGTACCCGAAAACACAAAAACCGTCTACTTCTCCATCAAATGCCTGGGATAGAGGCATTCATAAAATGTTTAAATATTGTAAATTACAAAAGATCCTACATTTGTGTGTCGTCATTGGAATCAAAACTATGACAAACAGGAAAGAAAAATTTAGATTCGAATAGAATTCAGAATCGAATTAACCATACTAATAAGCCCTCAAGATTGCTATAGGCGTCTTCTGATGAAGAAAAAGTAGATTGCCGAATTTTATTTGAAAGTTCTTAATATTGAATGTGGCCTCCTGGCGAAAGCTTCCCACAATAATGCTAAACAAGGCTAAACATAACTCATTATTGAATAAATTTGCAAAAAGAAATTATTCTATGCTGATCTCAAACAGGTTTTTAAACATGTAACAGTAATATTTAAACAGTACAAGAGATAATAGTCCTGCAGTAAACAATTATTAGATAAATAGCAAATTGCATATTATCTCCGCAGATCGGCATTTGTGCGTGAGATTTATTCCATTCTGAGGTAACTATAATATAGTACCCTCCGGACAAGCATTTTTCGATTCAGAGTATACTGGAACATCTTCTGGACCTGCCGATTTGTTTGACGGCGCTAGCCATGTTTAATGCGGACTTCTTGGTGTCGTAAAAGACAATAGTTTCATAGAACAAAGAGGCTCCGGTCCCCTTGCCTTCAAAGCAAAGCGATCATTATAACGACCATAATCGCGAGGGCAAACGCTGGACGAAGGCCCCTCCGTCCTCCAATCGCTCGTTCCCCGCACCGCTCCAGTTCATTCCTGGACTCCGAAATTCCTCATTCTCTCCGTCGAAATGTCCGACTTCCCGGTCTATAGCTGGCCCATTTTGTCCAATCGGTCACCCTGGTTGTCCATCAGCTGTAAATTCCCTAATATGTCAAGCTCAGGTCCATTTCGTTTTCTTTATTATAACTATGAGATCCTATGCTCTAGTTTGTTCTGTGATTCAAAAAGTCTCCATTTATCTTTGTAAGCATTACTAATGTCATTATTCTTTACATGGCCTGATGAGCCGACCTATGTGTGTGTTGGAGTAGTTTCCTCTTTCGTCTGCATAAGTACTCAATGGAAGGGCGCATCGGTTATTAAATCTCCTTTAAGTAAAAGAGGTAACTTGGTTTTCATTATTCTTGAGTGTGTGTGGAGTGCTGTTGATCCCATTCAAATTCTGGGCACACATTTCTTTCCGGTCGTTTGGATGAATACCAAAAATCAGACCGCGTTAGTTTTAATCTTGTAGTTGTTCTAGCGTTTCGTTACAGATAATAAATAGAGCAATTTTTGCGCGTTTATTGCACGTTACTTTAAATACAATCGGATTTATTTTCAGCCCCAAACCCTTGCTTTCTTGTTTTTGTTCCTGAAGCATTTGTGCAAGTGTTCTGCATTGTTGCTTAGCGTGATGATGTCGTTTGCAAAAGTGAAATTTCTCAGGTGACCTTCTTTTATCCGTAATCTCGTGTTTTCCCAGGCAGGCTTTTTGGATACTCTCCAGACAAGCTCTGAACCGTTTTGGAGGGATGGCATCACCCTGCCGTACTCGTTTGCACTTAGGGAATATGTTGCTTCGCTTGGAAGGATTATCCTGCTTTTGCATTTCTTCTATATGTCCTCTGGTGGTCTTATGGGGGCCTTTCATATCCGATAGTGTTTAAATGCTTCCTCCACTGCTGCAGTGCCACTGTGTGAATCCCTTTCAAGGTGTCTAATATTGCCAGGTATAAAGGTTTGTCGTTTTGAGGGCAATGTTTCTACCACTTAATCTAAGAGGGGAATATGATGCATTGTTCACTGTCATATCCTGAACACACCCCGCTCTTTGAGTTGATGAGAATCGAGGCTCCTACTTATTTGGTTAAACATAAAGTTTAAAAACAGGATCTGTAGCTTTTAAGATGTTTGGCGTGCTCTTTCTTTTGAATCAGAAATATGTTGGGGTTTCTCCCAGCTTTCGGCATTTTCAGTCCACTAACTTTAGGAAAATAGTGCAGCAAGCTTTTCCAGTACAATATATATGATTTCTCATTTAAAAGATCCACAGTTACCACGTGGTTACCTGCAGATCTTCCTCTTTTCATCCACTTTACAGGTATTTACACTGGGTATTTTCTGCTTAGTGGGACTTAAGCTTGTTCTCGCCTGTTCGCGAGAGTGGAGTAAGGTTAGCCCGCGAGATACGTTTAGTAGCATTGCCTGGTCTAGCGAGCTTGCGTATAGCCGGGTGTAAGAACGTCCAGACAGATTGAATATCTCATCCGTGTCGTTCGTGTTGTTGTCCTGCTCGTGTATAAGTGCGTAGGTTCTGTCATCGTTTATAGGTAAGGGGATTACAGAAAATTTGTTTTATTAACGAGTGAAATGAGGTATCGTAAATAATTGGAATTGTGGAAACGTTTCCTAAATTCCAGACAGTTGGGTTTAGAATGGAGTGTGAAATGCTGAAATTACACCCCAGGCGGCCCCCACTGTAGAAGTGCCCAGTTACCGTTATGACATTACAATAAGTGTGCCGTAGCCAATGTCTAGTCGGGAATGGTGTCCAACAAGCTAGGATGGTTTCCAATCGGTCTTTTTCGCAAAATTTTGGTCTCGTCCGTCTTTTTAAGTGCGAATGCACTTTATAAGCGACCCCAAACCATCCACCGCCGGCGGCGGCGGCGGCGTCGGCGGCGTCCGCAGTGCTCTTCAAAGAAGAAACAGCATCCGGCGCCAGGTTTCGATCCGAGAACTTTGCGGGCCGCAGCCCGACGCTCTACCGAATAAGCCACGGACGCAACGCTGATATTGTCAGTAACGCGCCTTATATCTTTAACGCATTCAAACTACGTCGTCAACGGCGTGCGTTGGCGACTCAGCGGCGTTATAGCGGCTTGATAACTGCGTGGTGTACACGTGATACTACAAACCCGATGGAAGAGATGGAAGAGAAGGCGGCGAGGCGGTGGGCTGCGGGGGCCGAGCGCAAGCGCCGCAAGCGGGCCGACAACCGTGCATTCGCACTTTCACATTCTCCCCCTCGGGGAAATGCGGGGGAATTTTTTGTACGTTTGTTTATTTCCGTTCCTTTATAATAAAAACATGGCTATCACATTGAAAATTTAGATAGAAGTCAAAGGCTTTTTTACATCAAAACTGCGCACAAGTTAGTAATTTATTCGCCATAAATTCATCGAACCTTCGGTGAAAGCGGGTCCAAGCGATCGCGAAACCACTAAAGACCAATATTGGAAATGAGGAAAGATGGCATCAGATGATTTTGGGCGCATTACCTAAAGAAATCCATGAAAGAGAACATGTGTAGCCATGGGTGGTTTATGACTGAAATGTATATTTTTGTACTCCTTTATTATCGAAGCGCGTATTGTAATATGTAGAACCCTTTCTTCTTCGCAATTTTTAGGTAACCCTTTTGACGCAGTGCAGTCCGTGTTTGGCACACTCGCTTTGTGCCCAGACGTATCAGAGTTGAGTTACAAACAACGTAGACCTGGGTGATAGGGAGATCATAGAAACACACCGCAGTAATTGGGATATCTTCCTATTTTCCTGTTCCTTCGCTCTTTTTAACTTCGGTACCATCTTTCCATCCCACAATCCGTGTGGTTATCAGAGTTTTTCGGTAGAGCAATAGACGTACGGGCAAACCAACTAGCTTATGACAGTACGCCACCGATTTCACTAAAAAAGCTTTTGCTTTAAAATTTGCCGGACACCTACCAATAAAGAGTCAGCAAAGCAAAAGCAAACTTCTCCAACTAGTTTTTCTGGGTCCTTCTTTCCATTTTGTTCAGAGTATTATTGTGGCAGTTGCGCTTCTGTGCGAGGTCGTCCGTGCGCGTTCTTTATAATTCCTTTTTTAGTGCCCTTACAGCCAAAGCAGCATTTTCAAATTTCAACAATGTTGGGTTGGACTGCCAATCAGGGGCCGTCGAAAGACGAAGGTATTCTTCTTTGCAAGAGACCGAAAATATCATGTTTTTTCCAGGGCGACTTCGACGTGACAACTTTCGTCTGCCTGTCGTTCTCTTGGTTCACCCTATAGGCCAAAAATTGAAACAATTTGTTAAAGGGAGCACTGTTTTTGTAGAACAGTTCTATGCTTCTAAAACAGCTGAAATCAGGAACTCGTCTTAACTTCTTACGCCAACCAAGGCTGAGGCAAAATTTGAGGCAGGTTGTATGCACCTAAAATAGGTTCTTGCCTCTTTTTATTTCTGATTGCATCTTCGAATAATTTTTTGGATAGGTCGTGAGCAAATGACACGTTTAATATGATGAAATTCGATCCAGCTAGTGCAACGAAAATTCAAGAAAACCTACAGAGCTCGAACTTCGTGTTCTTTAAGGTGTGATATATTACAAGAATAATGAACAGGAATACCACTATTCCAGCAAATGGTGCGCCGGCAGCCCGAATAAATGAAACTAAAGTGCAAGGAAAAAACTCCGTCTTATCTACCCCTGCACGAGTCAGAGCATAGCAGGAGCGTTAGTAATTGCAGCGGAGAAATGTCGTGGCAGAAGCGCCATCAAACTATCGTCATTGAACAAAATTTGTAGCGACGCAATCAGATACGCAACCAGTTTCTGTGAACCTGATGACGACGTTGATGCTATACTCTTTCTTTTGCACATGGGGCATGTTATTGCTCTCACAGTATCAATGTGTGCAAAAAGCCAATTTTTACGCTATGCAGCCAAACTGTGATACTCACACTGCTGATCCATGACTTGATCCTGTCAATGATACTTTACGGGCATTACAGCATGGACAGCCTATATATAATAACAAGTTGCTCCTGCCAAGTCTCCCCTTTTTCTGAGGTGTAATTACGTTACAGTTCGCAACAATTCGCCGTAATTTGTAAGGCGAGATGCTGCCGAAGCGAATACTGAGGACGTTTTTGTAATAGAAGGTTTTAAGAAGTAGCATGGGATCAATCTATAAAATAATGATTGGGAAGGATTTGCCTACCGATTTGGAAGAATTTTTAATACAACGAAAATGGAATAAACATGCCGACCGAATGGTTGCTATTTGTCGCATAAGGTAACAGTTCCAACGCGTAAGTTTTCCGGAGGTATTTTTAGGGTGGTCCAATGGTTACCCTTTAAATCGTGGTGGCTATTGCAGCTAGTGCAAAGCTACGTGAGTTCACTCTAACGTGGCAGTAGTTTCTGCGTCGTTCGTGGAGCGAGTCACGAGGAGCACATTATTTACCACATCTGTAAAATCTAGTTGTAGGATTTGCTGACTATGGCGGCTGCAACTCGGGATTTCCTGGAAAAACGCGGGGCTTAGGAAGCAGACCTCATGCAGAATATATCGACGCAATTTTCTTTCTGCTAATGTGGTTTATTGGGCCGAACGTCTGCTGTGCATTTAACTATTTTCAACCCAAAAGTAAAAATGAAGCAACAAGAAGATATTCGGACCCGAGCCTCACGAATTATATACCGCGGTGCCCCCTTTGAAGGCATTCGTCTCGTAACCCAGTTCATTTCCCGCCAACCGAAATGTTTTGAGAATGTTCTTGATACAGTTAAAACTGTGTGGTGATGACACGATGATAGCAGGTTATAAACAGCCCAAATTTCCCGGCGTTCTTTGCGACAGAAGCAGCAAACGGCCTTTCCGTAAGAAAAAACACAGAAAAAACTTGACGGGGCGAATCTCTTTACCAAAGAACTGTGAAGGCATAGCTCGCTGCAGAAAAACAAACAATATAATTTACACAGCGAGCGATCCAAGGTATATACAAGTTTTTGGAGTTCATGGAGTGATGCTCGCAATCTAACGCGAAAACGATTACGCGTCAATATCTGATTATGGTGCGTTTGCTACTTTAGTACCAAAGGACCCCTTAACAGACGAATCACGCAAAATATGCTTTCTTGATTTACAAGTGCTCGGAAACTATTGTTTCTCTTGCTTTCGCTTTCGTTACAGTGGCTCCTTTGGAGGAAGTACTCAGCCGGTTTTGTTTTATCGGTAGCTAGGGACGGCCCGCTATCACCATGGCGCCGAGCTCCGTAGAAGCTGCATATTCGATTGCAAGTTAAAGCAGCATTTCTATACAATACGTATAAGGGTAACAAGGGCGTTTCATGGCTCGCATGAAGGTTAGGGCATGCCTGAACTCGGTCCCTACCCGCCCATTCCCACCCACCCACCGATCACTCTATTCGTGCGCCCGAGACTTTTACTCCTGCTGGGATACGTTTCAGGGGAGAGCAGTGCAAATTACTCCAATCGGGACTCCGCTTTCTGCCGATAGAACGCGGCTAAAGGATGCGAAGAGTTTGCATCCCTATATCTTCCCAGAATCGCTTGGAGGGAGAACGCGACTCCTCAGCGCCGCTTCCACGTAAGTTGGCGCATGTTTAAAGCGTCTGCTGGACCAAGGTCTGCTTCAGCCCATGCGTCGGTGCGGAGCAAAGCCTAGTGTGGCGTGCGTTCCGGCAAAACAGGGGACAGTAACAATACCTAACACCACAGAGTCTATTGCCAACACTTTTCCTCGCAATCGTGTGGCTCCGACATGTTACTGGAAAGTTCGCGTGGGACTGGAAGCTTGTGGCCAGTTCCTTAGAACAAGGATCGGGATTGTTGCTTTGTAGTCCTAAAAAAATTGATTATCAATCTGCTCGGTACTTGCATCAAATGTTGCATAATTGCAGCGTCCAACCATACAACGTGAAACCAGATACACCTTACTCAGCGCACGGATAGGCCTGGCCACGGCAACTCCGCAAGCCAGTCCGGTGGCGCGAACTAGTCGGGTGTGCACCTCTCAACGAAAGCAGAATGTGGCGGAGACCCTATTAGTAGCATGTGTAGTTTCCGGCAGCTCAAAATCACGCGAGCAATTTGCTTAACTTAACTGGGACTATATCCTTGTGCTGACTTCGATTACAAGCCTAGTCTTTGGTAGGATTTCGACGCTTGACCCTGACTTTTTGTTGTGAAGATTCTATGCTTGTGCAACTAAAGCAGCCACCATGGTTGTTTTGGTGCTTTTTATGGACACATGAAATTCGGTAGAAGCGAAAAGTAACGACCAAGAATTGCTATCAATGTGTAAACTGTCAGAACCATAGCAAAGCGTTGGATAAAGCAGCACATGTGGCGAAGTTTGTTTTGTTTTTTGATCGCTTGGGTTTAAGCAGCTCACCTCAATTTGACTTATTGCTGCCGGAACTTGCGATGTTTTTTGACATTCAAAGGCATAAATTCCACGACCCTTAAAGGGACACTGAAGTGATTTGTAAACATTGCGGGATTACTAGCGCAAATTTAAGTCCGAAATCCACTCTGAGCGCGTTTACGCGAATTTATTTAGAGAACAAGTCAATTCGAAAATGATGTCCTCCTTTCTCACCCTCGCCTTTTTGCTGTGGCGTTTTCGTGTGACGTCAGGAGAAGATGAGCTGGAAATTAGCTGCGCTACTGCACGGCTCGCCGACTTTCCGACAGAGCCCGTCGGCAAAGCGTTTAGTCCGCCGGCCGCCGACTGGTCGTCGCAATTCTCTCGCTCAGTTGAAACTAAGCCATAACACGTTTATGAATGGAAGAATGTGCCTTTCATTACTTTGTTAGTTTATACAATTTATCAAGCTCCGAGTCCGGGTCACTCCACACAAGCGCTGCACAAGTGCTCATGCGACGCTTCGCTGCCTGGTACGCTAATAGAAACTCTAAGACCACTGTCAGCCGTCAGCAGCAGGAGCACGAAGCACAACCATCAGCAGCACGACCACACATCTGCGAACGCTTTTCCGTCTAAGAATTGCGATTGCTAGACGTGAGATATTGTGAAAGTTGGGGGACGCTTACAGCACGAGCGCTGCACAACAGTCACCTAAGGTACTTGAAATGCTGAAACAAAATAAAAGGTAAACTGGTTATACATCATATACCTTATAAATATAGCCTGGGCAGCGTTGGTTTTTGGTGTAGTGGTCTGAATCGCAAGGATTATTGTTTTGCAAGTCGCAAGTTCAAATCCCTGGGGTAGATGCTTTTTTCGTAAGTTGATTTTTTCGTTTGGGGCTGATGTTTTCTAAACTGAGTTCACCATTTTTGGGCCGTAAGTTTCACTGCTCCACGAGCGCGTTCGCAGAACGCGTGCAGACTGGCACTGACGCGCTAGCGAGTTCTCGTTGGCGTGCTGTTGACACAACCACCGACTACTTGCGGGCAGTGAGCACAGGCCAGAATCAGCAGACCCTTGGCTTGGTGCGAACGCGCTTTTTACGAAACAGGCATGAGTGAGGAAAGCTCCGGATTTGCAGGAAAAACGCATTGCCTTTGAGCGTCTGTTGTGACGCGGAGAGCGTGCATCCAATGCGTGGGCCTCGGATAGTGATTGCTACGATTCCAAGCAGTCCTGGGAGGCTAATCTTAGGCATTTTACAGCCGCCAAGCTGGCAGAAGGGCGGTACGACGATTAGTGAGATATCGAGAATGCCCATCCAACAATACCATCGGATGTCAAGCGTGTTGTTTTACATAACCGAAATTGAAACTTGTTTGAAAGCTAACCCTGCACATCGTCCAATCAAGGTGCATCTCGTCCTGTCGTCGAAGCCTTTAGTTGGTGTGCCTGCCTCAGACAGCGCATGGTAGTTTTTCTTCTTTTCCACGTTATAAAATAATCACCGACCTATCGATCGGATAAACGACGAAAATTGTGGTAATTTGAGCCAGTCTACACAGTGCAAGAAAAAATGGAAGCTTGCCAAATTTCCTTCAGTGTCCCTTTAACGTTAAAATTTTGCGTAATATTCTAGCACCCCATTCCATCCCCAACACACACAGTCTGCCGCGGATGCTCATACATGTAAAATATAAGTATTTTCAAGGCATTTATTGCAGTGTTTCTGTCTACGCAGGCTACCGTTTCTTGAATATCGAGCATACATCACCACTGCCTGTTTTATATTATCACAACAGTTTCATATGTGGTCAAGTCAAACACTCCCTCCTATAAAAGTTCTAATTAGGGTCACTCTAGTCGAAAAATCTAGAGCATATAAGGGGATCTCGAAGTGGGAGTTATTTGCAGCAGCAGCGCCGAAACTGAATCCGAAAAATACAGTGTACCCCCGTTACAGCGCAGCCCTTAGAACAGAACTCTGGAGTAGCGATTCGCGTAGGTGACTGAGGATGGCACAGTCAACCACAAAGCACAGAAAGAGAAATCTGGGTAGAACTACTTAAGAGAGAATATTTTCGCATCCAAAATTGCAACAGATATTTTCCGGGCGACGTCACAAAAGCGTCACTTCGCACTGGCCCGAAGAATTTTGTGAGTTTTAATGTTAAGGGAGATTAAACACGAGAACTCAACAAGAAGTTCCACAGCACGTAGTGCAAAATATATGCACTATTCCCTGATTGGAGTCCTTGCGTCTCAGTTATATTTGTGCATACTTCCCGCGTAAATTTTTATGATCCTATGCTGCTTCTACGAACATTAATATATTCGTACTGTCGTTCTGGTGTAGTTTTTAATCATGGGCTGGAGCATGGCATCTTACTTTCCACGGTTTTTCAACATTCACCGCAATTACGCTGTTAGACTGAACACAATCACAAATAAGCCGAAACAAAACGTTGTCCAGCGAATTTATAGGTCACTTCTTGAACTCAACCAGCCGTGAGTTCTCTATTAACTAGTTTGCCGTATCTCTTAGAAAAAGGTCACCTAGCTGTATACCACATGCATTAAAAAGGCAGAGTAGGAGCAACCGAGTTTCAATAATATGTGATGCGCCCTTCGATTTTAATTGCTGCATTAATACTGTTATGGTAGATCTTTTGACAAACAAATGTTGTGCCGAAAAATGTTTTTGTTAGGTTCTCCGTAATTTCTTTAAGGAAGCAGCTCCTGTTATCCAAAACTGATCGTAATCGAGAGCCACAAAAAGGCTGGAAATCAATATTCCCTCTGGAACCGGGTAGGGCAGTAACACTTGTAACAGCAAGGATGTCGATAGGTTTAGTTCCGTAAATTTTTACTGGTGCTGAACAAGATATCTTATGCAGCACGTGACATCACAGGGGTGTGCAGTTACGTGCGAGTTGGTCTTTAAACTGCGATGCTTTGAAATGAGAATGTTGTTCGTTTCTGAGGGGTTTTTTTATTCTCCGTGAGATTTAACCCGCTTTGTGTCATATGTATGTTTTGAATATCAGTTCACTTACGCCGTCTCAAGAAGCGGCCGAACTTAACCTGACCCAGAGGAGCACCAGCCCGACGAAACGCAATGCCAGGAAGACATGAAATTCGATTCGCCGCCAGCGGACAGTAAACATGTTCGGTAGGCTCAAAATGGACCTCCGCGCTGCAGGAGCTGTGGTTATGTCTTTAAGGCAGCCTTGCCCATTAATATGACCAAACTTGAGGAACGTAGGAATACTGTTTATAAGAAGGTGTGTGCCCCGATTCTCCACCAAGATGGACGTACTCCTAGCCCCGATTCTAAGCCATCTACCGTAATTTGAAGACTTTATAGAGGTAGTGCTTCGCAAGCATACTTCCATCCAGTGGGTTTGCCATTATGAGAGAAGTGTCACCTGCCCTTCGCGGGTCATCCTCCTTCGCAGAGTGGACTTGCTTTAGATTTTCCTCAACACGAAACTCACAAGCCATTCACAGACAAAACACTCTACCTTCCTTTACAACAGGTACTTTCAATGAACAAGAGTCGTATGCTAATAATGGCAATTAAGGGTAGTAAACAAAGCATTTAAGATTGTTTCTAAGACGCGCGTTTGTAAATTTAAAAAAAGGAAAAAGAAGGGGTGTGAAGGACACAAAAAATTGAAATAATACAATAATTTACTAGAATTTTGTTATGTCTTTTCGTTTACGGGATAACTTAAGTTAGCAGGCAGGCATTATATTGACATATTTTTAAGCTCGGTAGTGTTAACTACAACAGATTATATCAAGTAACTACAACTAATTTTTTTATTTTTTTGTCTCTGCTAAATGGAGTTTTTGTTATTATAACAGAAATAGATGTACATTCAATACCATTTCGTGGACTTCAGAGGACACCCAACATACAAACAGGGGTTAGGTTTTCGACAAGAAATTGTCACCGATGTCCGCGCCCTAAATAATCTAATTAAAATGTTCGTTCTTTAATAAATTACAGTTACAGTTCTGGGATATTTTAGATGCGAAGGCATCGCATTCACTCGCCTTGTTCCTGCATCCGGCGTCGTCGTCGGTGTCCACCCTCCCCCATTCTCCTCGCCGCGCTAGCTGCGCTCTCCGCCGCTCACCCCCTCTCCTCTTCGATAGCGAAAACTGTCTCGCGAGGGGCATTGGATTGGATTCGATTGGATTCGCTTGGATTGGCTTGGCTTGGCTTGGCTTGGATTAAATTGGATTGGATTTGGATTCGATTAGATTAAAGTGGATTGTGTTCGAGTGTGTTGCGTCATAGCCGCGGCAGACGCACTGGCGCCGGCAAGTCCCCTCACCGTTATGCGCGCTATAAAACGCGGCGCCTGCGCCGCTCCGCTCCATCGTTCCAGCGCCGTTTCCGCTGTCCAACGCTGCAACGTGAAACCCCTATGCGTCGCATCTACACAGGGGTTCCCGTGAGCGGAGGTGGGAGTTTTTTACCAGGTAAAAGGTGACCGACGGCTTCTGTAGAAGCCAGCCAAACCTTACAAGCTTCATAATGAATTTTTCGCAGCGTGCTTGCGTCAAGGGATGATTGTGGTAGCGGATTCGGCCGCCGCGAATGACCAAAACGATGTCTAGCTGGAGAGAAGATTAGAAAAAAATACACCTTTATTTAAACTTGCCCATAAGCACCACTGCCGCCATTAAAAACCGTGATAGCGTACACGAAAAAAGTGTACAAATATGTGATACTGTGATGAAATATACCCGTGAAGGTGAATGGCCACACATTCTACGCCAAAAAAAGAAGCTTCCAAGACCAAGCGGGTGCTGCTATGGTGGATAAGAGGACGTGTGGAACGAGGCACTGGCAGGCCGCGGGCGAGACCGAGCACGGAGACAAGGCGGAAGGAACGGGGCACAGCACTCTGAGAATCCGCGTAAGACGTCCGGTCAACGTGTCACAGCGAGGAAAGAGTCGCCAGTCTCCGCCATGGTTCCGGACGTCGCCGCTAAGACCCTGGGCATCGACAACAGCCCGGACTACCGTCTATTGGGCTCCGGTTTGCCGAGCGGCGCATGACCGAGCGCGAGGCGGGACCAAACCCTTCAACTGACCCGGCTGAGATTCTTCCTGGCGTCGCAACCTGTGGAGTCAACCTAGACGACGCAAGCACCGCTACGAGGGCCACATCGGCCCCCGCGTCCTCATACAACCGACCGTGAGCGCGTTCTGTTCTCCAGACATTTACGCGGGGTCGATCGTGGACCTTGTAGAGTTCGGCAGTAGAACGGGCCAATTGGGTTATTTCCCTTGGCTGAGTGTCTCGTCTAACGCTTCGTGTATAATCTTTCGTCGTTGCTTAAAAACGTCTGTCCTGTGGCGTGTGTAAATATAATGTCTTCTCCTCGTTTGCACCACGAGGACTCCCTTCCTTTCGCGTGATCCCCCATTCATTACAAAAAGTGGCCAGCCGGCCAGGAGCGTATCAGTAACATCGCCGAAAATCGGCTGAATGCTGTGTGCGGACGAGTGATTTGACATTTGGAAGATGGATTGGGATAATTTATTAGCAATAGGTTCACAGCTAGGATTGACGGCACCCGAACATTGGTAGGCGATTGAAAACAATCATGCGGAGGAGAGTGCTCAGAGGGCAGCCGAAAGAGAGGCCCTTAGTGAAGCAGCGGTAAGGAAAGGGAATCCGTCTAAAGAGAGTTGGCGCTCCTTCAACTAATCTGCGCATCCAGGAAGGGGCGCAAATACTCCAGTAGTTACTGGAGAGAGTAGCGCTGGCCCCAACACGCTTGCGATCAATCTATAGAAGTTGCTACCCATGTTCAGTGAGAGGAGAGACGATTTGCACGCCTATCTTCAAAGGTTCGAGCACGTAGCAACGGGTAAGGATTGGCCCCAAAACAAATGGGTTGTTGCCATTAGTATGTGCTTGTCTGGGGAGGCAATTTCAGTTATCGGAAGGATGACTGCAACAAAGTCGTTAGACTACGCGAAAGTTAAGAACGCTCTGCTGCAACGGTATAAGTTTACTTCCCAAGGTTATCAGAACAAGTTCCGCAAAGCACGACCCGAGGATGGGGAAACAGGGAGGGAACTGGCGGCTAAGATATCCGCTTATTTTGATCATTGCTTTCAAATGACCGGGATACCAAAAACGTTTGAGGGTCTCCGCGATCCCGTCATTGCGGAGCAGTTCCTCAGCTGTTACCATCCGAAGCCCGTAGTCTTTTTAAAAGCGCGCGAGAGCAAAACTCTGAGTGACTTGGCAGACTATACCGACCGGTTTCTGGAGGCGCAAACTCTTTCAAATCTTAGGAAACGCTTAGATGACGGGGAGAAACCGCCGAAGAATGCGTGCGCATGACGCGCAGAAGAAGCAACCTCCGAATTACTTTTTGTGCAACCAGCCGTGCCACCGCGCTTCGGACTGCCGCAGTACGGCAAGGGATCTACCAAAATATAGTGACTGTTGACGTGTCGACCGCAAGTCGCAGGATTGCAAGCACAGGTCAGTTGGCAAGTAGCAGGTATCTGCATGCGCCCTAACCCAGAGTAATGGGGATCCTCCGGTGTGCAGCCAGCAGAGCTTTCCCGGGTGATATGCGTGTCCTTCCGCTCACGACCGCGGTCAAGTCGCTGGAAAGGACATATTTTGCGTGAACGCCATGCCTGTCCTGGAAGGCCGTGTTCAAGGGAAGCCTGCTACAGCCCTTCGGGATACTGGAAGCAATACCGCCATCGTTCGGCGGGATTTGGTTGAAGACAGTTGCTTCACCAGACGAACAACCCGTTCATCGCTTATAAACGGCTCCATGAAGCAATTAGCGCAGGGGAGGATCCATGCGGACACTCCGTACTTCGTAGGTGAAATCACCGTATCCTGTGTAGAGCGGCCGATCTACGATCTTGTCCTCCGGAACCTTCCAGGTGTCAGAGCGGTGGGCAACCCGGACCATCACTGGAAATGTCCCGATGGACGTTCACTAAACCTAGCAAGGATATCACCACGGAGCTTAGCTAACCGAGCAAGAATCTTTTGGTTTCGGCCGTCGCATAGGCGACCCCATCGAACATCAAGCAGTGGAAATCGCCTGCGGTTCCGACCACCGACACTGAAAGGGACAGTTCCCCCAAGACCAGCAAAGCGATCCTTCGCTACGAAGCTGTTTCTGCAAGACTGGGAAAACATTCTCACCAGAGAAATGCCATCTACCGTTTCGTCAGAACCAGCGACGTCCGGTGTCGTCACTTCCACCTTTCAGCTGTAAGGAGATTCCGACAGATCGTCGTGCCTGAGTCACAAAAACCAATCCTTCAATTTGCACACGAAGGCTTCGGTGCAAGTCATCAGGGCATGCGAAAAACGGCCTATCGCATTTTAGACACGTTTTACTGGCCTGGTCTGCGCAGAGACGTAAAACGCTTTGTCAGGTCGCGTGACTGCTGCCACGGAACATGTACGCACAGGGTAGCAATACCTCCACGACATGTCGCTGAGATGCAGACCAGGCGCGTAGCCAGGATTTTTGTTCGGGGGGGGCTAAGATTGTTCTCGTCCCCCCCCCCCCGAACAAAAAAAGTGCGGTAGTTTGCAAGCGCCCTTAAAGGCTATGAAGATAAAATACATGTTTGGTTCATTCAAAAGTCTGCCTTGTCCCGATATCAATGATACCAGTTTTATCGCAATCTTCAAAGGAATAATCAAAATATTAAATTAAACGTTTGAAGCAATGGCGAATCCCCGCCCACTTTCCGGCGGCGATTTCACTATGACAGTTCAGGATCTTGTTGGTACGATTGGCGCCCAACGACTTAAGTCACCGCCAAGGAACATGATTGCGCGATTGTAGACGGGCCTCCATTGATCTTATCATTTGAATTCTAACGTGCAGTTAACACACTCCTAACTACGCGTTAGTGCTAGCCTATATATATACCACTCCTGCCGATATCACTTCACTGCAGCGCTAAATTTAAAAAATTTTGACATTTGTTGCATTGCTTCAGTTGGAAAAAACGCCCGTGATTGGAATGGAGCTGTGCGAGTTACCAAAGGCTAGTTGCTATTCAATTGAACAAGGTTGTATTGTGTCTTTAAAAGGCTCTTTAAGGTTCTCTCATGATATTGGTGTTGATTATAATTGTATTTGTGCCAGCTGAAGTTGTAAACTGGGCGGAAATCCGCAGACCACGTGGTACAAATCTCTGCCCGTGATACGGGACGTACATTGCACGCACAGGAACCTTGTGCAGGCATTCCATTAAACGGTCATAGTTTCATGCAATTACTTGCTTTATCTCAATGTGTGGAGTATGATAGGTGTGACAACCGCAATAAAATGACGTAGGCCGTAAGAATTAGATTTTTTTTATTTAGTTGTCCTTGTCCAAAATGCAAAATAAAATGTTTTGCGTACGCCTGCACAGTAGCGGCCAGTGCCAGGCCAATGATTCTGTGCAGTATACATCGATTCTATGCACTTGCGTTATCTGTAGCGCAGATCTTATCTTTAAAAAATGAGAGGCTATGAATTATACATACAAGAAGCGTTATATCTCTAGCAATAACTTTAACAAATATCAACCCTAAACACACAGACATCATGCGCAATAACAGCGCTGTTAAGCACGAAAATTACATGAACATGGCAAGATTAGTCCACACCAAAGCGTAATAATTCAGCCATTGGTATTTGTTAAGTCATGCCAGCTTACCTGAAGGCGCCGTGGCTTTCAGGGCTGCCCCCCTCCGCAATCATCCCTCAGTGGTTCGCACCCTTCAGGGGCTTCATTTTGTCACGGCCGGACTCGACTCCCTTTCCGCAGCGCGGAAAAAGAGTCGAGCCCGGCCGTGATTTTGTGTCAACACCCTTGCGTAGGGAAGACATTGAGTCGTCAATGCTTCTACTAGTGGCACTTTCAAAGGATATGCAGCTTTGTTCGCAGGCGACGTACCAGGCATACAGGCAGACCGGCGACGGCCGGAAAAATTTCGGGGGGGGCTGAAGCCCGGTCAGCCCACCCCTGGCTACGCCACTGATGCAGACATCTCTTCCGTTGCAGTGTGCAACAATAGAGAGTGCGACATCATGGAAAAGCATGTTCAATCCCTACGCAGCGGCATAGGTGGCTCGAACATACCTCGTCCCCAGACCTTAATGATTTTAACTGGCAGCGAACTGTTCTACGGACATAGCCATATACCAGTGCGCTCTAAGAAATCGGGGAAATCTTTGAAGAGTACAACAGTCATTGTACTCTTGTAAGCGTTGGCGCACTCCCCTCGAAAGCTGTTGGGAGTTAAATGCAATGTTCGCTCCCCGTGAGGAGGAAGACCAAAACTGACCGCGTACTGTGTTCTCAATGAGGGGCGGAGTGCAGCCCCAGTTCCGCTCCCCAAACCAGTGAAGAGTATACCTGCTCATCGTCTCCCTTGCTCCGGCACGAAGAGTAAAATTCCAATTTCATATTTGTCCAGTGTGTCCTATCATTTACGCACACCAATTCATCAGTGATGTTTTATTTGCACACGTATATATTATATATTGCAGTTGTAAAAAAGCGCCCGATTACTTCCTCCCCGCATTATAAACGTGCATGAATATGAATTCGTGTAACGATTTCTCTCAGCGTTCAATGACATGAATAGAGCAAGCTTAACAAAACTCAAAAAATGCATGTCTCAATTTGTTTTTGTTTCTTGTTTTGTTTTTCCTCTGTCATGACTTCGTTATCGACATTTAGAAAGTTGGCAGACTATGCATCATAAAAGGAGAGCGCCACCGAGGAAAGAATACTGGGCGCCGATTTCAGCGGAGCTGCCGGCAATATCGACTCGCGTTGCGTGCGCCTCTGTGCATGCCAAACATGCATGCGTACGTAAATGCCAGAATACATGGAGCGATAATGCGACGAAAAGACGACGAACAACGGCAGGCCGCGCGCGCCCTATGCGCGGCGCCGGACACAAGGTCGTCCGCTGCCGATCTAGCTGGGCCAGAAAAGTTTGTCAGCGGTGGGCGGCAAACCGAATGAACCTATCTACGGGCCGCTGCAGACGGCCGCTTTGGAAGAATTTGATAGACCTACGCTTGTCCCGCGCTGGTCGAGCTAAAAAATAGATTGTAAATCTGAGATCTACTGCGGAAAATGGGGTTCCAAGAAGTGAAGTCCACGCTCTTCTCATAGCTGAAGCCGCAAGCGCAACACGGTACGAACCAAATCAGCGTGGCTTGTGTCGCCGAGATAGGCATGTACGATTGCTTTTATTAGGGTAAGTAAAGGAAATCCGGCTATATAACTTGTATTAAAAGCAACATGAATCTCAGCTGCAAGATCGGTGCGTGAGGAACCGGCGATATCACTGCGAGGGCATCTCAAATACAGGAAAATGGATGCAGGCAGTATTCTGCATTCAGAGCCACGGTTGACATGCCCTATTTTTCACTAACGCACCCTCTGCCGAGGTGAAGTTGAGGTAGAACGTCGGTTCAATGTTCGGGGAGTCGCTGGTTCAAGTGTCCTCGAGAACGCTAGTTCTTCCTTTTTTTTACAGCCTTTAGCGCATTTGAGAACTGAAAACGCACATTTAAGAACAAGAAACGCCCCCGAGTCACGGAGAATCGTCAAACGACGTGTAACCCAAGCGAGAAGCTCCTTCACTGGGTCCGTTTACTGAACGCCGCTGTTGATTTGGGCGTGCAGTTAGCCACACTCAGAGCATCCCAACGGCGGCGCGCCGGTGGACGCCGTGTCTTCGTAGTTCAGCTCGACCATGGAGGAAAGACAAGCTGAGGCGACGAGCATACGTCGTTCTTGCACGGCGGATTTTGCGCAGCGTGAACTTCGTCGTGAAAGATCGCTGCATGTATTCTCGCCTGAAGACGTCGGCGGTGATCGCGAAGATCCTTCGCGTCTACGGTGAAAACCGACACAGGCGGTGTACCCGCCAAGAACTGGCGGGCGACTGAGTTTTCGCGCCGGACTTTCACGTCTCGCTAGCGCGGAAAACGGGTCAGCGCTTTGTAAACAATGTGCTACGCACGAAAAGGGCTTTAAAACCGACGCTTGCTGCAACGTGGTTAGTTGGACCTGCCCTTATCGTCATACTTGCTTCGACACAGTACAACGCGTGTTCGCTAACTGCTTGCATGCCTCTGCGTCAGCGCTACATCAAGAACACGCGAGCAAGTTATTCGTTCGTTCGTAGGTGCGTGCGTGCGTGAAACTAGTTTTTCTTTCGGATGAACATCACAGCGGCGCCAGCGCGGAGACGATGCGAGCTTTTGGCCGGACTGTATTCGCGGCCATCGCAGGCTTCGCGCCTTAAGATTAGTATCTTTCGTACTATGACGGCCTTGGATTTATCTACCGGACGAAGAAACGCCGGCGGAAAGTAGAGGCAACCCATTAGTTATTCTCGTATTCCTGTCTTATGCATTTAACGAAACATAGTGGCTTTCTAACTTCGGCCCGCGGAAGCGGTTAGCCCAAACGTTCCGTGACTCATTTTGACCGTTGCTTAGATTTTTGAAGGGCTGCTTTTGTACCCGTGTGCATACAGCATCGATTCTTGCACCATTTGAATCCTTTTGATTGCTGAAGTGTTGGTGTTCTAGCCGAAAGTTTTCGCAGGTAAGAAGCACGGTCGCGGAAGTAGTGGCAGCGCTGCCCTGCACTCCTAGCTCGGCGGCTAGGGTTAGAGTGGCTGTCGTGCAGTGGCTGGCTACCTGCACCGCTCCAAAGAATTGCGTACTATAGGCTTAGTGATAGGAGAGCTTGTAGCACGTGGTAGTAACTAAAATAACAGTAATTTTAGTGACCGCAGCGCGCACAGCAACAGACTGAAATGCTGTCAAGGCCGGTTTTTGCGTTTTGATTGAGGGCAGGATGGGCGGAAACGAGACTTTTCGGGGCGTACGCCCCGCACAATTGAGGGGTAACTACATGTGTCTACGGCGATGAGCGACGCGAAAGACCACACTCAATGGATGCAGCAGAGAGGTATTGTGGGCGACACAGATACGGTAAAAATTTTTACTCAGTCCGCTGTGTAAGCCCATGACGTCCGCTGATGACGGCCATCGCGGGCTTATTTCCATCTAGAAGAAGCCCAAAAGCGAGCGGCAACAACGACGACGGAGGGCATTGGCGGAAATGCATTATTAGATGCGAAGCATCTCATGATCGGGGCTATGTCCCTCCCTTCTCGCTGTCGTTGGCGTTGTGGCGTCTACACCCCCACTGCGAATGCTCGGCTTGAAGAATGCCCGGTCCCTTGTATGGCTTCTGGAGCGACAGTCTTCCCGCTGTCTTCCTGGGCCAGCACGACACACAGCACGCTTCCCCTCTAAGGGCTCCTGGAGCGACAGTGTTGCCAGTGTCTTCCTGGGCCGGCACGAGACGAGCACGCTCCACGCACCTTCGACGTTTCATCGTCGTCGGCAGCGGCTTGCGTCGGCGAGTCTCGGCGGGCCGTGATTACAAGCAGCCCACAACCATCCGCGGAACGTGCATCGACCATATCTTAATCAACTTTAGGGTTTATTCACTACAACAGCCCTTGACTTTACATTTCACGGAGCATAAGGCCCTCATAATCAAAGCGGAACGTAAACCACAGCTCGACGTCACTTACGTTGAACATGATAATGATATTGCCTAAATAAAGACAAACTCATACCAGGTACAACGTCTCTCTCTCTTTAATTCCTCTCCCCTCTAACTACCCCCACCCCCTCCTATAAAGTTACATCACTTTCCGGTAGGGGAACCCTGAGTAGTATGTGAAACAGCCATGAGGTCAACGCAATTTCCCATTTCGTAGTTCCGGTAAGTGAAAAGTGTTGTATTTACCATAGAACCCAAACGGTATATATAACGGTAGCGACGTACCTCAACCTCATGGAAACATCAAACTGAAAACTAATGGGACTTGAATCGACCCCATACTACTCAGGGTTGCCATACGGGAAGATTGTGTAATTTTTTTTTGTTTGTCGCTGTCGCGCCCACTGTTTGTTGTTCCAATTACGTTACGTTTGTCGCGTCGCTTGTCGCCATCGCTGCATGTGGTTACCCCTTTAATGTTCGAGCGGGCTGATCGTTCAATAACGAGCCTATTGGTTCTCTTCAAATGTTGCGATCTGCAGCGTGTGTGCCACGAAGCGTACTCGAGTATGAAGAAAATAGTGGCTATATGATCCACTAGAACCTTTCTAGACTTGTGAGCGTATAATGGGCCGTACGTTGCAGTCGGCTAAGGACCGAATTCAATGCAAATTAATTTTGTGATAATAACCTTACACAAGGAGTTATCTGTACTTAAATTTTATGCTATGTTTTTATACCGGAAACGATAGCGGGGTAAACAATGGAAGCTACGGACGCGTAACCACCAATGGGTTTGGCGCGCAGTGCGTAGGCAGACAGCACTAAGGTGCGCTGTCTGACATGACATTGGCCAAGTGGCCCAAGGAGCATGGCTAAATTCAAGGCTACCGCAGATTCGCATCTAGACTGGTGACTGCGCCAAGCAGTATTTCATTGCACTACGGGTTCAGTGCGTGCTGTCGGCGCAAAAATTAAACTATCACCCAATAAACTTCATTTAACGTTGTTCAACCTTGTCAATTTTTTTTTTTCATTGCAGAACTAATCTTTGCGGTCCACCTCTTTCTCCCGATGTAGGTAGAAATCAGGAGAAGACGCTACTTGCCCGAAGATTTTTTTGAGAGCGAGAGAGATACCCGAGGCGTCCACAGCAGCGGCCGTCGCATTCAAGACACTTCTCCTCATAGCCTTCGACATTGTGGAAGGGTTCTCATTGCTGCTGTCTGTGTTGTGGCTGTTCAATGTGTAATACGCTTCAAAGGCGAAGAGCGCCTTCTTGCTCCTGGAGGCGTTATTTCGGTTCAAGCCAGGTGTCCTGGTCCGTACTGTTTTGAAGGCCACCACCACCATTAGGAAGCAGCCAGCTCGAACGTGTTTGTTTTTAATACCAAGTTATGGCTTTTTTTAAGTCTTAATGGCGCATCCTCATTTGAGAACCACCCCGACTGAAAAACCCAATGGCAATGTTTTCTGCGGTTTGCTATTGTCCCACCAACATATATCTGTTGCAGTGTACCTGTGTTAATAGCTATGTATCTTTCTGTTGATGGCACCTGGTAATACGTTAATAGTAATCCACGCTGCATTGTTTTAGTACCAGGTTTCTGTTTCGCAAAATTTCTTTGTGAAATTTTAATGTGTCCTAAATAAGAGCTGGCTTTCAAATCCCTGTGAAGCATTCACTGATGTACTAAGGCCATTTTGTTTTACTTTAATACTCTTAACTATTCTACCGCTGCTGTATTTCTACTGATGCTTCTCGTGCTAATGTCAGTACCTTTTTGTTTGTGGGTGTTAATGTCATTTTTATTGTGTCAATTTAATGTTTGTATTTCAGTGTTTTAGGTTCTTTGCTGTACTTATATTTGTGAATTTTTTTGGATGTATCCTAAATAGGCACTACATCTCCTTCTGTGTGCATGTGGACTGGGAGCCATTTTTATGCTGATATTTTATTCCCAAGTAAATTGCTTTTTGTGTGAAATTGCAGAAGGAACCCATTGTTGTGGCATTTTCTTTGAGAATAAAGACTGAGCTCGTGTTTCTTTCTTTTCCATGTTTCAAAATAGCTCGTCCTCTTCTGTTTGCTTGTAACTGTCTATAGTACCATCGTGGGGGAACGGGGGTGTGTAGTAGCAGGCGGAGCGAAAACACGCTGCCTCGTGGGGAATAGCAGAACGCTCTTGGGGCGTAACGGGATGCTTTCCAAGAGAGATTAGTAGTACCCTTCTACAGTATCCCGGTACGCCGCAGCCAATAGAGCTTATTCGCGCCTAAAAGGAGCGATGGAACGCTGCCTTGGAGTTGGCATTGCAAGTCCTAATCAGGATTCAAGCACTCCGCCTCGAAAGCAGCAAGTAGATCCAACGAGGAGTGTTTCGCCTCTCGTATTCACAGCCACGCGCTACTACACGGAAGAGTAGCCCAATGCTTCCAAAGGGAGTGAAATATGGACAAAAGTTTTTACTCTTACACTGAGTGACCAGCACTCCTAGAATTCATAGTGTGTACAAGGGCGTAGTATATACCAAAGAATTACATACTTGAAAGAAGTATTAGTACTATGTGCTACGGCCTAAAGTCACGCAATACACCCGGTATCCATATCCAGCGGGGGGTCGGCTATTTCTAAAGGGGGTACTGGGCGTTGCTGCGTGACTACTGCAGGAGACTTTGGCGACTGAGTAGCAGCAGCGTACCTGGGCGCCTCCGTCCGTAGCATAAGAAGACCTGGGCGCACCCGTTGCAGAAGAATCAGCATCTGAAGTCCTCATGGCTGTTCCTTGGGTAGTGCCCTGACTTGTCGATAGAAAGTTTCTTTAAGTAGCTTGATGGCTTAAGTAGCTTGATGGTTTATTAGCGCTGTATAAAAGGAGCGCAGGCTGGAGGCACATTTTACAACTTAGTAAAATGTAGGCACATTTTACATTTTACCAACTATAACTGTGGTTTCTCTTGCGGCCCTCCGAACGTCCTTGTATCCTCTGCTGCGCCGTTCCTTTCGCTTCACACGCAAGTTTTAACGCTGGAGTCGATATTTAGGATGATACAGTATGACACTCAGGGGCGCCCGACAACATTCAACCAACTTCTTCTCAACCGCCCGAGCACCAGGACAGCTGGAGCGCACAGCTGTGCATGCGGTGGGCAGTGGTAAACATGCAGGCGCTCCAGCAAGACTGGAGTAAAGGGCGTGATCAAGTATAGCCTCTACTATGATGATCTCTTCAATTTTGTTAAAACACTCTACGTGGCCGTTTGATTGTGGTATTACATGGAAGAAGGTTTCAAACGGAGGTCCCAATCTTTTAGAGACTCCGGAAACTCCTAAGGCGCTAAATTTTGGCCGTTATAGCAAGGAATTAACATAGCAATGCAATGGTTTAACATGGAACCACCATATTAACGTTATCCTTGCCTCAGCAAACCGCTCTTTAGGACTACTCAGGCGTAATCTAAAACAAGCCCCATCTCATGTAAAAAGACTTGCATATGTCACCCTTATTCGTCCAAAAATAGAATATGCCTCTGCAATCTGGGATCCTCATCAATCATATCTTACAAATAACCTCGAGTCATTACAGAACCGTGCTGCTCGCTTCATCTTTTCTGATTATTCTACATTTTCAAGCGTCACAACATTAAAACAGCGAGCTGAACTTGATAAGTTATGCGTTCGTCGCGCTCATGCTCGTCTGTCCCTTTTCCATAAAATCTACTTCCACCCAACACTTCACAGCGATTTCTTTCAGCCTCTATCAGCCATTTTTCCACGCAGGGATCATCCCAACAAAGTTAAGCGCCCACTGTGTCACTCGTCCTTGTATGCACACTCATTCCTGCCCCATACCATATCTGACTGGAACGATTTACCCTCACATATAGCAACTCAAACTGACATTACTAAATTTCAAGAACTGCTTCGCCAACCGTGATGAGTTGAATTGTACTGTTTTTTGATATGCATTATTGTGCCCCCACCGCTGTTCTCTTTTTTGCCCTTCATCGTTTTTCTGTATTCAACTGTACTTAACTAATTCCGTAGAGCAATTTTCTTGTCACCGTCTTGCGCAAGCGCAATCCGTTTATTCGTTCAAATTATTTTTAACACATTGTAGTCCTGCCATATTTTGTAGAATTAAATTTGCTTTTCCTTTTCTTTTTTTTTCTTTTTTTTTTCTTCTCGTTCATTTCTATCTTATTTTTTTGAACCCAGGTTTTCTTGTTCTTTTCTACTTTTTTCTATTTTGTCTAATACTGCTTGAACATGTGGTTTCAGTGCGTGTATGCCCCCCCCCCCTATGTAATACCCTCATTGAGGGCCTTTAGGGGTAATATGAAATAAATAAATAAAATTAAAAATGGGTATCCTTCGCGTGCGAACACAGACCCAACACCTTAATACCGCGGAACAGAAACAAAGACTTAAACTGAGTCACAGAGGTGGAGCCTCGTCCTGTGTGCCTCAGCTTAGGTCTTTGTTTCTGTTGCGATGTATTGTTAAGATGAATCACCAACAAGCCCAATACTACACTCTACAGACAAAACAACCGCATTGTTCGTCTGGTTTTTCCATCGCTAACAAAGGGTACTCTCGGAAGAACTAGGAATAATGATTGTGTTCCTGCAGTCACAAGATTTCGTTTCGAGTGGGCCAAGATTGTCTACTCCCAGCATCATCCGCGACTAAAGTGGAAAGATGACCGGTTGTAATGGTGCAGCTCTCCTCGAAACCCCTTTGTCTGCTTCTCGGCATATGCTACATGTTTGTATAGCGAGGTCGCCTTGGAGGACGGTGCTACGCCACCAATATTTTTCACCAGCCTCATGTTTTGCGCATCACTCGGGGATGTGTTTCGTGAGCGGCGGCGATGTGCTGCACCAATGCAACTCAACCAATCACCGTTCATGATTTAACCTTACCAAGAATATCTCTTTGTAGTAATAAAGGTTGTGGTTAAGCGCAATTCACTTATCTCTGGTATGACAATTTCTAGAGTGACGCGAGTGAATTTAAGTGACGTCGCATGGGTAATCGTTGTGAGTGCCGTTTACAGCTTTGCTTTCCGACCACATTCTCAGGTTGGATTAGCGCGATTTTTTTTCGATAGCCTCTATTTTGTAGGTTCCTTCCTGGTTGAGATGGTTCCATACAACGCGAGCGTAGTGAAGCACAGGACGAATGCGCGTCTTATAAAATAGTAACGTCGTGCTTCCTTCTGGATTAGGACAACGTTTGTCTAAATAACCTAATTTTTTTAAAGATACCCTTTATAAAAAGTAATGGACTGAGACTACGGGCTGTCCGTCCTCTTCTCTACGCGGGCCCAGGCTCGGTCCCTGGTGGTGCCAGCAGTTTATATTTGTAGCAAGAATGTAGCCATTGCCAGTAGTAGCCTGGGATGTATGTTTGTGTAGCCTTCAAGTAGCCCGACAGTTTTCTGCTGACGCGGACATGAAAATTTCCTTGTTTGGTTAGAGGTATACTGCTTCGCATTAAACAAATGAAATTAAATATAAGACATGTTTGTCCTCACGGAAGCACAAAGCGGTTCGGATGTTTCGAAAGAAGCTTAGCAATTAGAGTGAAGTGTCGCGAAGGGTATACTGGATCACCTAACACAAACACTGTGTTTACACTTACGGCTACTTAACACCGAGCAGCACTGCTTCCTTTGCAGCGCATATGCATTGCGCAGAAGGGGTAATACAGATAAAATGATAAGGGCGAAAAGCTAATACAATTTGTAAATACTGTTCGTTTTGTGTTCACTTAAAATGACAGCGCAGGGTAAAAGAGTGAGTTATCATCCTTTGAAACAGCTTTCCACATGAATACCTGTTTCAGCTACAAAGAAGTAACATTCTATTCAGAGTGATAAATTTATCTTGATACGCTTGAAGCGTCCGAATAAAGTCTGGGTTACACCAACGAAAATTGCTATACGCACTTCTTCTGGCGCTTCAAAATTAATTGCCAGCGTTCGAGCAGGTTTTGCCTACAGCGATGAACTAGGCATTCTTACTAATCTGATTTTCAATATACAAGAATTAGCACTATATAAATAATTGATTTCACTATCACAATGGGTACTGCAAGCTTTAGGCGGACTTCTATGTGGAAGCCATGTAAGGCTAACTATCCGCTAAACCATCCAAATACCACGGGAACCAGTCTATTAAGTACAACACGTCCTTGAAAAATAACCAGTCAAAGAAGCAACGTCACTGATATTTACAACACCGCATATCAGCAGTGGTGGAAAAGCAAACTGGAAGTTAATACAGTCAAACCCGTTCATAGCGAATCGCAATATGCACCACGATTAGTTCGATATATCCAATTGTTCGATATAGCCGAACCCGCCTATAAAGAACTTATCGTTACAAGTTCGCAATCCGCGGGAACCCCCCTCCCCCTTCTCAACTCCACCATCCCCGCATGCAAAAACGAACACAGTACAGTAGCCGTTACCATACCCAAAATGATCCATTTATTGCAAGTATTAAAGCTACTTTCCGCCTGAACTGCCTACTTTGCCAAGAAAAAAGCGGTGATTTTTGTTTTCACTTTCGTTTTGGCGGCTTCAACTAGCATAGCATTCTCTACACGAAACATTATTTGCACCAGTTTGAGTCTGCGTCCTCCAAAATCTAAGAAGCATTGACGGAGCACATTGACTGCCGAAAGCGCTTCATTATAAGCGTCGGACGGCTTTCACTCGCGACATCATCGGGAATGTGGGGGAGCTCTTCCCACAGTTCACCGATGCTGCTGTCTTGGTCCGGACTCGCTGACTGCGCGGGTTCTGTCGTGAGTCCCGCGCGTCGGAAACAGTTACGGGAAGTGTCGGGCGTCATGTCGCTCCGTGCGAGGCGCAATGCCTAAGTCGCAACTCTTGCTCCGTGGTCGTGGCCAATCCACATCTCAATCGCCGCTCTGAGACCATGCATTTCGGCGGGCATTCTAGGCGCGCAGAGTTCGATATATCGGATGTGAACTTCGTTATAAGGAATATGTTTCCCATGTATTTCCGTAACTGAATTATTTTTGTTCGATATATAGCAGAATTCGCTCTATCCGGGTTCGTTACAGCCGGGTTTGGCTGTATATACAGGATTCCGCGAACTCACCCCCCGTCCTTTCATTCAACCACATGTTAATAGAACAACATTAGAATGACAGTCCAGAGCGTAGCAATCTATTTAAGCAGATGTTTGAAGTAGAAATTTATATTTTCCTACTTTAGGTAAGTATACATCGAGACATTAGAAAAGGAAAAAGACACTATGTTTTAATGACAAATTGTATTTAAACAATTTTTAAACAAATCAAATGCGCATACACTTCTATAACTACCAGTGTCATTCATTGCATGTTGTAATACTTTTTTTTTGAAAATTGCAAGAATTATTTTACTGTTTGTGTGTATACATTCTGTAAACCGTTTATAATAATGGTGGCGAAAGCAGCAAACTCTGGCCCAACACGGAGTGGAACACCCGCAGTCAGCGCCCCAGCGCCAACAAGTGACTTGGAGGAGACGACGGGCCAATAAAGTTTGGCCTTATGGCAGCGCCCTAAGGGGTGCCGCATACTTTGTAGTCAATGAAGAAGACGACACGCTTGGCGCAGTTTCGTTAGTCGTGCGGAACGTGACATTATGGTATTGGGCGGGTGACTGAGGCAGTTTCAAAGACAGATAGAGAGAGAAAATTTAATCTACAAGTTAAACAGCAGTGTGTCTAGTGTGTGCCCTTCAGGCCCGGAAACAGGATATAGCGGGAAAAGAGACGCAGCAAACCCCGCGCTAGTGGCTACGGGTGGCCGAAGTAGTAGAACATGCGGGCACCAGCAGATGTCTTGATGAGAGGGTTCAGAATAAAAAGGGGGCGTGTGGGGTTTGCAAGATTGAGGTGTGATCGAGAAGTACCACTGGATAGTCTACGACACGGTAGCCTGGCATAGCAGCGACAGTAAACTGTATTGCAGTTTATTCCTTATTATGATCCTGAGGTGCAGTGTCAGTCTAAAACACTGCGGGAGCACTACTATAAGTAGGGCTCATGTGCGCCGTTCCACTAACTTCGTGGACCCATCCACGCTGGGATCATCACGTCGTCGTGACTGCTCGCGGAAGCATGTCTGCGCTACACCGCGTCAAAACCACCGGTGACGAAAGGCACTGGTCATCGACAGTGACCGCTACTCTTCTCCGCCGCTTACGGAACTGTGAGCTTTTACTCGTATACAACCCCCTGCATTCTGTAGTAGCCTCTAAAACATTTTGCTCTTGGTGTAATGTGTAGGTCTACTTAACGGGACCTGACATCCGCTTCACTCTTCTCATTGTGTGGCTGCGAAAAACTTCCGCTTTTCTAGTTGGTCATTTACCTCTTCCCTTGTCCACCGTCCCACTGCGGCCCTGGGTATGCCACAATGTCATAGGGGTTCATCTAACACTGATAATTTTTGACCGCAACTAACGTGCAGCGGGGTGAAAAAACTTCATGAATTGCACCAACAAAAATGGAAAACTCCGTAGTTATCAAGTGTCCCAACAACTCCTGCAACAAGCTCATACACACAAATTGCCATGTACTACGACTACAAAATGCAGCACAAATAACCAGACAGAGTAAGGGACCAAAAATCATGGCGATGACTAACAATTATGTACCTAACTGTAGCAGAAACATGCAAATAAAAATGATAGAAAGACGAACCAACATAATGCATTCAAAACGATAGTCCATGGCAATCCGGGATCCACATGGTGCGATACAGTTTCAAGTGTTAATGACACCACAAAATGTCCTTTCCCGGAAAAGAAACCGACAGCTCAGTAATGCACGCTCTTCTCTTTTATTTGGAATCCTTCAAACATTTTCCTCTCTCTCTCTCTCCAGGATACCGCGGGAGGACGGCGCAGTCATGGAACAGTCGGGCGCAGACACACGAAGCTCAACGCATTGCCAACGTGATGCTTGTCAACGACCTAACATTACACGCATACTTCCTCATGCAATCATTAAGGCAGTGGCCTGTCGGCTCATGTAGGTAAGGACAGACGGGCACAAAATGTTTTCATCAACGCCGTTGTCACCACATTCAGTAGACCATGTCATATGCTTTTTAAGCAGGCACTCCCCGTCATAGTTTCAATGTTGAGAAGCTTTCACAATCGACCCAGTTTTCGGCACGGAGAAAGCGACCCCTGCAGCTGCATTAATAACAATCTTCTTGGGGGCATGGTTAACGTCGTGGACGTAGGGGATGACCGAAGATTTTTTCCTGTTTCTTACGTCATTTTTCAAGAGCTTGGGTATAAAGCTCGCACATCAACCTTTACACACAAGCGCACAAGAGATCACTCGGGTAGGCGACAGACTTATAACGGTGGACCTGGGCATTAAGCGTTGTTGCACTCGGTGGGGCCAGGACCTGTTGAAGGCACCCCTAAGAACTTTCATGGGAATTGCGTTCTTGGCGTACATCTGTGCGCCCAACTGAAGCGTAAAAGGGACTCAGGCGCATATTCCAAGCAGGTGTGGTCATTATTAAAAATACACGCGCCGTCCATAAATGTCAGCTCGTTATGAGAGGGTAATTTCATAGTTAAACGAAGTGTCAGTTGGACACTAACCGTGAGAAAATTGCTTCAGGTCTTTCGCTGATTGTATTGTGTTCGGCCTCAAACAATACCAGGAAGTCATCAACGAATTGATATATCTTGAGAATGCCGTGCCCAGAAGGGGCACCGTGCAACTGCCTGTCCTCGAGGGCGAGCATCATATCCCTCAAAATCGCAGCAAGACATGAACCACAGACAAAGTCCTTCTGGCTGCATACGTCTCTTGCCTACTTAGCGAAGCTGGATTGTAAGTCGAACCTCAACTCAAGAAGACGGACATTTGGTGTCACATAAATTCTGAAAACGGACTCCCCCGTTTTTTCGATAGTATCACTCCCAACTCCACCGAAGGGGCACCTGAGAAAATGAGTAATAGACGCCTTTTCCCTCCAGCGAAAATGCTCGTACCCTTTCATTGCCAACGTTGCTCAGCAACGCATCCTCTTCCCGGGGGCTTCCTAAGAGGAATGGGGTGTGTACTGTCAATGCGGGAAGGGACATCTGGAGGTAAAAACCTAGCGAGTGCTGCCATGCGCCTCTTTCACAAAATGAGGCACTAAATGGGGATCTCTCTTTATGCGTCTCCGCGTAGAAAGGGAGTGTCTACCTTAAGGCATTGGTTTTCCAGAAAGACGCAGCTCGTTGTTCAAGCCCCGAATCGCTGCACAGCTGCATCGCCTGGATCTTTACCTTATCTGGCCTGGTGTCTCCAACGAGGCGATATCCATCACGCATAGTCCCCCACTTTCTCTTCTGGTTCGATACGTCCAGCCAGCTAAGATGAAGAATCGAGCCATGCAGCTCTGCAGCCATGCAGGGCTGAACCACTGGCTATCTCTGTGAGGAAAACCATTGCCGTGAGCTTGACACAGTTCTACTCCGCGAAGGCACATCCGGAGGGATAACTATTTAGCTGATTGTTCGTACAAGAAGAGCATGGGAACACTGGCTAGGTCTGCACCTCCAGAGGGCCCTGACTGTCATTACAGTTTATGACCCGTTCTTCGTGAGAATCCTAGGTTACGATTACTTGTTAATGAACATCCTTGGCAGTGGAGGAGCTGGAGCCATCTTTTTGAACGTAAAGGAGTTGTATTTCACATTACTACAGGCCCGTTTGGAAAATTGTGAGTGATGGTATCGGTAACTACGGTTCAGTCTGTTTTCAGAATGTTGCACCAATAATTCCGTCTGTCTGGAGTTGGTGCAATTCTATTGGCAGTCCCCATTAGGATAGTATGCAGGTCATTTGTACATCCAGAACGAAAGTTTTTATTTCGGATCATGCCTAGGCCTTGATTTGACAGATATGCTGGTTGGGCGATTGGCAGAAGCTGACTTAAGGGCCTGCCAAGAAACATGACTGGGCAAGGGCAAAGAGCCTATAGTTATGTTTGATTGTATCGCTTGAATGCTAACGAGCAGTTAACGCATGCATGACTATGTCTCTAGTGCTGGCTCATATTAAATTATACTGTTGCGTGAAGTTTTATTGTTATTTGATGTTTTTTTCTGTTTTTTGTCGGTTTACAAAATATCCTTCCTTGCTTGAATAAAGCAAAACGTTTCCAATGGCTAGTTCAAATTGAACAATGTTGTAGTTGGTCTACCCGGCCTCTGTAACCATCTTATTATGATCCCTTTTTAATGAGGATACCTTTCATAGGCTAAAGTAAACGCGAACACTTTGGTCGTTCTGTATCTCTGCTCCCCCAATTAAGGCACCGGGCAAAGATTAAACACTTTTTTGAAGGACACGACAACATACGCGAACAACTTGCAGCATACTAAACCTGTTGTCAGTGTTCATACTTCAAGCATTGTTGAGAACAAAAAAAAATTTAGCTATGTTTCAGGGAAAACTATAAAACATCATTGTTAAATGTAGGGTCATTTTATTTAAAATACACGGGTGGTTTATTTTTATTGATAGCAAAACAATATACACCATGGAAAATGTTCTGACCCAAAAATCTGAAACGCACTCCCGCATGACTCCAGCCCTCTTTACAGCATTCGAAAAAGTGTAATGGCGAATAAAAGTTCCAGAAGAGGGCACGGGACAGGGCAACGCGGGAGTTTTGGATTGACGGGAGCAAAACGCCATGTAAGGAGCGAACCGGGAAGAAAAAAATGCGACTGATTTGCGGAGGAAAGAAGCGAGCCGTTGAATGCAGCGGTGGCAAAGAGTATTGCGTGTTGATTACATTTTCAGAGAAGTGGGCTAGTACACCGCCAATGTTTTGTTATAAATTTGTATGTGTATTTTTCCTCGCATTCGTACCGTTGCCGGTACACCATGATGCGGCATGGGACGACTCACAGTGGCACCAAGACCTACTGAAGCCAGATGTGAAACAAAACCTTCAGCCGGAGACACCCCCTCACCCGGCCCCAGAATTTTCACGCGAAGAAGCTGTACGCATGCTCCTAGTGAATCTGCAGTTAGGCTTGCAGTCCAACGTAGCAAGACACTAGAAGCGGCACTTGGAGCAGCTGGCAAGGCCCTTTGTGTGCCCCCACTTTGAACAGGCGTCCAGCGATAGCTGAGACCTCGCAACAAACCTGGTCACCAAGACAGGATGGAAGCTGTACTGCAGCGGTGTTGCGGCGAAAGGTTTGAAAGTGGAATGGCGAGGGACACGAGACGCGGAGCATGATTTAGAAGACAAGAGTGAGAGAGTGAGAGAAGCTCTTTATTAGAGGAGAAAATGCAGAGAGGTTCACCAAAATGCGTACGTCGACATGCTACTCTGCAGGAAGGGGAATGGGGAAAGCTAGATAATTAGTAAAAAATAGTAGAGAAAAGGACAAAAAAGAGATGGGGTCACATAGAGAGAGATGGAATGTAGCGAGGACTGTCCACGTAAGGGGGGCTATAAAGTCTCGGTCAATCTAATATCGTCAAGATAGCCAAATAACGCATCCAGGGCTTGGCGATGAGATGAGGGAACATGCTATGGTCCAAGTAGCAACTGAAGCAAAACAGCGCGAAAAAACGAAGGACGAGGGAGAACACACACACGAGCGCCAAGTAGCAAGCTTCGGGTAATTGCTCCTGGGTGAAGACATGTCATCTTCTGCTGTAACGAACCCCTTTAGTCGATGTAGGATGAGCACTTAAGGATGTCATTCTCGATGGTTTTAGGGGAGCCACATTTGTCGTAATCTGGGCTTCTACTATGGCCCATGACATGTAAGTAGGCATTAGTAATCGCCGCATTTGGTCGCAGTCAGTGAAATAACGTTTCGAGCTGGCGAGATAGTCGTTCTGGCAGCCTTAATCAGAATTGTGGGTCAACTGAGAAAAGAAAATCACGATGTTCCAGAAGGGACCATAAGCGGTTTCTTTCGGCTAAAGCTAGTGCCTTTTTATTAGTTGAGGCATCATTTTTTTGCAAAGAAAGCCTTTCTTCGTTCCTTTCTAGCCCCTGCGGGCAGCCTCATCTGCTCTGTGATTTTCTAGTGCAGCACAGTGTCAATGGAGCCACTGAAGGGTTACGCGATGGGCAGCAGCGTACACGCGATTGTGAAGGTATCTTACATCGCGCGTTATGTGGTCGTGGATTCTGAAGCAGCTATCACGTCGCAGGCTTTATAGGGGGGCTTTCGAATTTGTGAAAATTTTTCACTGTTCCAATGGCTGACGAAGTATGTACCGGATGGGTTCTTCGATTCAATAATGTGGGGACGAAGTCACTCGGTCAAGCTTTTTTGACAGTGGTTTGTTAGCTTACGTAATAAAAACTACTGAAGAACTGCGCTCAGATATTGCCGATCCATTTGTAAAAATACGTGTCCTTGACAACTAAATCTTGTGAATATGCGTACGTGTAAGCTGAAGTAGGACACATTGGGATATGGGATTTTTAGTGAATACAAGACATGAAATGTTTTATGGTAGCAGGTGAGAGCCCATGGCAGAAAATTCAGTGGCATAGTCTGTGGTGCTTGATTTGGAACGGAAGCATTATTTTCTCTTATTGTTTGTCCAAAGCTGAAAGTGTCTTGGTCCGCCATACCAGTCAGGAAATCTGTTGTGGCATGTAGCCTGTGCCTCAAATGATTGCGTAACGTCTCTTGAAGCCGAAATACAACCATGCGCCGGTAGCCAGCTTCTGATAGAGTAACACAACATGCGAGCCTGCAGGAAGGCGAAAGCGCTCCCACAGAAAGTTGTTCCTTACCGCTTCCAGCGGTTTTGTGCTAGCCGGGGACAGCTGCTGCATGTCTGGAAGGCTGTACCGCAAGACACCATTAACAATTCCTTTTGAGGAGGAAGTAATCACGACACAATAAACCTATTGAAATCCGGCAAGCCCAAAATGCACCCGTGAAGCAAAGTGTTTCCAACGATTCGCCAATTAGATGAATGGTCTCTACTGGGTTTTTATACTGTATACTGGATTATTGAAACTTCTACTGCTCACTTGCAACCCTGGAGAGGTAACGATGCCAGTTGACAAGTTATTGCCACAGCCGGAATTGAATTCATGGAGTCTGTAAGAGTTGGACCGTTAGGTGAGCCGTTCACATCTCTCGCACTCTGCATCAATAGTCATGCAAACCGGGCCCCTGAAACTTCGGTGACTCAAATTCAACACAGATGTGGTTACGATGCCTGAAAAAACACCGCCACATCCGAAACTCGGCACATAAGGGAATATCCCAAATTATATTGTACTTAACGAACCTTACATTTCCATCTTTGCATCTTGTCGCTTTTTTGTTTTTGATTAAATGTAGTTAGGTTGACGCATAGGACCTTTTGATGTTTTTTTATATGTTATCTTCTTTAATTAGCACGCATGGCTAAATGTACTCAAATGTGGCTACTGTGTGCCATATTTGTCTTCACTGGGCTATATTCGGAATTCTTGTGGTTTTTTATATTTTTTTGCGCTCCATGACCGATGATTCGTATTTACCCACTGGCGTACGCAGAAAGGTGGCCGCTGCTCTCCAGATATACTGAGAACCGAGGGGTTTGGGGGTAGGTAACGATGCCATTACACTATCCATGCCTGAATAGCCAGTTCCTATAATTAGGTTGCTGTTGCGAACTAGATGTGACCCACGTAGTCCTTCGATATCTCCTCCATTGCCTGCTTAGACTGTTCGAGAATAAAAGCAAACAGACGAAACAGTTTAGAGGCCTTGAAAATTACGCTTAAAAAAATTTATTTGCTGTTATTTTCAGCTGATTTCTTGTTTAGTTTGGTGGTTCTTGTTGCCTTTTCTGATTTCCAAGTTAATATCTCTTTTTTTTTCGGAGGGGGTCCACCCCTCCCGGGCGAAATGGGATCCTGCGTGTACCACTGTTCGCACTAAACTGCTATATTTATTGAATCTTTGCACAGATCTTTCGTCGCCTCACAAGACGTTACAGAATTGGTGTTTCGTGATTTTTAGTTTGTATTCTTTGTTTTTTTTTTGTGCAATCGCGTGGAGTCGCTACCTTTGCATTGGCCTCCGTGATTTCATCAGCTCATATCTTGTTCACCCCCGAACCCCCCATTTGACAGATACAAGGCGTAGGAATGTTTGCGATTGTGGTTTCTGTAAAGAACGCTTACGCATTTGTATGAGTGAAGTACTTCTACCGGGAGTTTGGGGGATAAGAATTCGTCATTGCTTTGTCGGTGTGTGATCGTCCGCTGATATCCGACGAATTCAGTCCCGTTAGCACTGTAACAAACAAACTGCACCGCGCCTAATCCACCTCTGCAGAGCGGAATGGCAGTGAATTGATTTACTTACGATTGTTGTGAGGTTTTTCATAACGGCTGTTCAAAGCATTATCAGCTTACTGTTCAGTGTGAATGGTCGTTTTGTGTTTATAACCGGCTACAGAAAGCAGGTGAATATGTTCGCACAAGTAGTGTGACTAAACGTTAGCTACGTCATTATGGGAACGTATTGCATTGTTGTGTAACCACATCGATTTTAATATTTTAGTTTTCTCCTATGATCACCTCAACTGCTGAAAGTAAACTTTGTTGCTGAAATTATTGGTTTAATGTGATTTCGAAGCAAGTTTATTGAATTTTGCAGTAATTTTCTTTATATTCTTGAAGATTAAAAAAAAAACAAAATCACGCGAAGTTTGGCATTTAACGTCAAAAAAATGTGTTGTTTTAAAGACAATAAAAAAGCAATTACCGAAAGTTAAATGTTCTATGTTCCGCAGTATTATTTTGCAGTTTTATTACTTACAAATTTTGAACATGATAGTTGAATAACGTTGATGAATTCTAACCAGCGTTAATTGTGTAACGCGGACAGTATACGAAAAGAATGTGCTGGGATCCTAGTAGTGCGATTCTTATTTGGTAAGTATGTTTAACACAAAGTGTACTTCACATACGTTCATAGTTCGAATTCGTGTCTAGATGGTAGAATACAGCCCTAGGTATGGCTGATGGGCCGAATTTTTAAAAGCAAGGCTTTTGATGCCTGACTTGTGGCGGGGTCGAAAAAAATATTTCGGCAAACATGTGCCATTGTAAGGCGAAGGCTCAGGAATTTGTGGCGCTTGTTCTGTTCACAAACATTAAAGAGCATGTGGCATCAGATGTTTTGCTTGCGCGCTCTACGCGGCAAACGCATCAAATTGCTTTAGAAAACATCATTCGCGAACCAACATTACAATACTGAGTAAATAATTTATTATCGCACGACGCATGTGAAGAGGATTCGGTTTTGGTTTCTGGGCGCCGATATGATCAGTCACGTCACACTGCTGCGAGCAGGTTCTGTCATTTGGGCCTACCTTGCAGCGTCGCTATTCGCTGAGACTTCACTGCGGCGTCTGCTCTCGCACGTAAGCGGTATTCACACGAGCAAGCATTTCAGCGGAGAATTCCAAGGGATGTTGTGGGGTCACCGCTGGCGGACCTCCGTTCGGCAAGATCCTTCGCTCACATGGAGGATGCGACTGTCAAACGAATTTGGAGACTATTTGCAGTCACAAAGCTCTACCGAAGAGCACAGCTGGCTCAGCGCTGTCCACTCCGCGTAGGTGGCAATTTCTGCTAAATCTAGTACTTACTGATCTCGTCCGCAGCTAAAAACCTCGGCGGTCAACGTGATGCAGTCGTGGCGAGTGTTATTCGTTACCGTGGCTATAGAACGACGACCGAGGCAGTCGTTAGGGAAACGCGCGCTGGAACCAGGCGACGGGTCTGCCTACGTGTCCGCGTAGACATGTTGGGCTCAGCACTCCGGCTAATATTTAATTGCCGCTCGCCTAGCCTCCAAATATGACGAATTCAAAGCGATTTCACATTTTATTGTGACTTCAATAGCACTCTATAAATTTGTTACAAATTTAAATCCGATTCAAATTCAACCTAAATTTGAATAACTTAAAATCAAAAGATTCCAAAAAATAAAGCAGTGTAAAATGCAGTATAATTTGTTTTGCTTGAATTAATTTTAAAAATTTGATGCATGCAGCAGTGTACAATTCTGCGTTGCAGTTTATAATGTACTATCTAAATAACTTGTTTAACCCTGTTTTACAAACTTTTCTAATTACATTTGCTAACTTATATAACAGAATCGGAATAAGGTAGCAAAATACGTCCGTGCTGCCAACCTTCGTACAGTGTGAAGGCGAATGCCTACATTGACCTTTATGCGAACTAGGCCTGAAAGGTCTTCTAAACATTGTGGCAGCGCCCATCGCCACTTAGCCAAAGCCCTGAACATTTTACTCTGAAGCTCTGTCGTTTAGCCGCCTTAGCTCGTTCCGCCGGTTAGCCATCGCTAGGCGCACCCTGTCGCCCCATCTGGTACCTTCTCACAAGGAAGCTCTCATTGCAAGTAGGACAGAGGACTCTCTTTTGGCACAGCTTTGCGTTATGACGCATGCTGCTTCACCATTTCTCCTAGCTCCTTCCAGACACTCCTCCGGAACTGCTATTTCCCTCTCTGATATTGCAATATTTGTCTCGCCATGCCCTGCGTAATCCCTACCGTGACACGCGATTCCCAGTTCACATTATCTGCTAGCGCAAGTGTACCACGCGCGTTCCGTGAAACTTCCAGAACCCAGCCTTTAGCCTAAGAAAACTTTAATGTGTATTAGTTGACGTTTAAATATTTATCTGCACCAACTACAGTGGTTGTCACGGGACCCGTCGAGACGGAGTTCGACTAGCGCAGCGGCAGAGATGAGCCACGCTTGTAGTTCACGAAGCCCTAGCGTCGTAAGCAACATATTGAACACACCGCAAACACAGCCACGCGCGTTGTCTTTTTCCGCACTGTCGCGGAGGGGATGGATTGATGGCAAGATGATTTCCTCGCTTAAACCGTCTCTCAGTCATGGAATAGAATATCCTACTTGCATTGTCGAGAAATGAGAGCGGACTAGTATCTATAGTTATTGGGGGCAAAAATTAAGGCCTTCCTAGATCTGTGGCCCTTTGTTTCAAGGCGATAGCCAGTACGCCCTCCGGCAAAAACAGATTCAGCCAGAAGTTACAGCAGACAAGGCTGGTTGGAGAAAACTGGGTCGGCAGGACAAAAAGTGTTCGAGCTTGAATAAGGGCATGCGAAATCGTCTCGAACATTGTGTAGAGCATTTAAATCCCTTGCACTGTTCCAAAGGTGAAAGGCTGGCAAATCCCTATTGGTGGATAAAAAATAAATTTTCTTACATGGGGGGATTTACGGCGTTGAACAAAGGCACATACACATAACATCGTACAATTTCTTTCGGTGTAGATTCGATAAAATAAGAGCGACAGTCGTTTTCTGTAACCGTATTGCCTACGAAGACGGCCTTCTATTGACGACAAGAAAAAATCTGTAATGTTCAGAACATTAGTTTGCACAAACCAATTATCGCAACTAAATTGAACTCGACGTAATGATGAAGACGCCTTCCCTCCCAACGTCACTAAAACTTGCTTTGGAATGGCGCTGATAGAACAAAACCACTGGCCCGTTTTATTTCGTACCATACCACTTCCGTGGACAGCCGAGTGACGACCCAAATGGGAATTCTGTTTTCTTTAAAACTTCGCTCTTAACAAACTAATTATGACACGTATAAGTAAACTCGATGTAATGAAAGAGCTGTCCTGTCAGCTGAATATGGTAGGGCTTCTTTGTTCAAGACAGATATAACCCGTTAACTACATTGAGAGCCACATGACATTTTACACTAGATCTGGACCAAGTACAATTCTTCGTTGGCGAGACAAAGACGGATGCAGTTTTAGTCAAACCAAAGCGCAAAAGAGACAGCGTTGCTGTAAACAGGCCCCCCAGAGGTATGCCAAAAGTGACTGCTATCCTTCGAAAAATAATTGTCCCAAAGGCTCCGAATGCGTAATAGATGCCGCCATCGTTAACCCTAAGCGACTAGTGTGGTTACTTTATGGGTGTTTGAGCTAAGCTATTGATTACCGAATCACCGACGTAGAAAGCGCGCAAGCCCGCAATGTAAAGTGAACGATGGTTTTGGCTGAAGACTGAGAATAAAAATAACTGAAAACACGCTTGTGCGGCATGCATCACGCGTCAGGTTACTTCGCTAAAGCCACGCAATATACAAGGCAACCTAAAATAAGGTGCTTAAGCACCAATAGATTGACATAAAATTTACAAAGCAGCAGAGGCAAGGCCGCCTGTTTGCAAATCCTTTAACCCGCAACGAACAAACTGCCAGTCATTCACTTGATGCTACAGCCACCATACACAGGAGCTTAATAGGGGTCATTATTTCTTTGAGCGTAAGATAAATTTCCAGGAATTTTAGTGATGCAGGCACGCTTTTGGAGTTCAAAAATTAATAAATGCAGTCGACAAGCGGCATTCAAATAACAAAAGTCGAGGTTATATTCATTCTACACGTCCAGGAATAATAGAAAAAATCTTGTTGCTTCGGGGCACCGTGACTTGCTCGAAGTCATAGCGGGTTGAAGCCATACGTCTTTCCGCATGGGGCAGTGATGACCCCTACGGTAATTGTTATATGTTATAAGAATAAATATAAAAGCTCCACTTGAGTTTCATTACGGATAATTATAGCTGGATTTTTGTGAAACTCTGGGAAACTTTTTACTTCTCGGAAGCTCTTATCTAAAATAACCTAACAATTACTCTAAAAAGGAAAATAAAATCTTTGCGGCTTTAGGTCCAACTAGGCTTCCCGTTGCATCTTACAAAAATATAAAGAACATTTTTTCTGTCTCCGCTTTCAGATCAAGTTCTTCAAAACAAATATTCAACAAAATGCACACTTGCCGGCACTCCCCAGCTTCTTCCGACAATGAAGCATTGAAGTGGTATCGAACGAACCCAAGCAAATCTCCTGCCTCGTTCCGCCTAATGATTCCCGTCTGAAGCAGTAAGCTCCGTAATTGCGGTCCCAGTCCTTTTGTCGTTCATTGTGGCTTTTCGTGTTTCATTGGCTTTCCGTGCCCAGCGCAGCACTTTGTCTCGATGCAAAGTCCTCGCCATAAAAATACTCTTCCTAAAAGGGAGACATCAATGCAGTTATGGGCGCAATTCTATGGAAGTCTCCTTACATTCGGTGGGTATGTACACATATTTGTTTGGGTTTAACTTCTTTGAAATTGATTGTCGTCTGCTGGTTGTATAACCCGACAAGAACAGCGTATTGCGTTCTTTGTTTCGTTTCACGCGAACAAATGCACCCAATTTATTTGAAGTATTTGCTTCGTAGTATTTCAGTACACGACGTTTTTAGAAGGAAGCCCTAAGTGTCCCATTCTGAGAATATAAGTAGTGTTTTGCGTTGTTCAGTCAAGAAACGGGTGCCCGCTGTAAAATCTGCATAAGACACATGCGTGATACCATGATATTTGAACCCGGATCTGCATAGTAGCAGCCCAGCGCTGATCCAAACGTGCTATCTCCGCAGGTTTCTTGTTAGAATAAATGCTTTTTACGTTTTCGATGTTTCTTTGTTCGTCGCACACATGGTGGCATTTCGGTTTCTAACGATACATTGAAAGGAAAGTTTAAAACTCGGCTACCTTTGAAATGGAGAGGCAAATACTAAGGAAGTAGCGGAGGTGGTGGTTTTTGATAGCTTATACTTAGCTTTTCTTAGGTCGGCCCCTTTCTTCAGAGGATGATGGCTAAAAACGAAGCTTTCTTTATGCAAAATCACAGTCGACCACCCGCCTTTTTAAAGTTCTACATCTGAACTGCAAATTTCGAAGCCAAAGTCTAGATAAATTTAGCCAAATTCTAAACTCAACCCCCCCCGCAAAGAAACAAAAGAAAATGCTGTGCGCCCCGATTGCGGTTGACCTCGGGTACAGCCGGATCGTAAAGCCCCAGTTTCACAACGCAAGGAACCCGGGTGATTCCGACAGCGGTAATTTTTTTTCTCTTCCCAATCGGCTGCAGTTGTAATAAAAACCAGCGGTTGCTAACCCCGTTCACCTCCGGCCTTTTGTGTGGCCGGGTGAGTAGATTGACAGTATCATGGCGTAAAGGTCTGGGGTAAGAATCACGGGGCGTTCCTAACCACATTTTTGTAACGGAAGAGAGAGGAGGCAAGCTAGGGAAGTCTTTGCAGGGTGAGACCTTTTGACTTTGAGGGCAAGAGGAAAAACCACACCCTCTTCCGGAAGCGCCCGGATTAGAGCCGCGCCCGATGGCGGGAAGATATAGGCGAAGAGGGAATGGAGAAGCGTGCGGGACCTGTGCCGCACCCTGGCAGAGCAAGGCGAGGATGCCGACGCCGCAGGAATAAGTGCGCGCGACGAAGGATGGCGACGTGCGTGCAGAGCCGTGTGCGATGGAATCGGACGGACATCCAGCTGTGGTTGCTCGTAGAGCTGCGACGCCTTAGTAACGCCGTGAGGCGAAAAAGAGGAAACACGGTACTGTTGTGTCCTGCTTCGCTAGCTTCTATTGTCAGCGTTAGTGTGAGCTTCCTTCATTTTTTTCTCGAGGCGCGCACTAACAACACCTGTTCGTGCGCTTCTTGCCTCCATGCCACTGTCTCTTACAAATATAGGTGTAGTAATTTCTGCCTTTGACTACAGCGATTGTGATAGTTTTTGGTGCATAATTCGCCCGGACGTTAACAACTCCGTAAACAACTCCGGAGTGTAAAAGGAGCCACTGTTTCTTTTCAGCGCTTTAATTTATGATTCGAGATTCTATCAGGGCCATGCGCTCAGTGAGGATTCAGGTTGCTGAGTAGAGAGAGAGAAAACATTTTTATTGATCTTTATGTGGTTCAGGAAGTGGTTGTGGACGCACGCTTGCGCCGGGCGGCGACATCGGCAGCTCTAGTGAATCCGGAGGCTTATATCTCTGGGTCTAAGGTCCCCAGCGCCTCCTCCCACTGCTCATAACAGGAAATTAGAGGAACGATATCTTCCCCCCCAGGAGATTTTGGGAAGGGTAGCGAGGGCGCCACATGCAAGGCATTCTGGGGAAGGGTACAATGAAGGTTGGATTCGGTGATGTAAAGGGGGATTGCGGAACGTGTTCGTCTGAAGGGTACGCCACGTGTGTTCTTCTGAATTAGTAAGGTTGACGTGAGTCGGGGGGTACCTACGGCAGTCAACACGGTAATGAGCGGTTATTTCTTTGTACGTAAGGAGTCTATATCTGGCGGTCCTGGCACCGAGATAGAGTTCGAGGCTTGCCCCGTCTCGGAATGTGAGCCCTCTAGCCGTATTGTGGGCATCCTTATTGCCAGGAGCCCAGCGGGCGCCGGAGTCCAGAAAATTTCAACCGGGGAGTCGGGTGCGTGGGGTCATAGAATTGTAGATGCCTTGGCGAAACATGGCCGCTGACAAAATTTTGAAAGCCCGCTTTGGAATCCGAAATAACTATCGAGGGGGTCGGCATTTCTGTGAGGGCTGAAGCTATCGTCGCCTGTTCCACCGTAGCGGGATGGCGAGTACTTAAGGTCAGGGATTCAAGAGGAGAATATAACGATCGTTAATAACTGCAATAGCGAATGCGGCGGCGTGCCTGTATACAGCACCATCCACATAGACCACGTCGGTTCGAGCGGGGAGTTGTTTTTGAAGAGCACGTACTCTTGGGGAGGTGGAGGGCAGATCTCTATGCCCTTCGAATGAGGACATTAACCTTATCTAATTCAGTGGCGCTCGGGTTCAGGTAGGGGAGGGAGTACGTGATCGTGCTGGTAATAAAAGCTTGGATCAGCCGGATCGTCTCCTTTTCATTGATACCCCTGCCGGGGTTGTACATTCGTCTAAGGAGTGCTATAGTTTGAATAACATGTTGTTCTAATTTTCGGAGAAATTGCGTCTTAGCCTGATTATTTGGGACAAGCATCACCAGGATTTTAAGTGTAGAGACCTCTGAAATTGCGTTGTTTTCTATATGAAATCTAATGCCCGGTGGTATCTTGGATCTCCTTTTTGGCGGTAGCAGAAGGACTTCAGACTTGATGAGAGAGCAAGGGATTCCCTCTTTGGCGGATTTTATTGCTACTGTCTGTACACCCTCCTGAAGGGCCTCCTCTATATTGCAGTCGCGTCTGCCATTGACCCACAGTGTGATGTAGTTGGGGTAGAGGATGAATTTCAGGCTAGGGATTTTCCAATGCGGCGGGGTATGTGAAGTGTGGCCAGATAGTACCGCTCCTTGAGTAGTGCCTTTGGAGGGGAGTTCGACTGGGTTAGAGGTAACGCCATCGATCTTGAAGAGTGCACTTCGGGTGGACAAGAAACTGCGTATGTAGTTGTACGTACAAAGCCCCAGGTTTGTGCACTCCAGTCCAGCCTATATGCCGTGTAGGGAAACGTTATCGAAGGGCTTGGCGAAATCTAAGGAAATGATAGCCGCCGTCTCCAATTTGTTTTTTGGACTATGACTTCACGAGAGATTTGGAGGAGGGTGTCCTGCGTGGACAGGTCCGAACGGAAACCTTCCATGGAGTTGGAGAGGGGGAAGAAATTTTGAATGTGTTAAACAAAGTGTGCATGAATGATATGCTCAAACAGCTTCCTTAGGCACGACGTGACGGAAATGGGCCGGAGGAGTTTCAAAGCAAGGAGTTTTCCCGGTTTGGGAATAAACTGGATTTTAGCATGTTTCCACAATTGTGGCAGCTTGCCCCGTTGCCACAATTGGTTAAAATAACCTGTATTGGTTGCGAGTGATCATGGAGATTCTTCAGCATTTTGTTGGTTTCCTGATAAAGGCCGGGGCCGAGCTTGATCGCAGCTTGAGTAAGGCTCCCCGTACTTCTAATTCAGTGATTTCCCTGTCCATACACGAATTTGGTAGGCCGGTGTTCGGGGGGAGAGGGTTGCTAGGGCCTTTGGGCAAATACATGTTCTTGATCTCAAGAACTCGGTATGAATCCGTGACTGGGAATCCCTGGATGATGCCCGCGAGACGATGGGCTTCATCTGTTTTAGACTAGTTCGGGTTCAGGATGTGTTTGAGAAGGTGCCATGTCCGTTTCATCCCCAGATTGTCAGACATCTGGTCGCAGATTTCGCCGCATTGATCCTGACAGAGTCGTGTGTATTTTTGACTGCTCGCTTCTATTCTACGTGTTTACAGCGTAACCGGCGGTTATGGTTATTTCATCTCCAACATTTTTGTATGCTCTTGTACGCGTGCCACATGTGTGCCAGATGGGGAGCTATGGTCTCCGAAGGTATGTCTGGGCCGACTGCTTTGGTTACGGCTCGCGTGTCCGTAACTAGTTGCTTTACCCACTTTTGTAGACCTAAGGAGTTATATGGTACCGATGTTTCCTTGTGAGCTCCTCGACAACTCCTGAACTCGTCCCAGTTTGTGAGGTGCTGCTTTCGGGGGATAGTTCTAATGCTGTGGACAAGAGTAACATCAGTTTGGATTATAAAATGATCACTTCCAAGGGTGCTATCTGTGATGCTTCATCTGGCGTTTTTCACGTGGAGTGTAAAGGTGACATCTGAAGTGGAATCTTTTTGAGCACCGTTGGCAATCCCAGTTGGAGCATTGGGGTGCTATTCTAATGTAAAATAGTGGATCTGCGCCTGGTGCCAAATGTCTGTTTCTTTATTTTTATGCATTTAAACTACCCCATCCTGTATGTGGGGCATTACAGTCACCCACAACAATTAGTGCACTGGGGCTGGCTTCTCTCCTGTCCACGGAACAAAGAAGATTGAATGTGTGATTCTGCGTTCCTGAGTTATTATATACGTTCAGGATGAAACGTTTATAACCTCCCTTTGTTATTTGAAGTACCGTGATCAGGTCGTTGGGATATTTCTACACTGTCGCATTGGGTTTTATGCGCCGGGATGATACTGTGGATTAGTAGAGCCGTTTTGGATTCGCTTGGTTTTGGAGTGCTTTCTACCCGGTACGTTTTACTCCTTTGCCCCGCACCTGCACGGCTATAATGTCTGGAGGGGGGGGGGGGCTTTCAACCGACTGGATGTGTACTGCAAGTTGCTTCGTTTTTTACTAAAGCCCGTACAGTTCCATAGCAAGAGTCGCACGGCCGCGGAGTTAATATTGGAGGGCTAGTTCATATTGGGTGCGAATTTGGGGAACGTTCCCACACCAGTTGTTGACGCTTTTGAGAACCTCTCCTATGTGCGTGAGCATTTCAGCACGGTGGTTATCTATGCTACCTTGGAGATTGGATTGAATAGTTAACATATTAGCCTGCAGAAGTTGGTGGTGTGTCTGAAGCCCGAAAAATTCATTTTTTCTGCTTTGTGTAAGAGCTTCCAGGTTGACGAGGCGCTTGCTTCAAGGCCAGTGATTCCCTTATGCTGCTCGTCATGCGTGGCGTTCTCAGCTGCAGGTTCGGAAGTCTCATCGACTGCTCTGCGTTTGTTTGCGGAGGGGTTTGTGTTCACGTCATCTAGAGTGCGTATTTCTATCTGCGATTTCACGGCTTTGTTTTCCTGACACAATGCGAAATTCTCTAGTCTGAGCAGGCTACTCTCCGCTCTGATACTAGAGCGCTCTCCTATTTAGTCCGGGTGAGAGAGCAGGGGGTTTGTGCAGGGAGGATAAGCAGTGAGCGGGAGCACAAAGCCGTCCACGTTTTTGTCGCCGCTCGGCTGCCTTTCTTAGAATAGTGTATAGGCGGTTTCTTGGGAACGTGGGGTCTTCCAGGTGATTTCTTTTCGCTGGAAGAGGGTTGGTGGCCGACGGCAGGGCGTTTCCCTTGTTGCGTTCTTTGTGTGTTTCTTGCTTGGAGGGTTGGGCGTATTTGTGGTCTTTCTCTGGGTCGCAAGCTTGAGCGCAGGTCTGGGGGCGTCTGTGGGGTTTGAAGCGGCGGGGACAATCCGTGGCATAGGTGATGTGGGGGCCTTCACAAGCGCATTATTTCTGGAGACACGGGTTGTTGCCGTCGGGGTTAGGGGTTTGAAACTTAGGGCACCTTGAGGGTGGCTTTTCATTGGGGCATATGTCTTGGTAGTGCCCCGGCGGCGAGAACGCGGTGGGGGTGTTCATTTTCCGACGCAAGGGCATGCACCGGTACATCGCGGCTCGGTCACGGATCCCGAAGGGGACCCGGGTGCCATTATACAGGATCTCAGCGTTATTTGAGGACCAAAGCAGTTTCGCAGCGTGGATCTGCAGATCAGATTTGTAGTAGCTGACGTTTCGGAATACCTCTTCGGGTGTGTTGTCTTCGGGAATGTTGAACTTGCGATGTCACACTTTCATTAGTAATGTAAATCATATATTGCCAATGCGGGAGCGAATGGGACCGTAAAGTATAAAATTTTTAGTTTGAAACAAGGATAAAAAATGCACGTTAAACTTCCGGCTTTATTGAAGTAATTTTGTATTATTTTGCGTTAATCTCTTATAGCAGGACTGCAAAAATTAAAATTCCAGTAATTTTATTATAACTCCATTCTTTTTTGGGATGTTTTCCCCTATTATAACCCAGGGATGATGAAATTCGTGTTGTAAAAGACTGCCGTCATTTTTCCGCTGCGTACAAAATCCTTTTAGTTTATTTTACAGGCTGGGTCTGTCTGTTCATTTAAATGTCTCGTACGTAGTATACTGTCTTTATTGAAATACATAACTCTTTTGTAATCCAGTATCCATTGATACGCTGCTTTTGCCTACTCGTCTGTCAATGAAAATCCTATTTTTGGTAAAGAAATTATTTAGACACTGAATACGATTCATAATCGTTTTATGTCACAGTATTTGCTGTAGTCAACAAAGATCGGCACGAAAGAACTCAAATCAACGCTTAGGGGGATACAATACTATTTTTTTCTGTTAAACAAATAATTTTACGTGAAGACGGTCTGCTATTTATGACCCAATTACTCATCGATGTACCAACTACTACTAAAGGAATATTCATTTCAGGTTGTGGCATAAACGGCTAAACAAAGTCACGTTGGTGCTGAATACCAGGTGCAGCACACCTTTTCCCCAAGTCGTAAAACTCGTAGGAAAATTAGCCAACTGCAAAGACCATATACAACAACAATTTAAAACATAGAGCGTCAATTGATGATCCAGTATCTTCAACTGGCGGCGTATTGTTCCCAGTAACGTCCGACATGGTATAATTATCCATAACAAAAAATGTCCGACGAAACTGCAGAAAGCTATCTCGTTAAACTCAGTCGATGCTCGGCGCTGACGGAGCTTTGGTCGAAAAATTTAACCGAAGAAAATATTTCGTCCGCCCGAAAACCATGTGTACACGTTGAGTTAAACATATATTTTTATTAGATAAGGCTTTTGCAACAGTCTGCCAGAAATTCAATTTTTCTTCAGATAATTTTTATCATTCTTTTGTGAGTGGAGTAGTGGCATATCAAATAAGAACGGATATATTAACGAAAAAGGCTTAGCTTTAACGGCGTACGCATTGTGATAGACCGAAAATACGCAGGCAGAAAAAAGAAATATCTTAAACAAAAACCTGACGAAATCAAAAATATGTATCTGATACATGCCATCCAACATCCGAATATAATTTTTATAACTCCGGAAAATTACGGGGAAAGTATTATTATAGAGTAGCCAAAATGACCAAATTGTCCACCTTCCCGCAATTCAATAAATATGCATATTTGGCCGAAATAACGCACTGAATTGAATTTCTCCCACATCGCCTGAAGAGCGACAAACCCAGAGTCAGCGACCGGAACTAGCGTCATATCCGGAATACGGCCAGCGAGGTGCGCCGCCGCTTCGCTGTGTCCCAGATTTCTGGGCGAAGCTTCGAACTACGCAGGCGTGTAATCTGCACTTAATTAATCATTATGGTTTAAAGTGTGTTGAGCATCGATATTTAACCGTGTGATTCCCAAAAGCGACTCCTAGATACCAGATTTCGTATCCGAGTGGCCGCGGCTACTACAATGCCTTCTCGAGTAGTTGGGACCGGCCGTGTCGTCTGGTGCTCTGTGATTCATACGCGAACCGACGGGCTCAAACAAATACGGAGGCACCCCAAGTTCATGATTCATTATATACTGGGATTAGACAATTTGTTGGACCGCAGCTCTCTCGGCTTCCCAAACTTCTTGCTACGTTTTCGCGCGCACGTTGTTGGCTGTGACGACAGCTTAGCTAAGTACATAGATTTTAAGAAGACATAAAGCAAGCGCGAAAGCATGAAGCGTTTTTCTGGCGCGAAAGCGCTCCGCAAACTCGGCGGTCGTGCATGCCCATACGGCCCATGAGACGGCTCGAACCAGGTATGCCACGGCAGCAACCGCTCTTCACTGCCGTCGAGAATCCATGCCGGTGCGAAGAGCAAGGCACACGTTCAAGAGGGGCGATGATAGTGTGGTGAAACGTTTTGCTAGGCATTGTCACCCAAGGTGATTTTGAAAGAGCTGATCGAATTTGTATCGCGATGCGAAATACCGACCTGTCGCGGAGGCTCATCGATGGCAGCAAGTGAACCTACCTGAGCACGAGATGCGGCGACAGGCCGATAGATGGCGTTACCTGCGCGCAAGAATGAACACTGCTCCCATCGCTAGAATGACTATACACGTGAAAATAATGTTACACGTGCGAGAAAGGGGATGTTAGTGTGGTGAAAAAACTTTGCTAAGGATACTCATTCGCATATATAGAGATTGGAGTGACCAGATATCTACCTCTGTGCTAAGCCTGAAGTTCTCAACATGCTAGGCGATCCGTGCAACCCAAGCCGGCTACAGCTGTTGCCGAAGGTGTTCTTTAAAGCTCGTCGGGGACGAGCGTGCTGCGTTTGGGTTGCTCTACCTTTTGGTGGGCCACCAACGTTCGGTTCCCCTATCCTAAAACTGCGTATGTGAAGCAATGCCACGTTCTCCTGACCGGCCGAGCAGCGACCGGGCAACAGCACCTCCGCTCGACGCGGCGTCCAGTGGCGGCCGCATCGTTAGGTGCTGCCTGCACACATCGCGGGCTCTGGCACAAGCTTGTGGCCGCCTGTCCGAATGTAAAAACAAAGTTCCCCATTCGAGGAAGGAAGTAATGATGTGTTGAAAATTTGTGCTAAGATTTGTAACTAGCGCTGGTAGTAAAAGCGAAGAACCAATATCTGCACAAATTCCCCGCAACCTAGAAACAGTAGTCGGCCATTCTAAAGCTCGCCGCGAGCGAACTTGTTGCGTTTATAATTCCATCAGGCTATCCTATTCTAAGGAAAGATTGTGTGAGCCCTTTATTCACCAGAGGTCCTTCAGGCCCGTATCTGAACGGGGACAGAAATATCTTCAGGCCGAGCGGCCACCGCAGGGCCGGCACTTGCGAATATGACGTCATCTGGCGCCAGCCAATCGCGAAAGGCAGCCAAGGCTCAGATCGCGCTCCTGGGCAGGGGTAGTTTATTTTGAAGAAAAGAGACGTTTTGGGTTATTTACACATAAAATAAACTTTATTTTCTAATTCAGCGTCAAGAAAATTGTATTTTAATGCCCCGACAGATTTTTTTGTCGAAAGCTCTTCACCAGCACTTAAGGCAGTCCGGCTTCTTGGGATCTCTTCACCAGCAAAAGGTGCTCGTCAGGGTCCGAGCTGGACAGTGTCTTTCATAGTGCTCAATGGAGGGGAGGGGCAGGGGGGTAGTTTGGGGTTCTTATCACAGATGGTGCCCAGAGCTTCGCAGAAGTGGCGCGAGGAGTACAGGGATTGGGTCAGAATGTGCTCCAGTTCCATAGGGAAAGGTTTGTTAAGTCGTGGCTAGATATCCCATTCCGAACTCGCAGGAGCACACCGTCGCCATCTACACTGAAGCGAATGCGTCAACAGCACACCCATAACATCGTACGCCAGTCTGCAGGAGCTTTGTTCGGGCAGTCAGCGATTCCACGTTAGTTTCGGTCACCGCGACAGCAAAGGAGAAAGCACAGGACCTGTTTAAGAAGACGGGAGCAAAAAACCTGTTCTGTTAGATGCGAAATTCTGCTCAAGGAGACACTAGATCATTTAGGTGCTCCGCTCTGGCTGCCGCCACGTTCTAATCCAGGGACACGCATTTGCCTCTAGGCACACTCGCTATCTTGTCGGATATAAGGTACGCATCAAGAACGTACGCTAAGCGCAAAAAAAGCGTAGCGTACTGCGCACGCGGAGTGCAGCGACGTAAGGATTAACGCACGCTATTTCTTTACGTACTTGTCCGTACAACATACAAAAAAATTGTGCTGTCCTGCACGACTACTAGAAAAAAATAGGTCGATAACGAGAAGAATGAAAGGCACATGAATAAGCTTTCCCAGTTAGTTACGCAGAAATTATAGAGAGCATGCCCAGGTGTCAAACGGTAGCGCAGGCTAGGTGAAACATTCCCAGGGTACTCGCTCACGCACCGCGAGTACTCATCTTGGACGCGTCTGGTGGCCACCGGTGTCTTATGACGGCCACGCGGAAGGGACATTTGAACTGGCCAAATTGGAGAAACGAGGAACCCAATTCAAGAAAAGAAGAAGACAATTCGACCACCTGCCGCCTTTTAATTAGTTATCCTGTCTGGGAAATGGTGGTGAAGCAAATGGTGCTTCCCAGAGTGTGTTTCGCGTAGGCGCCGGGAGACGCCGACGGCCGCAAAGACGCAGCGAAACACTCCATGTGGTTGCCGCTTTAGAAGTCATCATATAAGTACTCATTGAGTTAGTCCCTCGGAGCCCGCATCCCTCAGTGTTCAAGTTGGCAAACACCAACCTGTAAGTTCCACTCTCAAGTGGAGTGGTTGCACAACTTGACCCTGGTATTATGGATATTTCTCTATTCCTATAGAGGACGAGAAACCTTTTGAGGTTTTTGATCAACTGGATAAGTATTAGCTATGAATGTGCTTATTGTGATTAGCCGTGCTAGCTTTGGCAATACATAGAAGTACTTAGATCCTTTTGGCGCATGGTCAACTGAAACGTAAGGTCTTTCACAGAAACTTCCTACGATATCCATTGATATAGTGGTTAATACAACACTCGCAACTGATTTTTTTTATTGTGTCATCAAATACTGTGTCTTCAAATGTTTCTTGTATAACGTGCCTTTTTGCCAATCATGTCTCAATTACGACATTGCATTATTGCTTTGAATTCTAAACGTACCTAAATTTCAATGTTGCAAAATTACTCAAATTTGTCTTACATAACATAACCATGTCCAGCAATAACTAAGCAGATGTTAAGGGGGAGATCGCATTGTATGCAACTTTCTTGTCATGTTTCTAAGTAATAGCCATTTGTTGTTTTCATAAAAACATAAAACGGGTAAATAAAAAAACGTTGCTCGAGTTTATTGTACTTAATACTGTCTTGGTGTTTAACGGTGCTTGTTGATAGCAAACATTCACATTATCTACCATATTACTCTTTAAATGTTTGTTCAAATCCAGTACAACGATGAAACAAAATTATGCGGTCTGCTTAAATACTTTATAGCAAGTTTCATTTTTATAATATTTTTTTCCTTGGTGTTTTTTTTTAAGGTGCTTTTGAAAAAAAAAACGGTTTCGATTGACGGGTGACTTGACACTTTGAATTAGGTCACAAATTTTTTGCCTTCGGGTCTGCGCCCATAGCACCACTCGCCAAGACTTGGGCCGTCCTAACAGCGATATCAATCACTCAATGCCCCGTGTTAAACGAAGTAGCGGTGCGTCGTTGAATTTTTTAGATGTAGAGCATCTGATTCACTCGCCTTGTCCCTCCGGCGTCGTCGTCGTTGTTGTCGGCGTTGTCCACCCCTCTGCCATTCTCCTCGCCGCGCGAGCTGCGCTCTCCGCCGCTCTCCGCCGCTCTCCGCCGCTCACCCCCGCTCCTCTCCGATAACGAACACTCTCTCGCGAGGGGCATTGGATTGGATTTGGTTTGATTTGATTGGATTGGATTGGATTGGATTGGATTGGCTTGGCTTGGATTCGGTTGGATTGGATTTGGATTGGATTGGATTAAAGTGGATTGTGTTGGATTGCGTTGCGTCATAGCCGCGGCACGTTGCGTCATAGCCGCGGCAGACGCGCTGGGGCCGGCGCATGTGCCGTACTCTCTCTTCCGCGGTTTCCTCTCCTTCGGGCGCGCTGCGCATATAACCGGTGTGCCGTTCTCCGGCGAAGCAACATCCACTCTTGGCTCAAACACCTAGAGTCCACGCCGCTTTACAAGTACGCCAACGTCGTCATCGACTGGGACCAGCTTACGCAGTCCCCTCAACGTAATGCGCGCTATAAAGCGCGTTCCCTTCGCCGCTCCGCCTATGCGTCGCATCTACACAGGATTCACGCCAGGGGAGGTGCGAGTTTTTTCTAGGTTCATTTTGTTTCAACTTTTCCTGACGTCTTTTGCAAAAAAAAAAAAACTGCAATGGTTGCACACGTTAACGTATTTCTTCATGTGTAACCTTCCAGAAGTGTTGTCGTTACTCTCATATTTAACATTTCTTTTTTCGTTGTTCAGAATGCGCCGAATGCAGAACGATTATTTTTCTCGTATTGCTTTGATTTACTTCTCATGGCTCGTAACTCCTTGTTCCGCATCAGCGCATTTTTTTCGCTGTTGAGCACGAGGTTGCGGGTTCGATTCCCGGTCGCGGCGGCCGCGTTTTTGGTGGAGGAAAAAAGCAAAAACGCCCGCGTGTAGGACATTTCGGCGCCTGTTAAAGATCCCGAAGTGGTCAAAATTAATCCGGAGCCCACCACTATGGCGCGCCTGATTGCCTGCGTTTCGTCGAAACGTTAAACCCTACAATCAATATCGGGCAAACTGGCAGAAAGTATACATCAGCAAAACTGGTTGATGTAATAATGATAAACTCCGTGAGCACAAGAATAATGTTAGTAACGCGACAGGCGGGCATCTTGGCATTCATTTCCGTGATTGTAACTGTGCTCCATTTTTTGAAAGAAAAAGTACAGTGCTCGATAGGAGCCGTGACTCGCTCACGCGGGAAATAACAAAGGCGCAGGAAATTGTGCCCGCCGGTGATGTTTGCATTAGTGTGGCTTCAGTATTGTTGTTGGACAAAGAAATCAGGTTTTTTGATGGCATGTGATCTGTTCGAGACGGCACGTGTGTCATAGTGAAAGTGTGAGCTTTTTATTATTTTAAATATGTGTTTTTTTGCGTTATGTGATTTTAGTTGTGTATTTTAAGGTTACCTTTGTTCCACGTGTCTACTTCATAGCAGAATATTTGAGCGCGGAAATAAACAGTTTGTTAGTCTGCGCTGCGTATGTTTTCTTCGGTCGTCCTGCCCTTTTAGCGCAATTTTATTTACATTACGTTTTTAGGCCTAACGTAACGTTTCGATGTCTAACAGCGTCAACCTGTTTCCTTTAGCAGAAACAGTCATTGGACGTCAAGCTGGCCGTACCGGTCATCCTTGTGAGACCTTGATTAAACGTTTATGGACAGTCAGTGCACACAAGACCAGGGGCGCTATACCAGAAGGCCCGTGTTTCCCCTACTCCCGAGTTTCCAGCGGCTTTGGTTATGAAAGCAGAGATAGTGGAGCATTCGATACACCTTGAGCAAAACCACTAGAATGACGCGTAGCACGCCTCAGCGCTCAGTGTTGGGTCGCTTACGTTGATAAAGTACGCCGTGTACTACCTTCCGCATGCCGGACTCTCTGAAATCGCTCTCCAATAGTCCTTCCCGAGCATAAACAAGATAACCGCACTGCTACTTTGAAATCCCCTGCGTTTCTTTTGGCCACGCCAGGTAAGGGGCGGTCCGTTTTTCTCGGTGTTCTGTTCTTCAACTGAATTATGTTTGCAACGCGGCCGGAATTATGTTTGCAATGGTGCGGTGCTGATACCCCACAAGAAGTGCTCTATCCTAAGTATAGTAATGTCAGCCCTAAAGAAAACATCTTAGTTTGCATCCGAGAAGATGAAGCAACCCGTTCTACATTATCTTGGAGTTCCACCCGTGACGAAAAAGAGGCTGTGTGTGCGCGCACCAGGTGAGGGCTCTTTCTTGCAGATAAATAGAACGCTGATCACCTTCAACCATGGTTCGTGTCATTTGTCTTGTCGCCACGTAACTAGATTTGTTGAGGCGTTCATCTCCAGCCTGGCCCCCCAGCTTCAGCTCATCTCGGGTACTGAACGGTCAACTCAAGGATGGCGCAGCCTCTCAGCGTACCCCTACTACGGTGAGCCAAGGATATGGCAATTCCCCTCCGCCGTGTCACATGCCCAGGTTCTTCCGAGACGGGCCAACCTGACCAGCAGCGACATCGCCAAAAGGCGACAAAGCTCCCCCCTCCTTTTCTGTCATGCATTGATGAGCTTTGCAGGCTTCCTACATCGCGTCAGCGGGCCCCACTGCTCGGGGGCTGGTGCTCACAAAGACCATCATTCTCATCCGGGGCGGCAAAAAACTTCTCTTTCAATCTCGTACTGTCCTATCGCATCCTCACGCCATCTGCAGATTCACTGTGACTTCGAGCGCGACGATCCGTTTCGACGAAGAGGAAATGCTTCTAGAAGATGAAGCAAGCACAGTTACATCAACCTGTTGTTCTAGCCCACACCAATAAGAAGCTGTCTGTGGGAGCAGCCTGGCATTCTCTTTCTATATTTCTAATTAATGAAGCAAATAGATCGTTCATCAGCTTCAGCCGCCGCTCTCATCTGTTGTGCCGCCTCCATTTAACAGTATTATTAAGTTAGCCTCAGGTTCGTGTGCCATTATCGCAGCCATAAATAAACGAAATTTTGCGGTTTTCAAAGGAGAGGTTTGGTAATGTCTTTGAGCGATTTCGCCGTCGCGGAGATTACGACCTTCATTTTACCGCGGCTGCTCCGCCCGTGACTCGCTATGCCAAAGTCCGCCGTCAATCGCGTTCGCTAACCGCCGGACGCCGCCGCCAGTGCAGAATTCGTGCATGAGATCTCGGCAGCTGGCCGGCCACGTGAGTCGCGCGTGCATTCAAGTTATTCGAGTTTCCCATTCTCTGAGAGCGGGGCCAGGCCGTCTTTCCCTCTCTGAAGATTGCGCGGGACCTGGAGTCTTTGAGCCGTTGGCGGAAAGTGGCGTGTGACCACCCCTCGGATATACCCGGGCGATCAGCTTACTTGAGGAATGCCACGGGCGAGGAGCTAGCGTCGCAGACTAAGGAATAGCGCCGCAGTCGGGTTCGCAACCGTTAGCAAACGCACACAATGTACGAATAGTTTAAAAATCATAGCTAAATGCAATTTTACCGAAGTAAAACTAATTCTTAGGCATGCTTATCTAAGCTTTCGTTTGCATATCCAGGGTTAACTGAGCTAACTTGCAGCCATTTTGTAAGTACCCGTTATGGAAGCAGTCAAATCTATTTGAGACGATGCTTTTAGGGTTATTTTGTACTGAATGTTTCATTAACATTAAAATGCAGTTTTCCTTGGAGAGTTTGATTTGATTGATTGCGGGGTTTAACGCGCCGACGCAACGCAGGCGATGAGGCGCGCCGTAGTGGAGGGCTCCGGATTAATTTTGACCACCTGGGGATCTTTAACGTGCGCCGAAATCTCGTACACACGGGCGTTTTTGCTTTTCGCCTCCATCAGAAAAGCGGCCGCCGCGGCCGGGAATCAAACCCGCGACCTCGTGCTCAGCAGCGCAACGCCTTAGCCACTGAGCCACCGCGGCGGGTTCCTTGCAGAGCTGCCATAAAAGACGTACCATAGAAGAAGAAAATGAAGCAGGCAGTACTACATGAGCTTTCAGTTCGAAAACCGACGATGATGCAGCTGTGCGTGGGCGCAGCGGTGGCAGGCCCTCTGGAGCGATAGGGTGTTAATCACCTTCACCAGAGAGCTAATAACCTTGAAACCTTCAACCATGCTTTATGACATTTTCTTGCCCTATCCAAGCTTTCGGGTTTCTTAACCAGAGTTAACAGTGCAAAGTAGCAGCCATTTTGTCAGTAAGGTTCTTTTTGCGGAAGCATTAAAAACCCCCAGAAATATTGCCCTAAACAGTAATTTTTTTATTTTTACTTTATCACTACTAAAACGTAATTGCCATTGTTTAGTAAATACAAAAAAGGGTGCATTTTCGTAACAAAAATAAGAATTTGTTTCGTAAACAGTTTTTTACAAGAAAAAGCCTACAGTTTTGGATTTTTTTATTCGTTTATTTATAATTGGTATATCTATATGGCAATTTACCAGATCTTCAAGTTTCCTTGATTCAGCGTTGGTACTTTCATCCTGCCTTCAAAAACAATTTTGTTCGAAGTTGTGATTAGATGGTCGTCTTGTGGGAAAAGTATGTAAAAGGGAAATGAGCTGATGATTTCTGAATGAATTGAAGACTACTTGCCATGCTCGTTCCAGAAGCATACCGTAACAAACCGCCCGCATAAGGTGCTTATATTGTTATGATCTTACCATACTTATAGCACTGGTCCCACAACTGACTCTCGTATACATGCGGCCGGAAATTAAAAAAAAAATATCTACCTTTTTTTGTGAATGCATGTATGTTCGCAAAGAATCATCATATGGTTATAAAAATTTATCACTTCAGCTTGGCCGGTGGGTGTAGAACAAAAACACAATCACTTCTTAGCAGCAATGCACGACGAGTTATATCAAAGCAGAAATAGAAAATTGGAGAAACTCTATATTCAAGGTGAACCAAGAAAACCAAGACTTAACCAGTCTAAACCAAACTCTCGCTTTCAATATGCAAGGTTAGCTGAACTAACTCTCATTCATTTTAATTTTCGAATTTCCAACTGATTTCCATTGCATACATTTTGTCTTTTACCCTTCCAATTCAGTATACTAGCTGGTCTCTCATTCTAAAGTTACGTACTTCACAAAAGGGGACAATATATTGTAAAAAAATATCACCCGTAGTGCAATGATGCGCGGTAGCATTGGGAATTTCCGGAGCTGGTTGAATTGACATACCACATCAGCTTGAGAAGTGGCGAAAAATTGTGGCAGCTGTTTTGTAAAGTGATAGTTTTAGACCATCTCGAATAAACCGAGCTGTTTTTACCCATACGTGCAACACAGTGAGGCCAAATTTTGGTAGTTCTGGCTCGCCGCAGAAGCGCAGGCGAAATTATGGCTGAATAAAAATACTTTCACAATTCCGTGCTACAATTAGGCTACGCTTATTGTGGACCACGGTTTTTTGTGCACGCAACCGATGCGACGTTTTTTAAGGGGCCACCCGTATCTGGATATTTTCTTAGCTCGGCAAACTAACCTCAACGCTGTGCCAAAGAAAAACGATTCATCAAGATAAGAGAATGGCCAGTGATGTATTACCGTGAATAAACTTTTCACCAAATAACCTTGCATGCCGCGCTAGCAACAGACACTTGTTGCCGAAGTTTACCCTGCCATGCGTTTGTTTGCATTTTGTCCTTGCCTCTTTTCGCGCCAGGGAGGAAAATTTTGACTCTTCGTAGATCAAGTTGTGACAGCAGCCATGTCCGATTTCAGGAAGCGCGTCGAACTCACAGAGCAGGGCAATGCATGCTCCTGCGGGAACGTTCAGATGCACATAAAAATAAATAGGCACTACTATTTCAGCCCACAAACAGCCATATAAGTTTACAATGATATACAATAATATATATATAAATCACCGAAAAGCAAGCAAAACGTATTGCTGCATCCAAGGGGGCTACTGGTCCCGCTTTTTATGGGTATGTGCTTTTAGTTTATATTAAAGTTGTTAGATAAAGTAAATAATGGTCATTTTTGGCGGGATAATACTTTCAAAGCTGAACGTATACACATACATACAAAGACGCAGCAAAACAATAGTCTCGGTTCCAGGTCAGAACGTTGATGCAGTATGTTCTTTATGCAAGGTAACTATGTAGACGTAATCTATGCCACTTTGAAAAGCGCATGATCAGTCATTACAATATTTGGTGATGAGAAAAAGTATTATGCCGATGGGAGCTTAGATCGCTTTTTTACTCTCTCAATAACATTACTAACAATTACAAAATAACACCACATTTATTGTACCACAAGAAAGACTGCGGTTTTAACGACAATATTCTTATACCTCGTGCGGGAAAAAAATTAATTCGCCAGCAATTTTCCAGTTGTTCAAGTGGCCGAGACAGTGTTCCAACAATTGGGCAGCTGGTCAAAATGAATTTAGTGAAACCGTCACATTACCGAGCGACTGGGAACACGCGTCTACCTCTTCCGTCGCTGCGTTTTCATAACACGTGAAGCTGCGACGGAAACAGCACAACCAACCAAACGCAACTAAACACCCACTGTGGCCAATGACGACTGACTTCTTTGCTTTTACAGCTCGCGGAACGATGCAGCAAGCAGTGCCTGATATTCACCTTAAGAGCAATCAGCTGGCTATTCGTGCTAAAAGCTGGTTCGAGGCTGCTGAAATAAAAACAAAATAAGCTATGTTGCGCACATTTTCGGTAATTTTGTTTAGTGATTGAAAGAAACATTCTGCTAATATAACGAAGAGTAATATCTTGTCGGACAATTTGGTTGTTCTTGTTCCTTGACTCTATATAGCGCATGATGGCTGCATTTCGGCGTCCAGTAATTCGGTCAAGTTCAGAATATAGCGTGTCCAAAGAAACAGTCCCCGACTGGATTACAGTGATAAAATGTGGCAAAAGGTATAATAAGATGTAGCAGAGAGAGAGAGAAAATGCCTTCAATGAAAGCTGAAGAGGTCAGCCTCGTATTAAACACAAGCATATCTCCAATTAGGGTAGCTCTTTCAGCTTCAAGAAATGCTCTTAGCGTGGCCGCGTATAAGTATTTTTTAAGCAACGGATGTATTGGCTGACACGTGTCGCTGTCCGTATTGCTGATCAGGTCATGCTCAAACATCCATTCTCAACCACCTGACCTCGTTCGTCAAACGCCACTGGCGGCTGGAAACCCCATTTCGTCCGCAGCTGGAGTCCCGAACACGCCATACGTGCCGTCAATATCAGGCACTTTTTCCCTCTAGAGAACGGAAAAGGAGTTTAGCTCGCTTCATATGGACCGTTTTCTGGCAAAGTAACGAAAAAAATGGGTAAAAGCATAAAAAATAAAGAAACAGTTACACGCGTCCATCATCAACTTTTACGGAGCTAATTCACGGATAAATTTCATTATTGTGGTTTAAAAACACACAATTACAACAAATATAATTGGTATTTCCGAACAATCAACATGGTGCCGACGGCGCGTGCCTCGCGACAAAAACCGCAAATGGCGCAAAGCCGACGAGCACAACGGCGACCATAAGCCCACGCATTTGTCATTGCCACGGCACACGCAGAAGTGTATTTCCGTTGTGATCGGTCGGGGATTGGATTGTGGTTGGACAAGGACTGGACATTTCGTTTTGCAGGGATTGAACGAGGGATCGGGTTAGGGTTCTGCAATGTTGGACAAGCACCGCGCTCTTGTTTTAATTCTAGGGCGGGTTGGGTTTTTGTATGAGGCAGGCACAAGAGAGTGAGCTAGAAGCTTCTCACAAAAAACCGTAATAAAAAAGAAACGACAAAAAAACAAATTTGGATCGGGTATATCTGCCCATTAATATTTGGAACATTTTTCTGTAGTGGTAGTGTCCATTGCTTTTTTCAACACATTTGTCGTAGAAACACAGAGAAACATCCAATATTTGTTACTTGCTTCACTGGTGTTTGGTCGCGAGTATATTTTACTTTGGCTCTGCTTGCATCCAGCGACCCGTTCAATTAAGTTCTTCTTTAGTGGCTTTACAGCAAGCGGAGTAACGCAGCCGAATTTACTCGATTTTACAACGCTTCCATTGACAATCGCGTTACCTCTTGAGTTGATCCTGTCAAGTGGAGATTGGAGAAAACGGTTGCATCCTGTCTCTGCACGTAGAATCACAAGCTAAATACAATGGTCAGGACGGTTCAGCCCGAGGACTGCAGGCGGATCATATTGTAACAAACTGCTATAGCCCTACTTTATCCCATGTATCACACTGTGTTTAATTCGTGTCCATTTTAAACAAAACAAATGATGAGTAATATTTGTAAAAGATAAATTTTATCGCTATACTGAACTCTTCCAAGAAAATGTTTTACTCAACTTAACATTCCCAGAAACTTTGCAAGTTTAATCCTTCTTACTACAAAATCGAAAAATTACATTTGAAATATTTGTAAACCTTTCTGGGGATCGTAAATCTATTTTTCTCCTTCTTCAGCTATAAACACCACACACAAAAAAGAAAGCTGCTGCATGTTTCAAAAAGATCACAACAAGACCAAGTGCACGACACGCTGTTTCTTCTAGTAGCCTGATTACGCTATCGCATATCCATTTCTGCCTTTATCACTGTTCTTGCCTTATTCACTGCACACCCCAGCTACCGCAATCGTGTATCAGAAAGGCATAGAAAGGAAAATTTTTTGTATGAGACCATTGTATAAAGCGTAGGTATCACCAACAAAACATCGTAGGCCGTCCCATTCTGCTTTGAATGCTGCCCCGAGAAAGTATTCACGTTCCACGTGGAAGCCGTGGGGCTCTAGAAAGCCAGTAACAGCTCGTGTGCTCCTCTCTTCGAGGCCGATTTCGGGGTGGGACCCCAAAAATGAGCTCAGTTCTGCAAGCTTGTCAGAATGGCGTTCACTAACACCATTTACGTCGTTCTTAGGCTCACCATCATTTGAGAAACCCGTTGAACAACCTTGTACACACCAGCCATTGCCTCATTTCAGCCTAGACGCAGCCTCCTTCGCTGGTCTTGGTATAAAGACCTACAAATCATGTGCAGAAATCTAAAAAAAGTGTACTTGATTTATTATATGCCCACCTTCATGTAAGACGTTGTGGGGAGGGGAAGCTCCCTCGCAGGTTCTTTTAAGGTATTCTGTGGAGACTGGTACCGGCAACAGTGCATATAATTAGACGAGGGCGTTTGACCGTGCCAAAAAGCATATTCTTACCTAGCATAAACACACGGCAAGCAATCGCAACTCAAACTTATACGACAATCATTTTAAAGAAGGATTTACAAACTCTAGAGAAAATCTAAACTACAGTCTCCACCAAATGTTCAGTGTGCTGAAGTATTTCTGCAGGGAGTTGTGGGGGCTGCTCATAATGCGAGGCGAGGCGTCGCGGGTCAACGATGAAGTGGTCAGGCGTGCCAGATCGTCGACGAGGAAAACGCACCGTTGTCCTCGTGTACGACGGTCTGCTCCGCATCCGCTCACAATAGGGCGCCCTGTAGCAGCGTGCAGAATGAAACCATGCACTGCCGATTGCCCACGGGCAGCAGGGATCGGGTCGTCGAAGAACGGAGCAAGCGAACGTTGCGCTCCTCTACGTGTCGGTCGGGCCACGGCCCCAAGATGCTAAGGCGCCTTGTAGACCCTTCTCGAGCTCGGTTACCGAAAATCCAGCGAGCTCCAAGTCATGAACCTCGACTTCGCGGTCCTTGAAACTGCTCCGTCCACTCCTGCCAGCGCTCTCCTCTATTCTCGCATGGCCTGCCTAGCTCTTCGGTTGTAGCCGCCCCTAATCCCTCCACGGCCTCACCTCGCGTGACTTGCCGCTTTTTTTCATCGGAGAGGCCGGATAAGGGCAATCCCTTAATGGTTACGTTCCCGCGCTTACGCCAGTGTGCTCGTCAAAACGAGCGCGTAAGCTCACACACGTTTTAAGTCAATACTTACCTCATCTCATCTCAACTCTCAACTCACCTCATCTGATCTCATCTTTGGCGACGGCATTCCTCAGGCAGAAAAGTGATCGCACATGTTTGGTCGTGCTGCTGACCGCGCTTCTAGCTCACCCAGTGCAAAACTTACTTCCAACACATTGGTTTTACTCTGTCACATAAAATTATCGGTTCATTTTTACTCCTTATTACCTATAATTATTCCGCTGACTGTTCTCCAGCGTTTCATTGGAATAGAACCCGCCGCGGTGGCTCAGTGGCTAAGGCGTTGCGCTGCTGAGCACGAGGTCGCGGGTTCGATTCCCGGCCGCGGCGGCCGCTTTTCTGATGGAGGCGAAAGGCAAAAACGCCCGTGTGTACGAGATTTCGGCGCACGTTAAAGATCCCCAGGTGGTCAAAATTAATCCGGAGCCCTCCACTACGGCGCGCCTCATCGCCTGCGTTGCGTCGGCGCGGTAAACCCCACAATCAATCAATCAATCAATCATTGGAATTAGATAGTTTTACCAGCGTACCAGTCACCGAAGCATCGCATGGGTTCTTGTGTGGAGCTATCTGGACTTCGAGCTTGGTATAGTCTACAAGGAAACAAACGAAGTGCAAATTCGTTCGGGCGCAGAACATGTCGTGTAATAATTTCAACTGAGCGTATGAATTGCAACGACACACCAGCGCTGGCGAACTGAACAATCGGTCGACTGATTCTGTCGGAGAGTCGCCGATCGGTGGAGTATCGCAGTCAAGACAAGCCATCTTTTTCTGATGTCATCCGAAAGGTCGAATGCAATTTGCGAGGAGGATGCAGAAAAACCGATAGCACTTTCAAAGGAATTTCTCTACTGAATAGGTTCCCGTAAACGCAGCGAGAGTGTTCGAAGCACGGCCTACGGATTCCACACAGCAATTGGCGGAAGTAATTCACCAATGTTTACAAATCACCTCAGGGTCCCTATGAGACACTTAATTTAGGAAGAAACGGTTTCGTATACACCGCAATCAAATAACTTTTACGCACTCCACCACCTAAGTGCCTATAATGATTCCGGTCTTAAAATTTGTGTACGATTGCAAGTCAAGCATCAATTTCCCAGAGGGCTTCCACGTTTCAAAATTGGTCCCAGAAACGCTCACCTGCTTCCCTTGCCGTTGTGTGAAAGAACGGTAACGGGTGGATTTAGTGAGGAAATAAGCAAGAAAACTCCATTTGCTAGGGATTTCGCTACTGTAAGACTTTTGGTTGTCTGCATGACTGCTGTTTTTTTTTCGGCATGGCCCCTTACAATAACTCCAGCACGTTGCTCGTCGACAGGTGAGTGCCTGAAGTTCCTCTATGCCACCCATCCTGCCTATTTCGTGCCTAAGTGGCGCTCAGTGCAGCCGTGGCATCAATAAAGGAGCCAGGACGCTGGTCGCCTTCTGCGCGATCTGTCTTTGCGGTTCCAGTTGCGAAAGCGACAAGTTGCAGCGGGTCATCATGCAAATGAACCTCGGCGTTCTAATGAGTTATATCAAAAACTTAATAGAAGAACCCAAGGCCGCAGTCGGGAACGAGTGAAGAACGCAAGCATCCCTAAGCTACGTGTAGGGAGAGGAATCTTTAAATGCGACAGGAACAAGGTTTATAGGCGGTAATGGACGCTTGCGTTAAGACGGCGGTTATGAAAACTGACGAAGCGACTGTAGTGAGTGCTCCAGTACGCAGTGTTCGACTAGCTGTATCGTTCGGTTTTCAACTGCACTCCTTCTGGCTTTACTTGCTTGACCGTGAGAAACCGAAAAGTCGCGGCTAATTTTTAGTTGAAGGAGCAGTCGCATTTTTACAATTACATCAGCGTCTTTAAACAGGAACAAGTGTTGTTAGTGCCAAATGAGGCATTAGAAAGTACAAACCTTTCAAGTGCGCGAACAAAATGGGCGAGAATTTTCTCCACAGTTGTTTTTATTAATTTGAGAGTATTTACGAACTAAAGTGATTAGCATTCCTTGGTACTTAGCTGTGTCAAGCATATCAACAACACGAAAGGTGTTTATTGAAAGGTGGTTTGTATAGGCGACACTGTATTTATGATATTCCGAGTTTTTTTTTATGCTCTTGTAGGTCTCATGCTCCTCATGCGGCAACCTTTGATCTCGAAGGGACAAAACAAATTTTACGGCCTAAAGTAGTGGCACGTTTTGCCCAACCTAATCAAGACTTCGAACTCTCAATTTTTTTTATTTAAGTTATCGGCGTCACGTCGCAACAGTACACATGGGCGTGTGTAGTTGGTCAGGCGTTGCCTGAGCTGGATTGAAGTACTTCTTGTGTTGGTGGCGATATTAACACATGTGGCAGCCCTTACGTTGTGGCGCTGCCTCAGTCAATAGGTTGTATTTACTGAGTAGTTTAGCTGCTGATTTCTTCGCTTGGCAACAACGGAAACATCCACAGACATGGCCGAAGCACCGCGGACATGGCGCGGCTTGTGCCCTGCGCCCGTTCACCACAGAAACAAAAACACCGGCGTGCGTCCTCTGCCACATTTCAGCACAATTTTCAACGGTGGTATCAACAGAGATGTTATCGATCGCACTGACATTGGAGTACAGGCATTCCTTTGCGTTCGGTTGGGTAGAGTTTGGAACGTCTAACATACATCGTTTAATTCACACGGACAAGTACCGCCATCCCGCGGGGCCAAACATAACCATTAACGGCGCACCATGGCGTCCGAGATCACCCGCGCGCGTTTTCCTCCGGCGGTTCCAATCGCCCCGCACCCCAATCAAATTTCGTCAGCGTGCGGGCTCGACAAGGCTCTACGAAGCAGCAGTGCGCACCTATGCAACAAATGCATCGTTCAGCACGTTGTTCCGCTGTTTATGCGGTATTCTGCGGCATATCAACGCTGGAGTTTCTGTGGTCCTGTCAGGATTGTATTTGCGAGCTCATCTCCCGCATTGCTGCTGAGCACGAGGTCGCGGGTTCAATTCCCGGCCGCGGCGGCCGCTTTTCTGATGCAGGCGAAAAGCAAAAACGCCCGTCTGTATGAGATTTCGGCGCACGTTAAAGGTCCCCGGGTGGTCAAAATTAATCCGCAGCCTTCCACTACGGCGCGCCTCATCGCCAGCGTTGCGTCGGCGCGTTAAACCCTACAATCAAAATCAATCATCATCATCTGCCGCATTTATGCTCAGCTCCTGCCGGTGATTCTGGCGCAGAACACTTGTATTAATTGTGTCCTTCAATGGAAACGGCGAAAACGACACCTTCGTGCCACAGGCCACCTCCAACCTTGCATATCGCCCATCGACCCTTCCCACCGCCCCCCCCCCTCCCTCCCCCCATCCAGATATTCACTGGTGCATAAAACGACCACACCACCGCGCTCTTGCCCACTCCCGCGAAGCGGACGCCAAAGTAGAAATTCATTTTATGCCATGAGGCATACAATCGCATTTAGAAAAAGAGCGCTGCCTATCGTTGTTGGCTGGATATTGAGGGAACACACAACCGGCGGCTACCCCACGTACTGCACATTGGTGCAGTACGTGGGGTACGAATAATGGAATCTGCACGTACTTTTTTCGAACATGTACCCTACTCTAAAAGAGCATTCTGGTAGAATGGGACTCATAGGTCGAGAAACTCACTCATGAGTGCCCTCACACACCCCCCACTCACCAGTCACGAGTGAGTGGTGAGTGAGCCTCATCGACGTTTTGGCCTGGTGCGTGCGAGTGCGAGCGCCACTCACGGTGAACCCAGTTCACCACTCGCGAGTCGGACTTCCACTCGCGGCGAGCCATGCTCAGCACTCGCGAGTGCCAGCGCCACTCGCGGCGAGTGGAACTCGCCACTCGTGAGTGCGAGTTCCACTCGCGGTGCCACTCGCGAGTGCGTGGGGCACCGCTTACCACTCGCGAGTGCGTGTTGCACTCGCGGTGAGCCCTACTCACAACTCACGAGTGAGAGTTTCACTCGCGATGAGCTCCGCTCACCAGTCGCGAGATCGAATTCCACTCGCGGTGAGTCCCACTCACCACTCGCGAGGGCAAGTTCCACTCGCGGCGAGCTCCGCTCACCACTCATGAGTGGCGAGTGAACGCGCGCTTCTTGCGCGCTGTGCAGGGCTTACCGCGGTGAGCATCACTCGCTGTCGGCATTCGTCCCAGGAACCGCTTGCTGTGGTAACTGTTGCTTGCGATATCCACTCGTACGCACAGCCACTATTTAATATAACGACTGCTTGTAACTTCTGAAATATCTGGCTACTCCCCTTTGTAATTAAGGCACCGTGGAACCAACTCTGAAGTGACCTCTTGATTGAGGATTATGATTTGGATGGACGTCTGACACCATAATGGGCTGATACTCTCACTGTAATGACTCATTGAGGGGCCGTTGCGCGCAATCTCGCAGAATGATGTTTCTGGCTCCCACCGTTTTGTGTTGGAATTAGTGTCGGCAACGTCGTCGCAATAAAGCGATTGCACTTCCCTATCGCTGAGCGCAGCGATGGAGGCATTAGGAAGCACCGTAGTCTAGTGCCGCATTACTTGGTGTACATAATTGGCCGGCGGCTATTCTGAAGCGAAAATTGTGAGTGCCCGCAATGGTTTGAAAAGGTATCGCAGATTTTTCCAGCTTCGCGTATCAGGATGGCAAACGGTTCGGATGGGCGAATTGCGTCTTGTGGAAGTAGTAGCTCATTTTCGAGGCCTTGGCGTATTAAACGTATATGTATTTGTCATTACTTGTTACGGCGGCGTTCTGTTATGATACTCGGTTTTAAGCGGACCTGGCGTCACACATCCTTCTACAGCAATTATGGTGCGTGCCTTGAGGCATGTGATTTGCTTCGGGTGTTTGACACAGCTGAAAACTCCACCGCTGCTGTTTTATTGCAAACTTCACTAAAAATGTTTACAGTTCGTTATGTTGCGTGAATGTTGCGTACCTTCCGCAAGCAAAAGAAGTAAGCTCGCTTTAGCATCACCTCACATATTATTTGTCATGATGACTCCCCGTATGCACCTCTTTATTTAGTTCCATGTCTCCATCTGAAATTTGTGTATCCGTTCGTGCAGATTCACAAGAATCGTACCTTATGTCTGACTCCTCATTCGCCGTACCGAAACGCGGAGTTCGAATCGTTACTGTTGCGCGCATTTTGTGAAATATATATTTCATATCTTCAGATCGCGAAAGGTAAGATACTAGCTGTTCGCGCTGCTCTGGTGTCATCGACGGTCATTTACCATTAACCTTGTAAATTCGCCTAGCGAAGCTAAAATTGTGACCTGGGCTCCCACGTGTTGTTTTTGTTTTGTTCTGGCCGTTCACGGTCGCGAACCAGCTAGTTATGCAGGTGAAATTGCTTCCGCTGCTTTATTTTCGTATTTATCGTTCTGGTCAGCCCAAATACTGTAGTCCCCGTCATGCTTGCTGCGCTTATTCGCTGAACAGGGCTTCGCAGTCAAGTGTTTCTTATATTTTGTGCCCCGTATGTAGATCGTCGTCCGCGTGCCGATGGCGTAGGGGTACTGTGACCCCTGAGTGGTGTGATGAATAGTAGACGTTCTCGGCAGTCGGATAGCGTAAATTGTTAGTGGGTGACTGAGTGAATGAGTGCGTGCGTGCGTACGTGCGTGCGTGTGCGTGTTCACGTGAGTGCGTCTGCATGCGTGGGCTCGTGCGTGCGAGTTCTTATGTGTGTGCGTGCGCGCGCGTGTTGAAGTGCGTTTGTGTGCGTGTGCGTGTGTATGTATTGCGTGCGTGTTCGTGCTTGTGTGCGTGCGTGCGTGTGCGTACGTGTGCGTGTGTCCGATGACTTATTCTCCCAGTTATTTCGTATAACATTTCGACGTGAACTTGTCTCGGTGCCTTGTGCGGGCGCATGACGGTGTAGTTTAGGATCAAGCTGCGGTTTTGCTCTGTGGCAGGCTGGCGCCGTTCAGGGAGGGAGACAGGGATGGAGGCGGGCGCTAGGCAAATCGTCTCCATCAGGACGCCCGCGCTAAATCAGGCGTCGCGTATTTGGCACGACCACGCGGGGCTGCCTCTCTGCCTCGCCTTGTCTCTGCCAAGCGCTCAAGGCCAAGCGCTCCAATAGCCTTCCTTCACTTTGCTTGCCGTTTCCAATCTTTTCGTGGCCGTGTTTTGTTGGACACTCGCTCTCCGCCCTTGTTCACCTGGGATTACTCTTTAAATAATCTGTTTGGAGGGTTGTCAGAGCAAATAGACTGCGCAATTTTAGTGTCGGGGATAGCGCGCTTCGAGGTAGAAATATTTGCGCGCGCTAGCCAGTATTTTGACACATGGCAACAGCTTTTCTAAGCTTTTCTTCCGAACTGGACTATTTATTTTATGTTTCCACCGCTGTAAAATATTCAGTGTCTTTTCTTTTGTAGAATCTGAGCGAAATAGCATAGACAATAATAAAAAGTTATGAATGGTTCAGGCAAATTGGCGAGAATTTGTTCATTTCGTAAAAGAGTCTAGCCACGATTACCGCTTTGAAAGTGGCATATCAAGACATGTGCTCATAATAACCGAACACATACTTAGGAAAAAGGGAGACCCCATTCGCTAGAAAGGTAAATTTTAGCTCAAATCAGTAAATATTTCATGCCTGAAAATATTTGTACATGCGTGTGAGTGGAGGAAGCGAGTGGTGACCGCGAGTGAGTCTGAGTGGCCATTGCAAGTGGTGAGTGCGAGTGCAAGGGAGTGTAAGCGGCGAGTGCGAGTGGTGAGGTTAAGCGTGGATGAGTGCGAGGGGTGAGCGTGAGCGCGAGCGAGTGTGAGTGGTGGAGATGAGTAGTGAGTGTGAGCGTGAATGACTGCGAGTTGTTACGACGAGTGTTGAGCGTGAGCACGAGTGAGTGCGAGTGGTGAGGACGAGTGGCAAGCGTGAGCGGGAGTGAGTGCGAGTTGTGAGGGCGGAGTGGCGAGCGTGAGTGCTAGTGAGTGCGAAGGGTGATGACGAGTGGCAAGCGTGAACGGTAGTGAGTGCGAGTAGTGCGTCCAGAGGGGCGAGTTTGAGTGCGAGTGAGTGCGAGTGGTGGGGCGGAGGAGTGAGAATGAGCCCGAGTGAATGCGAGTGTTGCGGACGAGTGGAGAGCGTGAGCGGGACTGAGTGGGCGAGTGGTGAGTGTAGAGCGGTAAGCGTGAGTGCGACTGAGTGCGAGTGATGCAGACAAGTGGAGAGCGTGAGCGGGAGTAAGTGCAAGTGGTGAGGGTGGAGGGGTGAGCATGAGCGCGAGTGAGTGCGAGTGGTGCGGAGAAGGGGAGAGCGTGAGCGGGAGTGAGTGCAAGTGGTGAGGGTGGAGGGGTGAGCGTGAGCGCGAGTGAGTGCGAGTTGTGAGAGTGGAGTGGTGAGGGTGAACGTGAGTGAGAGCGAGTGGTAGGGGCGAGTGGCCAGCATAAGCGCGAGTGAGTGTGAGTAGTAAAGGCGGAGGGCGAGAGTGAGTGCGAGTGAGTGCGCGTGGTGAGGGCAGATTGGCGAGTGCGAGTGCGAGTGAGTGCGTTAGGATAAATATATTTTTTTGAGTGAGTGTGAGATAGTGGCATCCAGTTTTGCCGAGCTATGATGAGACGACGCCGAAGCACTCGATTGTTAAAAGATATAGCTCTGGAAAAATACTTATAAGGGTTGATGATCCGTCTTATGGGACCACAAAAGTGGCCCTGAAGAAAAAGATGCCGAAATACTCTACAACCAAAACTAGGGCCAACTACTCTCATTTGATAGATGAGTGTCGGATTTTCCATGGCAAAAGTTCTCGGTTGGCATATGAATCCGGGTGGAGCGTTCCGTCAAGATGGTGCTACGCTACAGTGCCTACAATGCTTTCTGACTCGTCGGACCGAAGTACAAACACGTTACGGATATCGGGAGCTCGAAGGACGAGGTTAGAAGCCAAGGCAGCCTTCAACGGCTCGAAGGCTCGTATCCTGGGGGAGGGTGTTCACTAGACGTTGTTCTCAATATTTTAGGTCATTTCTACGAAAGGCTTGATTTGTCGGCGTAATGTGGGATGATGCCTCGGTAATAGCCTGCTAGTCCGTAGAAGGAGTTTACTTTCTTTTTGGTTTCTGGTTTCCGGAATTCAGTGAGCTTACTTTATCACGCCTCCACAGGGTGTATCATGTATTCTCCCAAGCTATATCCCAGTAAAGTGACCGAAGTGGCACCCAGTTCGGCGCGATCACACTGAGGGCAATCCAGCAGCCCGCATTTGAGCCACGACCAGAGCACAGGAAAGTAACCGCAACGTTGTCGTCGTAGTCCAAACAAGCGCCTTTCGTCACCTGATCTTGAAAACATCAAGCTACTCAATCTTACCCCCAAAACTCAGCTCACAACAGGGACGTCACAATGTGAGAGTGAGGATCGCGTATTGATTAACCATGACAAGGCTACTGATTTGTCACAATGCTAAAAATTTATAGGGCTACAAAATCGTCACGTGACCCATTTCTCTCTGCCATACAAAAAACCACGAGGGGTTCGGCAAAGTACAATTATACCTAAATAAAAAGCAGCTCGAAAGCCCGCCGTCGCTCTCGACGCTGCTCTCATGCGGCCTTTGTTAATGTGTTGTCCATACTGTGCGCGCTAATGATTCGGCTCCTCGCCTCCGAAAGTTCGTGCTTTTTCATCTCTTTGTCATCTTTTTTTTTCATGTATAAATTGCAGAACGCAGTAAAGCACCCCCAGTTGTTAGTCAGCGCTTGTACTGTCTTTTCGTCCGTTAGTCCCCGTCTCTGCGCTGTTTTCCCCCCTGAGATGTCAAACCGACTAGCCCAATCCCAAGCTTTAGTGCTTTGTCAACACGGCACGTACATTACGTAGCGTGGCCATCTACCCATTGACGTATCTTAGCCACCGAGTCGCCATGGTCAAAATGGACGGAATCGTTACCCTTGTCGATCCCACAGCTTCGGTCTGCCGCGGACATTGTCATGGCGGTAATCGTGGTTGTTACAAGGCCCATGGTCCCTCTAGGCCCGTTTCCCAACACAAGAGAGAAGAAACCCTGCTTGAAAAGGTAGCATCGCCTGTGACGACTTTCGGGTGACCTGGGTGTTGGTATAGGTCTTCCACTGGCCTGCTCTCCAATAAAGCGCAGAAGCGCGGCGAACGAAAAAATGAGCACCCTTCAACTCTGTAAAGAAAGACGGCCTGCGAAGCTGGGCGCAGTCTATGGAGCGCACGAAAAAAACACATTTGTTCGTAATTCGCGATTCAGATTACTACCTAGCCAATTAGGTGAATGATATCCGGAAGAACCCGAGCTCCAGTCTCACGGACAAACATGGAGCTGTTTGTTTCATTTCCGCGTCATCGGCTTCTTACTGTTTGTCTAACACACCAACCCAATCCGCTGGACCACTGAGAGGACACCGTACAAGTCTCATCGGGCTGTTTGACGTCCACGTTTTAACCTACCGCCATCACAACGGACATGTCATTAGCAATGGCATGAAACATAGCTTCGTATGCACCCCCGCCACCCCCTCCAAACCACACACGCCGGCAACCGATTATGTGCGCCGCTTTCGAAATGAAAGAAAGAATCGAACATATCACTATGAAAGATCTTCACGCCGACCGAGTTATATAGGCTCGCGTCAGCGTTCCAATCGAGCAAGTTGCAGTTCATCCGGCAGATATTCGCAGTGACTGACTCGAAGAGCATGAACTAGAGGGCGCAGTGGCGGCGGCACCCGCTTTCCATTTTTTTCGCGACTATTCGCGCTTCTATTCGGGCGGATGCTTCTTAGATTTGCGCTCTTCCTCCAAGCAAACAACATGCGTCCGTCCCAATAGCGTGTTAAATCTGGAAGGTCTGGAGCTTTATTCTAGCGGACAAACATACGGATGTTCGTTTCCCTTGCCCGTCGAAGGCATCTTACTGTCTGTTTAGCACACAAAACCAGACCGAAACCGCTCGATTACGGAGGACACCGGAAAGGGGGCATTTGTGAGCCATATGACTTCCACGTTTATATCTCGTACGAGCACACCAAGCTTTTTCATAGTGGCATGAGGCCTATCTGTGCGTGCGCGCCCCACTTCTCTTCTCCCCCCCCCCTTCCAGCGACCCCTGCACGCATAAGTCGGCAACGGGTAATGGGCGTATAATTATGCGGGAAATACACCTGCGGAAATGACCTTCGGCCTTTTAGGTTGAAGAAAAACTATGCGCTCACGCCGGCTTTCCAAGTGTGCAAGTGGCTCTTCAATTCACACCCAGTCGGCGAGGTGGATTTTGAGGTGGCCGCGACGGCGGTGGCTTTCGCTCACTTTTACAAACGTTCGCGCTTCAATGTGTTCTCCGCAATCCTCTAATAACACTGCTGCCGCCGTCCTCAGCCGACAGCCTAACAGTGAAAGAGGCATCGGTGGCGGCGAGGGAAATAGCAGTTGTGATAGAGCGGTCGGCAGTGGCGAGGAGGAGCTTCGGAGGGGTGCCTAGTCAATCGGCTTCAACGGGATGAAAGGGAGGGGTTAGACATTGGTTAGACTGGTTGGCTTCTGAGTAATCTGTCTTTGCGGTTCCAGTTGCGAAAGCGACAAGTTGCAGCGGGTCATCCTGCAAATGTACCTAGGCTTTCTAATGGGTTATATCGAAAACTGGGTAGGAGATCCCAAGCCCGCAGGCTTCCAAGTAAAAGGGCCGCCGCGGAATTTCCGCGCGCCCCACCGGCCTCGATCAGCTCGGCTAGCGTGAAAACAAACACATACATAGAAACACACTATACACAAAGACCGATATCTAGTGTCCTGGATGCCATCATAATTAGGTGAAGTGCCCGAACTCAACACTTTCCAAACGCGTTTTAGGATGACCCTCCCCGTTACTCGTTTTCTTCGTAGAGCTAACCCGCTTTGCGTGAACGTCAGCACTACACACCGTCAACATCCACACAGCACTCTTCCGTGTTCCACAAAGACATGGGGAGAGGGAGGAAGGGTTAACTCAGAACAACTGGAATTTTTCAGTGCTGCTGCACGATGGCACCGCAGTTTTTGCTCTCCTCTACATTCACTAAGGATGAAGCCACTGCCCACGCAAATCTTGCCACGAAATCATATATGCCGGTGGGTACGCTTACCTAAATCCGTTCATGCGGATTTTATGCTGACGCACCGCAGTCTTTGTCCACTTTCGAAAGCTTATTGGTCATCCATCACTGGAATGTTTTTTTTTTTTTTTTTTCTGCCTGCCGCCGCCGTCGCCGCTTCTGGAGGTTTCATTGTCCGTTCCGTCAACCGTTTGGTGCAAGCGCACACACGGAGTACTGCTCAAATCGGCAAAGCTCACCAGTCCTTGCTTCACCCACCTAACGTGACGAGTCAATGTGCTTTTCTGAATTGGATTAGCGAACTTCATTTGTTGTTTTGTCCCGTGGGAAGAAAGACTCCGCCAGGTGGTTATCACTGTATCACCAAGCTGAATCGCTAGAATATCGATCCTGCACCAGAATAGTCAAAGACTGCGGCGCCACGTAGATTGGTAAATGGCTCCCGCGTACCTCAACTGCAGTTCCGGTTGCCGCCACGCCGACAAGCGTCGGCTTGTCGGTTTCACAATATGTGGCCGCTTTCGTGTTTTGTGAGTGTTATTAACGTAAATTTAACTATTATGCCGTATTGGAATTCGGCAACTTTAAAATAAAGTGGAAATCGTAAGTTCCGCAAAAAATTGTCAATACGGCAGGACGTATGGGGCGAAGATCTCACCCACAAAAACCCTTGGGGGGGGGGGGGGTAGCTCTGGCCTCACCCTGCACCGAAGATTGCGGCGTCCCTGCCTATAAGAAGGAATATGCAGTGCCAGAAAAACACTGAATGTCTGAATGTGGCGTTAACATTCCGCGAAGGTGTTGCTTCAAGAAGATGTCACCCGGTTCGTCGCCCTTCACTAAAGGAGAAAACCCTCCCATCATATTCTGGGAACATTCAGGAACGCAGTACCCGTGCACACTCAGGCACTGCCGCGCCTTTCAGCCGTTCACGGAAAACGAATAACACAAGGAGGGACATACGCACATATAGCAAGTCGACTGGCACCAAAAACTTGGGCATTTAAAGAACTTTTCTACGCGCAGTCCAATGGGGTATTCTTGTTTACATTCTCGTTATTAAGGTTTTCGTTCTTGTCTTCGGTCATCGCGCTAATTTTACATTTTTGTCATGCCTGAATGCCATGCTTATTTGTTTTCCTTTGGGGAAAGCTTGACTTGTTTTTTTTTTTTTTTGCTTCTGCGGGGGAGATCTATGTGGGCGGCGTGGATTTTCCATAGATGTCTTTTCTATAGCAGCTAGTGATAGAATCCTCACAAACCATGTTGCAAAATTATTAGTAATGGGTCTCGAGAAATATGGGTTGTGATTTTTTGTTTGATTTCTGTGTTACGCAAACTTCATGGTTTAAACAGGGCACGGATATGTCAACGTACCCACCGCCATATAGGGTTTCGTAGCAAGATTTGCGTGGGCAGTGGCTTGCGCTTAACATTGCCTAGCCATTTTGTTTGGAATTTGCGCTATTGAGTAAGGAGAACAGGTGCCTATGTGAAAGGCTTCTTTTGGAGCTCCGTATAGAATATGTTGTTCGGTTCCCAATGCATCGAAGTTACTATCATAATGAGGCGCGTTGTGATGAATGGATTTTTAATGTTCGAAGAAATATCGACGCACGAGCATCCTTGTTTTTTTCGCGTCCCTGAGAAAAACGCCCGCCGTGGCTGGGATCGAACCAGTATCTCGGGCCTCAGTTGCAGATACCTCACTCAGCCACCACGTGGCTGGTGGCTGAATATACATTCTACGATATTTCATCTGTGTTGCTATAATTTAGGTTTGATTTGGGTTTCGTGTGATTAGTTTCACGATGTGGCTTACTCTCTATTATCGTATTTTTTGTGCACCCCTGATAGGTTTGAGTATAGGGTTATTTATTTTTCAACGCAAATATTGTTCTACTCTCCAATTGGCCCGTCGCGATGGGGACGATAAATAAATATTAGCTTTGTTTGCTTGCAAGTGTCGATACTGCCCTGCTCTGCGGGATTCTCATAAACAAAATTCTTGAATAAACAGCTTACAACACTCTTATCCGTGGCGGAGATTAAGGGTAAATAAAACGCTTCACCAGATGCCTAAATCCGCCCGCCTTCATGAGCGTTTTGATTTACATAAAATACTTTGCTGAATGACGACAAAATACCGGAACTCAGTTGATCAATGGATCGCAACAAATACTCCGCCAAATTCCAGAAAACACCTCGATTCCTTCGTAAATAAAACTCCCTATACGCAGTGCGCTACAGGACAAGCCATATCCGCCCTATGTTGTATTTTTACATTTAGTGTGCAAGACGAACGTCCTGGTAACCCATACAGGGCAATGCATTCAGTGCAACCACCCCGCCATAATGCAAGCAGGGACTTAAGTCCTAGTGCGTGACATTTGCCACTTCTGTACGCAATTAACAATGTTCTTCCGCAGTTCGCTCTCTTAAACGGGTATCACTGCATGCCTTACCACAATAGTATTAAAGCGCCACGGCACCCGGCGCTGTACTGTTGGTTGGAAGCAATGCGGTACGACGGTGCCACGCGGTAGCTGTCGATGGCATGTTACCTAGGGGCTCCTACCCCGAGGATGATTTGACTAACACAATGGACTACAACTCTGGCTATCCTTACAGGTAGTAACACCGACCGGAAAAACAATGAATGCCCTTCGTTCATGTAAGGGAAAATGGCTGGCGAAGATAGGCGCTATTCTAGGAAAGCGCCACACCAGACATATTTGTTGTAATTTGCTACTGAGCATACCTGCTTGTTAATCGGGTGGAGCATACAAAGAAAGAAGAGAGCGGAATTTAAATAAAAAAACATGAGGGTCTGTTGCGCTCCCGTAGTTTCCCATTAATTCACAGCGGACTCAAATTACTCTCATGTAATCACCCCGAACTACATACTTATACAAATAATGATGCAGTTCGGTGTACAATTAGCTTCGTTTAATCAGTAAACTTCATATACAGAGTAGTACACCCAGGAATGTGCGTCTTTAAACATCATTCCCCAGAAAAGTCCTGCACAGTTCGCGCTCACATCTCACGTGAAGGTACTACCTTCTGGTCTATTTTGTTTAACAAAAAGAACAAGGACGTTGCATAAATGTTTGATGAGAAATTAAAAAAAAATCAATTTTAGCCACCAGGAAAATGGCGGCCACTTCCGAAGTTCATGCCCAGTTTGAAACGGAGATGCAGTAGCCGTATGCAGAACGAAACGCTCCATGGGCTTCATATTAGAATGTGCCAAATAACGCGACAAAAGATCGCTATCATCAAACCTCTTTCGACGACAGTTTATGCCAGTCAAAATTACCCACATAATAGTTCACAGAGATCGTCATAAAATATTTCAATGGTTCAATATACGCGCTGTTTATATGATTTCGGTTTGTCGTATGCTATGCCAGGTTACCCAGGTTTCCGACACCACAGTCGCGAGTAGTTCTTCGTAATTGGTTCTCCTTCTGCTGGCATCATGTAGGTGACTGTCTTTGTGTGTTATGTACCATTAAGAGATCGTTCACTGCGGACTAAAAGGCGTCCTGTTTTTCCGCACTGGAAAAAACCCATAACGGTATGTCATGAGCGCAGACCCGGATGTACACAATAAACGTAAACCCAATTTTATTGAATTTTTTACTAGAGCACCACGAGGGGAAGAAAAGGGAGCCAGGAGTGAGAGCCGAGAAATTGTTATGTGGCAGGGTTACGGACGACTATCGTCTTTCGACGACATTTGCAATGAAGTAAGCAAATACGTGACCAAGCCATATAAAGCGGTCACCCTTCCGGGTCTTCTAAACACGAACATTTTTCGGCGTCTGTCTTCCCCTCGATTCATCGTTGTAGTACGAAGTTTAGATAATTACCAGAAAAAAATCGGTATAAACAAACAACGCCAAAGTACTACAAAATTCAGTTGTAAGTAAATAGACCGGCCCCCATTATGTTTCGTAAAGAAAACTTTAGGCACTTTGCAGGGAAAAGGAAAGAAAACGAACCATGCAAGGAGGCAGGACCGGAACTACACACGTTCTTTTAATAAAGACTCCACCTTCGGTTGGTAATTACAATAGGAACTGAAAGAACCAATCCCGGGACATTTCCACTAAAGTGAAATTTGGGGAAGCCGCGAAGCATGCAGTGTATAAGTGTATTTTTGGCGCCTTGGTGTGTTTTCAACGCAGATGAAACCATTAGGGGTATAGGTATAGGGGTATAGGGGTAAAGGTATTCAGGTGTGCTGTAAAAGTCTCATGCCTTTGCAGCACGAAGCTCTCGAGCGCGAGGTGTACACTCCTATTTTGGTGTTTTTTGCTAGTACACGTTACGTTCTAGTGCGATGCGTAAACGAGTTTCCCGGTGTTTTAGAACACTGATTATATGAGACGACGGTTACGATGACTATTCCCACGACGACGACGACGACAGAGGACGCCAACCACCACATCCGCTACGGAGCTTTCGCTCTAATGATAGTTTAGAAAGGGGACAGAAAGACTCCACCTCGGGCGAGATAAAATAAAGAACATTAATAACAGTGCTCCCGTCGTGCGGTTACAGGCGTTATAAGAAACAAAAAAAAAACAGGAAGTGATGAGCGCAGTCTCAACAGAGGGTGTACGACAAGTGCGAAGTCGTGAAAATGAATTGCATTCAAACAATTTTAACCAAACGAGGGAGAGTGTAGGAGAGAGCGATAAAACAGGGAGCATGGGAGTCGTGGGTGCATCAGAGAACGATATTCTTTCGACGCATTTCCGTTAAGCGAGCAGATATCGGCCTGATGTCTATGTTGTAATTGCTTGAATGTATAGAATTGACTGAACAAATACTTCGAAGGCAAAAATAACAGAAACTACAAAAACCAATTAACAATGTGTAAAACAAATCTGCAAAACAATTAAAACCCCGAAAAACGACAGCAAATAACAAAAAACGAACCAAACAATTACTGCATAAGCTCAAATAATATTTTGAACAAATTTATTTCGTTCAGTCATTACAACTTTTAATGTCAAATATTTGCATTTTGTAACGCTCGGATATTTCTGTCGTGATATTTTATTTCAGGGATTGGAAGTCTTTAAAAAAAATGTTTTTGATGGGTGCTGAAAAGAAGTACGAGTTTAGAGAACAATAAAGCTAGAAAAACGCGATAGGTACAAGATAACCTTCCTTGCGACTGCGAAATAATGACGTTAAATCATTAATTACAAACCGAGATCTATGTTGTAGGCAATGATTGCAGCGCTCAGAACTGCGCTAACGGCACAAGTATTCTTAAGCAATAAATATCAGAATGGCAGACGTCACACTCATTTCCTCTTACCTACGAACACAAAATCGTATAAGATTGGTCAGCTTACGTTGAAACATGTCACTCAAACGCAACATACATGGCAAAGAGAACAATGCTTGCATGGCGGTATCATCCATGCAAGCATTAGTCTGTTCTACTATAGTCTGTTAGTCTGTTCTACTAAACGCTACTCTTGAAAAGAAAGGAAAGGTGATTTGAAGATAGTAGAACTATTTTATGGTAGCGAAAAGTAAACCTCCAAATATGCCATAAAAATGTAAATATGAGAGGTCATAACACACAACTCTACTTTCAGATATTCATTTTTAGCCTGAATAATGTTAATTCGTGTTTTTTAACAAGCTGGGTATATAGTCATCCCCCACACATCAGCCTTTATGCAGCATTTCTTGGCTGAGTGCTGTGAGCGGCGAACTCTTCTTTTGCTTCGCGAAGTAGCTCGGGGTTGGTGAGCAGATCCAGGACTGTCAGCGCCAGGGTCTTGGCAGCCCTCAGCGTAGGCGCCTGCGACTCGGCGGCCCCGGCCAACACTGCAAACTCCCGAGTGTGGTGCGCTGGACCTCTATTCCCCTTTTCTTCCACCAAGCCAAACATGGGGTGCACCGTGGGGACACGGTGAGACACGTTGCCGCAATCAGTCGAAGCACCAGTTGTCGGCAGGTTCTTTATGTAGTCGTCCACGAAGGAAACCCCTGGAGTAAGGAAAAAGAAACACGCATAGGTTGCCCTCTATACATGCAATACCTTAGTAAGCGTGCTTCAGGTGAAACCGGCCACAATGGGAAATCAGCACGCGTATTTTGTAGCGGGAGCGGTGAACAAGCGTGATATTGAGAGCTTCCCGCTCACATGTCAACTGAATGTTTGTGTTGAATGCAAATGAACAACATGACTTTTTAGAGCGATTGTCGCAGGCCGCTGGATATTCTCGTCTTTTATCTCATATTTTCAGCCTCCTTCGGGAAAGTCACGTGGTGCGGATGAGCTCCAATAGGAGTACAGATCAGCAAGTTGACATGAACGCGAAGCACTCAGGTCATGCAGAGAACTTGACGTATCTTTTTTGTGTACGTTGTGGAAGAACGCGTTCTCTTATATGCATTCCTCGTTTGGCGTTTTCTTACCTCTAACGCCATTTAACGCCGCACCACGGTTGTTCAAATTTTTGATGTTATTTGAGTTTCATGCGCACGATCTACGTCTGGCCATTAGGCGCGCCTTGTCCTGAGTAATTCTCACATCAGGATCGTTAACGTCCGCGAGATTCTCGACACGCGCCGTTTTTGCTTTTCGTCCTTTGCTAAAAAGCGGTAACAATGGCCAAAGCTGCAGCGCGCGTCCTTAGGCTCAGCAGCACAAACACTAACCCAGTGAGCCACCGCAGCTGATTAGAGCGATTTTACCAAGTTACAATAGGTTCTATTCTTGGTGACATTCGAGTGCGTTCGAGTTAGTGTACAATTTCCCTAAAGGCTGTGTCTAGCGTTCCGTCCAGACGGAACGGAAGCTGTCACTAAAGTTCCGTCCAGAGGAAACACAGCTCGCGTTGAGAGCAGTCTTTCTTGATTTTTACCCAACCGGCCAAACCGCTATCGCTCACTGACTAGCCAGAATCACTGATAATTATGAATCATTATTAATAATTACAGATTGTCGGACTAACTGTAGCTCTATCCGAACAGATCACGAAGCCGCCACCCGACGCCCGCTTCACAATATTTCAGCTAGAGCAGTTGGTCTTGATTTTTACCTAACCGGCCAAACCGCTTTCGCTCACTGACTAGCCAGAGTCACTGTTAATTATTAATCACTGGTAATAATTACAGGAGATCGGGCGTAACTGGCGATGGCTACGTCGGGAGTGGTTCGGTCGCTTGAGTGAGCGGGAGCGGTTTGGCCGCTTGAGTAAACAACCAAGACCGACTGCTCTCACCACGTGAATTATAAAGCGGACGTGACGTTTTGCTGTTATAAAACGCTAACCACGCGGCCACACACACACACAGACAAAAAAATTCCCCCGCATTTCCCCGAGGGGGAGAATGTGAAAGTGCGAATGCACGGTTGTCGGCCCGCTTGCGGCGCTTGCGCTCGGCCCCCGCCGCCCACCGCCTCGCCGCCTTCTCTTCCGTCTCTTCCATCGGGTTTGTAGTATCACGTGTACACCACGCAGTTATCAAGCCGCTATAACGCCGCTGAGTCGCCAACGCACGCCGCTGACGACGTAGTTTGAATGCGTTAAAGATATAAGGCGCGTCACTAACACTGATATCAGCGTCGCGTCCGTGGCTTGGTCGGTAGAGCGTCGCGCTGCGGCCGCAAAGTCCTCGGATCGAAACCTGGCGCCGGATGCTGTTTCTTTTTTAAATATAGAGGAGAACTGCGGACGCCGCCGCCGCCGACGCCGCCGCCGCCGCCGCCGGCGGTGGATGGTTTGGGGTCGCTTATAAAGTGCATTCGCACTTAAAATAAAAATAAAAAGGTGCGCGAATCGAACCACCGACTACAACGTCTGTAGTCAGCGGCAGAACGACTACACCAAATCCCAGAACGACATACCGCAGCTAACCGGCTAGTTATGATTTGGCGTTCAGTCTGGACGGAACTTTAGCAGTTTTTAGCGTTCCGCCTGGACGGAACGATACACAGTTTTTTCTTTAAGAACGTATGCAGGTTAATAACAACAGAAAAATTCCAATGTACAAAATATGAACCTTGCTAACTAGAAAATTGCTTACACATTTAAAGCTTGCAAATTCAAACTTTGATATTTTTAATTTGCGGGTAACAGCAACTGTAAGATATTGTTTGTTTATACTAAATAAAAGTTACTAATGAAAAATGGTGCGCCTTAGCTCCCTAACTCTGGATATCCAAAGTGAAAGATTGGATTCTCACAGCACAACCACCACAGAATAGTAGCAATAAAATATATGACCCACTATTCCCCCAGCAAATCGCTTATACATTTAGAGCTCCTACATTTTGACTTTAGTATTTTGTATTTACGGGTAATTGAATAAAATGGCTGCGCCCGAAGTTTGCCCATCCTTGATTTTCAAGGCGAATGGTCGGTTTAGCCTGGTTGAGCCTTCATTGCAGTTTGTTAACCTTTGGTTTTTTCAAAATCACTATATTTAGGCATTCCTTCATTGTTAAGGCAGCTATAACGGCTATGCTTTTTGTTGTGGTCCGGCTTCCACCGTTTTGTGAGCAGAACTGCTCGTCTTCCTCAGTCTGTGATGCTCAGTCTCGTGCCTCGAATTCTAGACAGTCTTCACTGGAGCAGCTCGCGGGCGATATCCCCGCGGCGGTCAAACGACGTTTCCCAATCACAGCTCAAAAAATATTAGAATAGGTAGAATCTGAGCTAATTGTTTTATAATTCAATAATTAGTGGTCGGCCTAAATTTAACTGAGGACGCAGGCAAAGACGAGATCTCGTCAGCGGTTGTGTCAGCGCTTTTGCTTCGTCTATGGTATTTGTCTGCGTCCTGAGTTAAATTTAGGCTGACCAGTGTTTAATCAATTTGTTAGACAGCTCAAAGCCTCCCGCTCCCTATATATGCTCAGAGAAGATGGCCAGGCGTGCGGAAACTCCCGTGTTCGGGCGGCGACATAGCTGCGGAGGGCGCACGCGCCAAGCCGGCGGAGGATGTGGCTCTAGGTGGCGGCGGAGCTCAGCGTGCTCAGTCATGGGATGCGCTCCTAAGGCTTCCGCGTGGCTGCGGTGAAAAACGGTCTAATAGCTCGCGACGGCAACACTCGGGGTCATTTGGGTTAGTAAACTCTGAAATCCCTTTCATTCGACCGCAACGGTGCTCTACGACGGATAAATAGAACGAGCAACGGTACCGGCACCTAGGCGCGTGGAACCTCCCGGACCAAAGCTATGTTCCGGAACAAAGCCCGGAACAAAGCTCTCATCGTTAGCTCGCTGGACCAGCACCAGATCCACCAAGCTGGTTGGGTTGCGGGGGTCACATTCGCGGAGGTGGAGGCTGCCCTAAGTGCCAGAACTTCCCACCAAAGTGCCACCTGCCGAATCGCAGGGACAGGGCGAACCCATGGTCACCTACTCGGGACACGCAAGATGGAACGCGCTCCCTGTACGGCTGCGCAAAGGGCGACCTGCAGTTGAGGACTAGCCTCCAGCGGAGTTCCCAGTGCGCGAGCAGTAGTACCCGGACGCCTGACGCGCCCACGGGGGCGTAGTGTGCGATACAGATAACCACCCATGCCGTAGTGTTCAGGGCCGAGTAAAACCCCTCGCGAACTCTGTCATATAGACGGGCAACTGGTCCATTAGGACATTCCCCCGAGCGGAGACCTCCGGCCGATTGCTCACCGGGGTCCCGGATGGGGTAGAGGTCCGCCCTGACGCAGTTTGTGCATGAGCGCGCTGCTTCCTGACGTCGGCAGCAGCTGAAAACTAGTTTTGATGGCGACTTCGCGCTTTGTTTTGCTCTTTTTTTGCGGCAGAGCAAATGTCCCTGAACCCTATTTCTGCCATGTCTGAGATTGGAAAGAACAATGAGCGATAAAGTGTGCGATGGTGCCCGGGAGGCGTCTCGGGGAACATTGTGTCAGCTTTCCCACCGCCCTTCGGCAAGGGTGCACCGTCTCGGAATTCATTTCGCATGAGATCTAACCGGAAATATGCGGGAGATCTCGCTCCTGCGCAGGTACGTAGGATGGGTGAACCACGGGACCACCACGGAGGCAAAACAGTGTGTCATTCACCGACAGCGCAGCGACACGCCATGGTCGGCCTACTGCGCGCCGCCATGGCACCTCGCCGCTAGTGTGCTAGTGTTGGTATCGGGAGCTTAACGCTCCCGATACCAACTTAGTGTGCGGGGTGATAAATGACCTCAGATGCAATTGCAAGGTACTAGCGCCCGTAGCATATCGGCACGTATGCTCCGCTATGAAGCCGGCCACCTGCTGTCGCCGATTGCGTAACACCCATTCTATACATTCTGTAAGACGACTCTTAAGCGTCAGCGTCGGTGTGGACGCAAGTACGGTGTTGCACGGTGCGCTATCATTTGTAAAGATCGTTTCTCAGCCAGAAACGCACAACTTGTCGGCGGCATTTACTAGTAGGATGATGAGAATGAAGCACCAGTGCGGTCCCCACTGCGCAAGTCAAGGCCGGCTTGAATGCTGCCTGTCTTTTCTTAGTTTTGGTGAAGGTGAAAAAAGGTTTCCTCCTATACGGTATGATAAAACAAAAAGGGCTGGCTCTCGTCTTCTCGGACGCAAAGAAGAAGAAATCACGGCTTCTAAATACATTGCATGACCTACTGCTTCCCAGTGAATGGTACCGTTATTCATGTTCTTTACGTTGAATTTTAATTTTATTGATCTTAAATCCATTTGCGCTTCAAACTGATGAGACTTACTGTATTGCTCCATTTTATTAATTTTTAGTAGTTTATTTACAAGGAGAAGGGGAGGGTCTCCGTAAACAGCAAAATATTCGCACAAAACACAAAGGCTTGTTTGCGTTGAGCACTTTTTTACAATGGACTAAAGCGTAACCGTGTATATTTCTGCAGATAATCTGTCAAAATACTTGCTTGTGCAAAACAGTAATGCCCACCTAGAGAATGGCCGTGCTTGCGGTAGGACTTGGCGATAGTGGCATTCTGGATGAGATGCATGTAGGTCGCCTCTTTCTCGATGCTCACAGTGCAGCCGGTTGCCTCCGCAGCCCCGCGAAAGCACGCTTCAACTTTCCCCAGGATCTGAAGCAGGTCCTCGGTGGATGGCGACCGAACAAAGAAGCGCATCTCTGTCTCCTCGGGTATGATGTTCGGATACTTCCCGCCTTCAGAGATCACACCTGTGAAACAGTCGCTGCAGTCAGTGATTGGCTACACCTGCAGTGTTACGGTGCGTATTGCCGCTGACATTTAAAAACTGAGTTTTGTTCTTACTTTTCCTTTTTTTTCTTAAACAAGGTATACTACACACGCTCTGCTGTTAAGCACAATGGACGCCTTATTTAACACCCGCCCATCTATTTGCTGGCGTATGTGTCAATAATGCAAGTGGGCTGAAATAGTTAGGTGTAAGGCGTGCGTTCATGCGGGTGTGTAAACAGTGTGCGTAGCCGTTCTCACGAATTCATGCCACTTCGGTGTGTATTGAAACACACGCAGTAAATGCGATAAGCAATCCCCTCCGCATTATGGGGCCCGTAAAGGCCCTCCTTACTTTCACAAACTAAGCTATATTGCCCTCCAATACAGTTTTTCCTTTAATATAACATGCCCGTTTTCTATCCCCAAGCGTTGCTTACGCACTTTTTAGGATAGTCATTCTACCTAACAACGTTTTCCTTCGAGTCACATTGCAAGGCGCGAAGTTAAGTAATCACTGAAATGATACCTCACTACCAGTAAATGCGTAAGAATTTACTCTAAGAAAGCTGAGGAAATAGACAATAGCGCGTTATGGTAAAAGCATCTGTTTGAGTTTGTAGGGTCTATCTGATTTTTGCCAGTATCTGTTGACAGGCACCGCAGTTTGCTCCGAGTTTGGTTCATAAGAAAAATATTATCACCGTTTTCGGATATTTGTGTGTGTGAAATACGCGCAATACCATTACGACAGAAAAACAGCTGCAGCACATGAACAATCGAACGGTGTATTTTTACAAATGTGAAAGCTTGATTGAGCATAAATGGGGGATACATGGTTGGCTACATAATTATATCTGCCTGTAATAGGGCGGTTTATTTCCGAAAATGTTACACTAGCGATAATCTTGCACCGCCCGGGGAAATAAAGATAAACATTCCGCCAACCGAATGGACTGGCGACATTTGGAAAATTTTGAAAATAATATGTCTTTGCGTGGGTCCAACCCTTTTTTTTTCATTTGCTTAAATTCAGTGCGAATGTCAGCACAGTTGAAAATCTATCAAACAATGCTCGTGGGGGCACAAAGTTATCACGTTAAAACGACAAGAAATGTCTTCTCGGAAATATCAATGAGGTTAACAAGGGGTTAAGAGCCCATTACAACACAAAATAGCTATTTGAAGGGCTGAATAATGTTGACAGAATGAGGACTTTGTATCATGTCATTGTATGTAAGGTTGAACATTAAAAAAGTAGCCGCTCAAACAAACAAAAAAAAAACAAATCGAACATCCGGGCTCCCGGTTTCTATTAACGCCTACAGCTGCGCCTTCGCCTTGGTCACAATGACCGCGCATCAACTTGTAAGGCGAAAACGTTCTTATTTGAACCGATGGCGTCCTGTAAGAAAACTAACGCATTTTTCCACACACCGGTTGATCGACCGAAAAGCTCAAGATCATTAAATCCTGAGCACGCGCGGGAAATCAGGCTTGCAGTGACTCGAAACAGTTATCTGAAAATCGTCAAAAACGAACGGTTCCTGAAGAGATAATACAGGAATCCATCACGAGGAACGGGTGTAATAGTTATACCTTTATCTCACCCACCACGCATGGCTATATAATTTGATCGCTCGTAGATGCTTTCATATACTGCACAAAAACGGTGCATAGGTTTGTTCTTTGTTCTAGATTTCGGTCTTCGAAGCTGTGACGATAGATTGGATGCATGTTCAGCAGAAGCTGAATGCATCTATAGCTTTTACATTTGTTTCAACTTTCATTGGGAGGGAATGGTAGTTTGTGTTGCAAGGAATACATATCTGCAGCATCCTTGAACTGGGTGTGGTATTCCTGCTATATAGTTTTTTTTTATTCTGTCGGAAAATCGCGGGTGAGGATATACGTTAACGACGTGTTTGTGTTGCTCAATGTAAAAATTGTTTAATCCATTAGGACAATAATAGCACAACTCGGGTAAGCAATGAAGTCTCTTATTTACACTTGCGCTGTACCTCTTACTTGGCAAAAATAAATAGCAAAGGTACATAAGTACAGAGCCCAATAATAACACACGTGCAACGGTACATTTCATACCGTGTACCTAGCTAAAGTCCTTAATGGCCGGCAGGTAGTACGCAGCAAGGGTTGTTGTCATGTGTGGAAACACAATATCATAAAATGGACAGCCGTGAATCGGTCCGAAATAAAGACCTGAATATATTTAACTTACACATTTAAACATTTTCCAAAAATTTGCGTCAGACGTCAGTTTCATAAAAAAAATTCTGTTTATCTTCCATTTCACTTCCTGCCACCACCACTAATTTTTTATCTGGACTAAGCTTGCAGCGAATGAGCTTTAATAATAACTCGACTTTCGCCACAGGAGTATGCTTTAGGTTGAACAAAAAATTACTCGAAATGAAAATAGCTCTACCAAAATCAAAGCAAGTCACACTTGCAGATTAGTGTACACAGAAACAGTCGGCGGGTGGTGCTAGTCGACAGGCAACTGAACACCTCTAAATATAAACCCCGGAATTGTCGAGAGAAAGCCGCTGCAGTGTTCCCTGTAGTTATCGATTACCGCTTGAGTTATGCAGCGGCTGGTGGTTAGAATCCCGGTAACTTAACACAGCTGATTTGGTTTCACTTTTGTAGCCTAGTTGAGATGCACATCCATTTAAATTTCATAATAGGGTAAAATTGCTTGCCTTGTTGCCATAACATACTGATAAGCCAACTAGAAATCGTTTACACGTGTTTGAATAACGTCAAATCAATACGGGTTAGGCCTTGGATGGCAGTTGAAGCCGTATCAGTGTGACATCGCATGACGGACGTCCCCAACCCAAAATGCGCAAACCACTTCATTTTGGTTCAAGCAACACTTTCAAACCACTGTCTGCTGTCACAGGCGTGTTGCAACGGAACGTTGTCCACAGCGCTAGGACTGTCCGAAGACACCTACGCACATCTTAAGGGTACTGCATGCCAAATACATAAGGTTCCACGGAATGCCTGAGACATCTTTCAACCAACATATTCCTCGAAGGAATTCACCCATATGCACTTAACACAATATGGATTGTAATTAGGTTCCACGTTAAACTTTCGGATGTCTCTCATACGTCTCATAGACCGGACCGCGTTTAGTGTGATGTTGCTAATTTAGAGGTAAAGCACATTCTGTAGGGAAAACTTGTAATTACCCAGCGGATAACCGGACCCTCGGCCCTCGGCTGCGAGGAAGCAAACAGAATGTGTAGGGGTTGTGAAAGCAGCCCCTAATCGTTCGGGGAGAGGAATATGATACTCCTCAATACTGTGAGACTACGATACCCTCGGAATAGTTTACGCTGTAAGACTCCTTGCCCTTTAAAGACACGCGGAGCCTTACCCGTTTTCGTGCAAAGAAATGTACAGTTTATAAAATCGAATATTAACACAATGGCAGTGAACAGTTTAAACAAAATATCCTGCATTGATGGGGACTGCCATTTCATACTAGTACACTTGCTGTGCGATGACGACCACGCAGTGTTCTGATTTTAAAATACAGCGAACAATCTTTCCTCGGATCTTAATTAATAGGTTTACGGAGTGTAACCGAGTGAATACTATGAAGTGCATTTTAAATCTCCTGATTAAAAGTAAGTAATTGTGTCGATGCAACAATGTTACTTTCCTAATTAATCACAGCCCAAAAGACGGGACAGACAGAAGAATAACCACAGGACAGGCGCTGCCAGGGCAGGACAGGACAGGACAGAAAGCGTCTATCCTGTGGTTATTGTTCTGTCTGTCCCATGTTTCAAGCTGTGATTATTATGAACACCTACCAACTCGCCCAACTTGCCACTGTCCTAAATATTACTTTCCCACAAACCTAGAAAAGGAGGCACTTTCCCCGGCGCTGGTCGTGAGCTCCCACCACAACACAAAAGAAGTGTAAGAAAAAAAAAACTCCGTGCACGAATAACTATAGTGCAGATGTCATGGAGCTGTCGGTCGGAGTACATAGTACCATGTATTCTTATAGTGGGCTTCATTTGTTGTCGCAAAACGCTGATGTTGTTGTAAGAAGCCACGGCAGCGTCGAGAGCGTTCACGCCTTCCCAAGGAGACGACGCCGCGTGAGTGGCTTTGCCCTTGAAGCGCACAGTCAGCTGCGGCAGGTTATGAACAAAATACCAATAATTGGCGTCGGGTGATAGTCAGTACAAATTGCATATTAACTGAACCAAAGCTAGCATCTGGTTTGAGAGGTTCGTAAAAGTTCACAGTACGGAGCAGAGGGCATGTTGCGGTTTATCTGTTAAAGCGAGACCTCCATACCGATAAGAAACACGATGTGTTGCTTCTGCTGGTCGCTCCGGAACAAAGGGGATGTTTAATTTTTTGTACTGCCATAGCAGGCAGTCTCGAACAACAATACGGCCTGTCGTATTTTGTGTATTTTTTTCATGTAAGCATTTTTTATCAACATTAAAAACACGTACTTTTCGGAGATCGTTTTCAAGCACCCTCCGGGCCCTACAATATACCTAGTTCCAATTTCCCCGCTAGCACATTAAATTTGCTATGAAGCCCTGGAAAATAAAACGTTGAACGTGAGACCAAACGCCAAGCACCCGCGTAAATCTTTTTTTGTTGTGTTCAAAATTTTTTTACCTAACCCAGTATTTTCAACGGTATATACTACTGCAATATCAAGATACATTTTAGGAATCCCGCTAAGAAATTTGCTGGGTTGAAAAGGTAAACGCAGGAGTTCTGAATGCAACTGTAACCTTGAAAATTTTGTCGGGAGTTTCTGAGTTGTCAGTGGCTTGCTTGTCTTGTTGGTTCCGATGCAGGACCTTCAAGAAAATTTATTAATCGCCGATACAAAGACCCGCTGTGCTACATACTACACGGGTCGCATAAACCATACACACTGCATGTATCACTTCACTCACTACACCACTAACTACACACACAGTACACTCCACAGTTCTCCATAGTTCACTAGTACACAGACTATTAGAAGCACAATTACTCTGAAAGATCAGCTACTGTGCATCGTCGCCGGAACATCACAAGCTACGCTAGGATATCTTTGACGCAGAAATATTTCCCAGCATTGCCCAGAATGTTTGAAAAGTATGGCCACAATTCTGTTTGGGTCCCAAAGGATACGTTTATTTCATTGGTTCTATTCTTGTGCGGGAAGCTTATTTATTTATTTATTTATTTATTTATTTATTTATTTATTTGTTTATTTATTTATTTATTTATTTATTTATTTATTTATTTATTTATTTATGTGTTTATTTTTTTACTTATTTATTTAATTATTTCTTTTTACTTATGTATTTATTTATATTTACTTCATGCAACTTTGGGCATCACATAGGGAAGGATTCTGTGTGCTTATGATCGAAACTGCAGTAAAGTTTACCGGTACCACGGATCAATGGCAGCAGGGAGGCTCTACTAAGGCGGCCACAGCTAGGGCAAAAACGGGAGAGCGTGGCGTGAGCTACTACTACAGCATCCTAATGGCGCTTCGCCGAAACAGCGCGCATGCGCATTTCGGGTGCATGGAGAGTACACATATCGTCACGCGCATAACGTAATCAGGCGGGGACGCGTCGTCTCCTACTTGCGAGCTTTAGGCGCTCAAGGAACAGTCAACGTTGCCAGTGATAGCTAGGTCAACGGCAAAAATAAATGCTCCAGCGCTGTTTTTTAACGCGCGAACAAAGCTGCGGATGCAGCGAATCAAAAACGAATCGCGGTGTTTTCCTGATTTGATTGATTGTATGGTTTAACGCACCGACGCAACCCAGGCGATGAGGCTCGCCGTAGTGGAGGGCTCCGGATTAATTTTGACCACCTGGTGATCTTAACGTGCGCCGCAATCTCGCACACACTGGCGTTTTTGCTTTTCGCCTTCATCAGAAAAGTGGCTGCCGCGGCTGGGAAACGAACCCGCGACCTCATGCTCAGCAGCGCAACGCCTTAGCAACTGAGCCACCGCGGCGGGCCGCGGTGTTTTCCGACGACAGGCCTCGTTATTCTGCAGCCGTGAAGATATCTAGCACGAGCCGTCACGGCGAGCAGCGAGACAAGTCCTAGCTGCATATGAGTAACAATAACTTCAATCAACGCGGTCGAAGAAACTACAGTGCAGTTACAGGAAGGTCAATTCGAGAGCAGAAAAAAGCATCACTGAAGCAGTCGTCGCTGGATCAACTGCTATATGATTTGTCTTATTAGTTGCTGTAAGTCACGCATTGAACGACGATTTGGCGCACGATTTGCTGCTAGCGTAGACTGCCGTATTTTAGCCCGAGATTTGAAATTGCATCCCGACATTTGTTGTGTTATTTCCGTTTATGGAAGTGCGCGCTGCACTTGGTCCGGATGTTTGAACCAGATCTCTTGCGGGATATCGCGTACGGCAAGAGGCCTGTGGTGTCATTATAGAGTACTGCTCTTCAGCCCGGGACCATATAAACAGAGGTAAAAATATTTAAACTTGAAGCTCTGCGACAAACTTAAGATTAATTTTTAGCTGCCATGCCACCCCCTCTCAACAAAATTATGCGGATGAGGGAGGAAATCGTCCAGGGTGGCTTCACTCCACAACTTATAATACTTTCACTGCCCCCCAGAAGAGGAAGGTGCGGGTGTGTTTTGCCAGAAGACTAAGAACGGGACACTAAGACATAGTCGGGGTTGCTTCTCGATATAAGCTGTACTAGGCCGCGAAATAAAAATTTCTTGAAACCGAGAAGCTAGCTTCCCCGTCATGCTCCTTGGATGGGCATCTTCACTGCGCAACTTCTTATTGCAACTTCTTATCTAGCTCCTCGCATTGAACAAACACCCTGCCCAACCTGCAGTAAAGCTAGTTATACAGCCCTACGTAGGTAGCAGGTAACAGAAAATACACACTTTAAGAAGCAAACTTGGCGCTACTGTTATTGACAAGATTGCACAAAATGCGCGAAGATATAAAAAAAAACCATTCGTAACCAAAGCATGGCAGGGCCGACACGCTCCTTTTTGGGTTTCGAACGAGGTTCATAATGAATAGAGATTTTTCTTTATTTACCCCGACGGAGATGAAAGGTGTGGAGATTGCGAAGCAAGCTGCAGACATTGCGCGTGGTAGTGGCGCATCGTCCGGTCGGTCGAGAATTGAAAACATTCCACAGATGACAGTGACGGATCGTGCTAGCGATCCTCGCTGCTGCCGGATGGCGATGCGCGTCGTAGGAAAAGCCCGCGATTCGTTCTTGCTCCCCTGCATCAACCTTTTAATTTTGGCGTGTAAAAGAAATCTTTTTATCGTAACCCGGTGGAGTTATTGTTGCTGTTCACAGCGGGCACTGGCAACGCCGACTGCTTATTGAGCGCCGGCAGGTGAAAAAAGCAGACGACGCGCTGGCACCTGATGCCGCGATGCGCGCTACGATATTTCTACTCTCCGTGCCCCGCAACATCTAGGCGCGCTGTTTCTGTGAGGCGCCGTTAGGATGCTCTAGAAGTAGGTCGTTCTGCGCGCTCCCATGTTGCCCCTAAGTGTGACCGCCACAGTACATGACTACAAGGAACGTTGGTTAGGTCTACCCTAGTAGTTTGTAAAATCCGCTAATTGGACGTGCGCGGGGTCCGTACAATTATATACAGGAGTATAGTCTGTGGAACTGTCATTCTTGTGGCATAATGTTTGCGCGCATCGGTTAATCTACCTAGCGTTGCAGCCAGCTCGCCAGGCGATGCTCAAAAATTAGAAATACTTGTTGAAAACTGCGGAATTTAGGAATGTCACAAAAAAGAGGGAACGCCGGGAAGGTGGAGGCTTGCAAGGAACATTTATAACACACAGCTCACATATAGGTACCGGCAAAAACGCCGCCACTGTGCACGCGAAAAACAACAGGGTAACACTTGCCGAAAAAGCCACAAAACCTCCTACCTTCAATTATCAAGAAAGTGGAGTGCGTCATGAGTGCGCCAATGAAACGGGGATCTGCTTGCAGAACAACGAGATTACGTTTAATGATGACGGGAATTTGGCTGGTTTCGACAAAAAAAAACTCCTAAACGCGTGAGTATAATGTATAAACGCCACCGTAACGAACACGCCTTCTACGTGCCGATCGTACTCGCACAAAGCAGGCAAAGCAATCATTATGCAGCCAGTTCCACATACGTAAGTATACTGAAAGAATAATCTCATACTTGATAGCTAGTGCGTCGTAGTGCTGGTCGACGTTCAGGAAATGCTTTCAACCATTATTGTAACGTTTGTGGCAGGCTTGCTATTTAAACTTGTATCGGGTTCTTTATTTCGCCAAAGTTATTTCACGGAAGCTTGACATTGGGCTGGGTGTTTATGTTGTGGAGTATCAATAAACAGAGAACAAGTGCCGATGGGAAAGAAAACAAAGTATTCAGTGTTTATCTAAACGAATGTTCATTCCTTCGGTCAGTGATGGGACGATTTGCATAGCAACTTGAGAGGACATAAACAAAAGATTAGATATTTCGGAGGAAAAATCAATGCCCTAAAAAAAAAATGCTTCTGGTACTAGTGAACCTGCCTGAGAGTAGCAACTTGAAGAATCGTCTACACAGATAACCATTTCTTATTAAAAAGATTCTGATGCATTTACAAATGAAATAAGATTTTCTTGCACATGCTTGAGCCTTTATAAAGCTCCTTGCTTCTCTACATGAAACCATTCCGTAGCATTGCTAGCAGTGTGAAGGCACACGAAGGGGCGGCTAGCTAAACCAGACAATGAAAGTACTATTGCCAAGCATTCGGATTACAGTTGCCCGGCTCAAAATTTGTATATTTGCACAAAATGTAATTTAACACGCACTGCAGTTCCTGATTCAGAGAAAGCGTTTATTGGGCTTCTTGCCGATGTTGTCCTTCATGGGCGAGTGTTCACCATCTCCCGGCTTATTTAAGCAGTTCTGATTACAAAAAAAAGTTTCTGAAAATTCTTCACATGTGTTGCAACGCAACAATTTTTTAATATGACACATAGGCATTAAAAAAATATTTTTGAGGTACATATCTTCCGGCTAGTTTCCTCTCCCTCCAGTAGTTGGAATAGATTGAAAGCCTCCGCCATGGCGCACATAATACCACAAAAATAACGTGGACGTGCTGAACCCCACACGCTTTATATATTTACTATATTATCGTTGATACCGGTTTTCGCTTTACAAAACACATGCATCATGTATAAACATTAAATTTGTTAAGGTACGCTCTTGCACCAAGTTTTGCAATTAAATTCTACGGTCATTTACTGCGTATTTGCAGGTACCATGAATGATGTCATCCCACTCAAAAGTCAACGGCACTGGAGACGGCCACACGGCTGTTATAGGACTTCGCGTAGAAATTTTCCTTCAGTTCATTTTCCATGTATCAACTGATGAAATGTGGTGTTTTGAAAGAACAATGAAGGGGAATGTTTTATTGATTGGTTCGAGGATCTTGTAAATTATTCACCAGTAATAATAATTGTTTTGTGTATATAGCTTCTAAAGTTACCTCTAGTGATCCTATGTTCAACTTGACATTCTTTTTAGTCATTGAGTCGACATGCATGGCCGAGAACCCTTATAATTGAATTGGCTTTCAATATATTTAAAGCTGACATTTAGGTTTCTCGCATTGATGTCCTTACATGCAGGTGACGCTCACCGAACATAATAGATTAAATTATGTCTAAGGCAGCCACAATACTTACTCTTGACTATCTTTGTTTAACTGAAAGCTTCGTCTAAGCGAACTCTCTTTCAAAAAGGGTCTGGCGACCCAATTAAAGGTGTTAAAGTTAGAGTAAAAAATACACCCTTGTCTCTAGATTTGGAGTCACAGTGGCATCGTCCTACGTAGTCCTGCATACTCCCTCTCGACTCAAGGACTATACGGAGGGTCGGGGCTCTCTTTTAAAACGAGTCAGGCGCCCAGTCATTAGTATGGTCACAGAGTAGACAAAGTACCTTTCTTTGCTTACTGATTTGGAGTCGCAGTGACTACATCCTAATGAGTGCTGCATGCCTTCTTTCGACTCTTGGTCACTGCTGTTGTCTCAGAATTCTGACCCCGTCTTTGCAAGAAAGTCTGGTGACCTTTACTCTGAGAGCCCGAAGATGGTCGATGCTGCGAGAAGCGAATAGCTCAGTAGGAAGAATCAGCACAGATTTCCTTTTTTGAACAGTTTACTATGCGTATATAAGTGAGAGTGCCGTCGTTGCTACTCTGAGCGAGTCTCTACTCACAAATGTATTAGCCAGTTGGCACACTACTGTTTGTCGCTTTCTCAGCTAACTATTCCTCACCAGGCGGCGTCTAGAGTACAACCGGGAATATTTCCAGTTACACAAGGGAGACTTACCTGTTGCGAGGCTGAGAAACCAATTGTTAAGAGGTCCTTCCCAGCCGGATGCGCCATAATGGCGGCATCTATTCCCTCAAGAGCCCCCTTCTGGATGAGGATTTCCTTGCCGCCAAAGCTTTCTTCAGCGGGAGTACCAAGCACGACCAGCTGGGAATGGTAATTAACCACGCAGGGAGCATGCGAAAAACACTAAAAGTTAACATTTGTTTTATCCTGCGCAATGACACACGAAAAATGACTTATCCTATAGCATACGTTTTCATTTCTTGCTTACTCTAATGCAAACGTGTTAGCTATAACTAGTGGCACGACAAGGTACCGTAAGTAAGTGGTGCGTTGAGAGCATGACAAGTTAACATGCACGTTACGAAACAGTGCTAAAAATAACATATTACCCCGCTGAACGTCCCCTCAAACAATAGGTGAATTTATACAGCTTTCTGGGCCCTTCTATGCCTGATTCTGCCCGTGCGGATTCGACTAAGTTGACTGGATTATTACAGTGACATACTAGTTTGCAATCAGGTATCATATGGTAGGAAAAGAAATATCCTGGATATGCACGAGCCCGTTTTACAAAGCGTCTTACGCCAAAAAATTCGGCGCAGAGAATGAAGATCAACGCACTGAAAGGAATCTTTTTTTTTTTATTCAACTGTGCGTATGGAACGGAAGGTATTTTTTTATATTTCGAAATACGTGAGGCTATGTTTATTTTTTTATATTTTGTACTAGAATCTCTACGTAAGCGGTTTTGTGGACGTAATTGTAAATATTTCTTTCTCAAGGGTTCCTCACAGCTTTAAAAGTACACTGCGGCTCTACTATTCTTACTCTACTGCTATTGATCTTCGCTGAATTAGCTCCTTTTTTCCGTCTTTTCATTTTAGTCGATCACGTATCACGTGTATCACGTGTATCTACGCCGCCATGTATATACATGTCGACGGCACCGCTGCACCGCCGTGCGGTGCAGCAGTGGCGTAGAGGTGGAGCACCCGCCTCGCGTCCAGAAAGACCGTGGTTCAAATCCTGGTTCCGGACGATTCCCACAGGGGGAAAAAATCCGCGCATTCACGGAATTGCAGATTGGGGCTAGGGGTGCGGCAAGACCCTGGCGACCATTGCCGGTAACGCACTCCCACACCAGAGCAGGATTGGACACTCTTGTGTAGTAACGGCCACAACCTCCCATGAATACGCCAATTAACCCACGGCCCTCAGTCTCCAGTGGCTGCGAAGCAATTAACCATGGCGGCGGTCAGACCAGTGACGCAGCAGAAGGTGATAAGAATACCTGGATCCGGTCAGGCCACCATTGGAATCTCAACCTGGCAACGGTTAACACGAGAACCTTATCTAGTGAAGCGAGTCTAGGCGTGTTGCTCGACGAATTAAAGGGCATTAAATGTGATGGCATAGGGCATAGTGAGGTTAGGAGGCAAGGGAAGCCCTTACGGTGCTGAAAAAAAAAAACGCGCCAATCCACCCGACGAATGTGGTTGGAAAGCAAAGCTATAACCGGCACCCACAACGATTACACATTCGACGTCACCTAAAATCACCTACGTGGCTCTACAAATAGGAAACCACAGACAGATTCAATGCACTTAACCACCCCCTTTTTACGTCAAAGGGATATTTTTTGCTTAAGTTAAATTATTGCCTGATGCATGAACGGTGGTTGGTTGAGTTGTATTGGTGTAGCACATGAGTGGGAACTTTTTTTAATGAAATTCAAGGAAGCTCAAACCCGCTGTTACACGGCTTCTCTTCTCCGTTTCTGCCACCGCTGACGGAGGCAACGAGCTCGGCAGCAGAGACACGAGGCCAACTTTCGGGGACATTCCAAAAGCTTCGAAAATCTGACACCACGTGGCGTTCCGAGGTGGAGACTTTTTCTTTTTTTTTTTTATTTCCTTCTCCCCTACTCGGGAGGCCCGAAGCCGCTCTTACCAACACGCCCCAAGGGCCCCCCTCTTTCCGGCGAAGCATGCCGAATTATCAAAAGAAGCAAATAGGAGGGTCGGGACGTGCACAAAAGGCCGTGCTCTTTTGTGCTCTTCGGGTCTCCACCATTCCTAAACATACAAGAAAACACGGCTAGGCGCTCGCGGACCGCGCACGAGTGGGTGTCTTCGGTCCCGTGAATGCGACTTCTTACCTCTGGAGATGTAGCCGTTTTATGCTCCTTGCGCTGTAAAATATTTCAGCAGTGTGCCTGCGAGGGGCTGAAGCTGTACATATGTGTTGGAAGCAAGCGCTAACAGCAATTAACTGCACTTCTCCGTGCGTTTTAACGTAGTAAATATTCAGGGAGTGGTCTACAGTAAAATTATAATTCAAAGGCTTGTGTTTAGAATTGTGTTTAGTCATCGCTACTGAATATTTTAGGTGAGGCGTTGTTGACGGTTTTTTACTTCGCGGGCAACTTTAGCTGCCGAAAAGGTGGATGTTTATAGCGTATATTATCTGGGGAAAAATTATGGTGTGACCTGGCAGATCTTTCATCACGGCGAGTTCATTTACTTGTCGTAATTAGGTGGGCCACAGTGAAATAGTCAACGTTGAGCAATTGTTGTAAACATATGAACGTCTACGGGATGGGAATGGTTACAGAAAATGGCTGTAACTCTTGTTGTGCTGAAGAGACCCCGAAGCATATTAATGAAGTCTGACTGCTCAGGAGGCTACATGTTCATGTATAGTTTTATCTTAGGCGATATCGCGCGCGGGTAATTATGAGTCACAGTTTTAACACAAAGAACATGAAGCCGCTGCCCCTAAGACATTCCATTAGCGCGTTGAAAACACCGTAAAACAGACAGCCTCATGTTTGTCTGCTTGAATAAAACTGCAGGCTTTTCAAATTTGATTACTATATTGAACAGAAGAATAGCTTAAATCGCAAACAACAATCGTGTCGTGTTCCTTGTGCTCGTTCGGACTGCGTCCGGTCAATACGCTCGCAAACAAGATACAATCGACCCCCGACAATTAAAAGTCGCTTAGTTAGAATTTTTGGTTAACTTGAAGTGATGTTCTGGGTCCGGAAATTATACGGGCAATTCGATTAAAAAAATGCCTAATAATTCGAAGCCAAAACCAATTTTGTCGGTTAATTGGGAAGTATTTTGAATAAAAACATACAGGTGGCAGTCATTTCTCGAGGAAATTCAAATTTTTCGGCGTCAAAACACCACCGTGATGTGTTATGTCGGCGCCCTCGCAACTGAGGCCGCCCGCAGCCATGCAGTTCACTTGAAACTCGCGCCAGCGTTCGCATGTCTACGTTCTTTGTAGTTTCCTGGCTGCACACAACTCCGTGTAAGCATTTGGGTGGTGTAGGCTTCAGGCTTCAACTTTAGCGATAAGCCTTCACACTCAGGACAAACCATGTCGTGCGCTTGTATTGGCAAGGAAAGTCGAGGTTGTGACCAAAATCAAGAAGGAAGACGTGTAGCGTAGTTATGGCATTGCTCTCATTGTGCTTTCTGTTTCATTGATTGATTGATTATGAGGTTAACGCTCCGACGCAACACAGCCGGTGAGGCGTGCTGCAGTGGAGGATTAATTTATACAACCTGGAAATCTTTAACGTGTGCCGAAATCACGAATACATGGGCGTTTTCACTTCTCGCTTCCATCGAAAAGCGGCCGCCGCGGCTGGTAATCGACACCGCGTCCCTGGGCTCAGCAGCACAACGCCATAGCCACGGCGGGATTCTGTTTGTTTGAGAGTTTTGTTAGTTAGAAGCTTTGTACGGTCCACATGGAGTTCGTATTAGTAGGAGTCAACTGTATTGCGAAATTGCAATTCGAAGCGCTTTTGTAACTCATTTCGTAGAATCATTTTCATTAATATCTAACAGCTTAGCTGTCTGATCAGCTGAGCAGGAGTAATGGTCAGTTTTTATACGAAGATTCCGTATTTTGGAACCAACTGTGCGCATCGCTGTCGAAGTTGTTCATTTTGGCTTTTTGAGTTTTTAAAGCGAAGCTTCAGAAAGGTTCACATATTCCAGCAAATATTCAACAAAAAATTGGCCGCGTATCTGCTCCTTTCGTTGCAAATGCCGTCAAAAGACGATAGTCTTTATCGGCTTTTGCGAAGTGAATGCCTCCCTTCGCTTTCCCGCTCACCTCTCATGTTGTTCCTCTTGCGTCACGCTCCTCCCGAGATAAAGACGCCAAAGGTTTGCTTAAATCATTTTAAATTTCCCGCGTTCCACTGCTCCAAACCGGGGGGCTCGATGCGAACGCTGCCGTACGGCGAAGACGCGCGTTAATCGAGGCGCCCTACTTCAGCGTTTATAGAACCGCGTTTCCCTACTCCACGTGCGTTGCAAGCAGAACGTGGAACCTACCTAGTGGAACCTTGCGTAACTGTTGCCGTTTGATTTCTTAAAATGGCCCCAGAAGCTACAGTGGCGCGGGCGACAGCAGGCGACGGCAGAGTGAATTCGTTTTCTGCAGTTGATGAAGTATTTAATTTCGCAAATTCAAGCATGTTTGATTTTTTTATAAAGGGACACTGCAAATATCACTTCTGTATTGATTTGTTGTCTCATATTTGCGTAATGTCTTGTTCTTCTTCAACAATGTTGAGAAGTATGAACATTCCACCGGACATAGACGGGTAGATTTAGCTGTGACTATATAAGACTATTGCGCAGGCATTGTTTTGCTTTGGCCGGGTGGCTGAATCGGGTCACAGACAGACAGATGGACAGACATACAGACATACAGACAGACCAAAATTTCTGGGTTTAAGTAGCCCAAGAAAGACTATCGTCTTTAATAAACATGTTTTTGGCAATGCCGCACAACCAACCCCTGGCCTAACTTATCGCAGGATTGCGAACAAGAACGTTTGTAATAAATAAATATGTTCGTATACTAAGTCCGAATCAACAGGTCCGCGGGACGCGTCTTTGAGACCCCTGCCTCAGAGGAATAGATCAGGAGCCCGGTGGGCCGGGAACGGCTAGCGGGGCTCCGGCCGTGGTTGGGGTCAAGATGACGACGTAGGCCACGTCTCAAGCAGTATTGTACAGAACGGCGTTCCTTGCAAGGCCGAACGTCTGTGCACCGACATGTCCACACCAAAACGTCCTGCACCGAAATGACCTACACCGAAATGGCTGGATCCCCCGCGGAGCTTACGCGGCGTTCGATGGAGGAATAGCGCAGCCGCGAGAATGCTTTTCACCTTTCATCGTTTCTCTGGAATGGCCAGAATGCGCGTCTGGCCGATAGAATTGTTCACTGCCGAGGAAAGGTTGTTGGAAAAAACTGTCTGGTGTGGGGGGGGGGGGGGAGTTGCGCTCGCTGCGAGGTCAATCGAAGTGTCGATTGATTGATTATAGGGTTTAACGCGCCGGCGCAACGCAGGTGATGAGGCGCGCCGTAGTGGAGGGCTCCGGATTAATTTTGACCGCCTGGGGATCTTTAACGTGCGCCGAAATCTCGTACACACGGGCGTTTTTGCTTTTCGCCTCCACCTGAAAAGCAGCCGCCGCGGCTGGTGATCGAACCCGCGACGTCGTGCTCAGCAGCGCAACTTCTTAGCCACTGAGCCACCGCGGCGGGTTCATCCGAAGTGTCACCGGCTATGAATACGGCTGAGCGCGCCGCTGTGTCTCGGTATGCTGTACTGCTCAAAGTTAGAGTACGCATGCAGTTCGTCACGGCGCGGTCTGGGAGTCGACGGGAATGGGTCGAAGGGAGTGCCAGGACCTTTTGTATTGCACGCGTCGTGTTGACAAAGGACAGGAATTTCGTCATTGTTGGGCATACTTTTGTCGCATGCGGTATGGACAATACCTGAGAGAGGCCGCTGGAACGTGGACGGCCAGCGTTCAGAGTTACTTTAGTTGGTTGGTTTCAACCTGTGCTTTTATTTCCTGTGCTTTTCCCTTATGCGTATCTAACCACAGCAACTGATTTGTGCGTCGTGTCAACATATTTGGATATTTTCGGTTGTTTACTTTATCTACTACCCTGATTGTGTTCGGTATACTTTGTAATTCTTGCGCGTAGATTTCATGTGTGACTACAGTGCTGACTTTTATTTTTTATTTTTCTTGACTAAAACTTGTATTGTGAACCTTGCAGCCATTACTTGTTCTGTTATGTTTTGTTACTCGCAAATTTGGGCTGTATGATCTGCAAAGCTTACTCAATTACTCTTACAAAGCTTACTCAAAGCTTACTCAAAGCTTACCCCCTTACTCAATTCCCTGCGCAGGGCCTGTAAGGCATTTTAGATAACCTGCAATATTGTAATAACCATTCATTAAACGCCTATGTATTGCTCCTTTCGACACAGTTCTTTATGCAAGAATTTTAATTGTGTGCCTGCATGTAACTTTCTATCTGCACATCTCAAGCGCAGTAACCTTACTGCGCATTCGTAAAACCGAAGTTGAAAGTGCCATATGTACCAAAAATCGCAGTTAGACATGTCTGGAGTTTTTCCGGTTCTCCCCAAAAAAATTTGTCTAGGAGCGTTTCTGTGGATCCATTTTATTTCAACATAATCTGCTGCCGGCAAGGCTCCTATTCGTATAATATACGTAGTTTGGTGTGAGTTTTAAATTTCACACTTTATTTCGCCTCGGGATTATCCGACACCACACTTTTATTTAAAAAATGAAATGTAACGTTAATGTAACGACACATTCCAATGTTCGAAGTGGAGCTGGAACACGTGCCTTTCGCAATAAAGGAACTTGTAACGGTAACTCGTTTCAAAATTGGGAAGGAACGAGGAACGAGTTTTCTTTCCTGTTTTAGAGTAACGTGTACAACACTGGTCTGAAGTATATTTGCTGACTTTACTGCATGATCAATAAATATTTCTTCCAGTCGATATTGAAAAAAAAAACATAAAATGAATACAACATAATCGAGGAACGATTCTCAATAAAGAATGACAGGAGAAATCGTTTCAAGGAAGTCGAGTGCATTTATATTAGGCTGTGTTTATATGCCGTCCGACAGTATTGTATGCACTCCACTGAAGTGCGCCCACCGGCGTTGTTTCGATTAAAAATGTCCCGCCTGGATGTATACAGTGCCTAGAATGTACTAGGCACTGTAGTCTGGCACTGCTTCGCCTTCCATTAACGCACCTAAGGTGAACGAATCTAACATAACCTAACGAACAGAAAAAAATTGAAGACACCGAAAACTAACCTGAGCTGCGAAAATTACAATAAAATATGAAGATGTAAAAAATAATAAGCAGAGAACCGACAAAGACTCCTGGGTTATAAGGTTAAATGGATCTTTTTTCTAGTACCGGTCCTCCAAGCAGCCGCCACGGCGAACTGAAATTAGTCGTAAGGCACTTCCCCCCCAGAGTCGGGCTTTCGCAGAACCTGTGCACAAGATATCTTCGGGCTGCAGTGCCTCCCGCACCCACGTGTCACCTGCGCTATTCACGTGAATGTAGCAGGTGCACGCTCGCGTGACCAATCTGCAGTGGCCGGAGCGCGCCTTTTTCTTCACTTTTTTTTTTTTTTTTCATTTTCGTTGCTCCCTCACTGGTAACCAAGTGATCGCAGGGTGGTCAGCCTCAAAAATTTTCGCCCCTTTCTTTTGAACGCCTTTTTTTGTGTGCACGTACGGATTCGCTGGGAACTGTCCGAAAAGAGGAAACAAAAACGTACAGCCCTAGGAAGCATAACCGCTCCCTAAGCAGCAAGCTGAGGGGCGCCTTTTTGTTTATTTCACCTGAGGCTACTGCCAAGAATGGCGTACCGGCAGTCCGCGCATGCGCAGATCGCTACTGGTAAAAGGTCCATTAGCCAGTGTTTAAGGTGTGGTAATGTATTTTTATGTAGTTTTCTCTAAATGAGCTTCACAAACATTCGGTTACCTGAAAAAAAATGCAGAAAATCGTATGAAAATATTTATGTAGGCTGAACTGTCACGCTAAAATGAATTTGCAAACACTGTTGTCGCTAGCTTTTTCGCAGACAAGCCTATAGGATATTGTCGTGGAGGAAAAACGGTCCTTTTTGGAAAGCTCGTACGGGTTGTGCTCGCAAATACCACTCATTCCCGTATTAGGGATTTCTGGTTGCACGCGTACTTTCATTTCATTTTAATTCTTCGCCCAAGCCTTCACCCATTCCCTCCCCACCCTCGTCTTTAGGTTTCAATCTCCCCCGGATTCCTTTTCCACTCATATTCTTTTCGGTTTCCCTTGAAAACCTTACAGGCCTCTGAAGCCTCACTGCATTGATGCAAAAAAAAGCTATACGGTCACCATGAGCTCACACAACCTCAATTACGCAACAAAAAAACACCCGAACTTGAAGCCGCTGAGGACACAATGTCCAGGTATCGTTGGCGCCTGTCCACCCATCGAGGAACAAGCTTGCTGGCTACACCTTTTCGCGCGTGGGGTCTTGCCGACTGCGCCTCCCCTCCAGGAATCGCTCTTTTTTCGCCTTCTGTCGCCCCACCGGAAATTGCCTCTTCAAGTCGTGCATATAATAGACACCCCAGATAAACATCGCTTTCTTCCATTATAAAAAAGAAAAAAATTGAATAGGCTGGTTTGGCGAGAGCTGAGACAGTCGTCTTCATGAGAAAAACAAGTGACACACCCCTCTGTTTACCAAGGGGGCTGGTAGATGAATAGGAGAAATCCTGAAAATTACCAATAAATATAGTTATCAAATGAACTAGAAATGTGCTCGGAATTGCGATTTTATAATACTTTCTTATTGAATGTATTGGCTGGGCTCACTCTAAGCGTGTGTGTAAGGAGTAGAACCACCTTTACCACTGTGATGTTAATGGATTGTTTCAGGAGGAGCGGCTTTGTGTTCCTTGTATTAAAACTGCGACTGGCAAGTACTCATAACATCGATTGGGATAAAACTCCCTGCGATTATATAGCCGCTTGATCCGTCAAGCGTCATTCATTCGTTTCAGGGTAATTACGAGAAGTAAAGAAACTGCGCAGGGCGTAGTGACATAGCAATCGTATCGCACCGTGATTTCTTCCCGAGATACAGAACTACAGAAGCTTCGTAGGAATGTTGGCTTCGTCGCAAAGCATATTCTGCTGAACGATCCCGCTTACGGGCCGCGACAACAGGAAATGAAGTCGAGTGAGCCATATACAGCTTCCCGCAAAATAAAGATCACTGCCACCTAATTCTCACATAAAACATAATAATTGCCATCGTTGATCGGCTCATGAATCAATCATTCAAATTATTTGACTAATTAAATTGATTGATTGATTGATTGATTGATTGATTGATTGATTGATTGATTGATTGATTGATTGATTGATTGATTGATTGATTGATTGATTGATTGATTGATTGATTGATTGATTGATTGATTGATTGATTGATCAAAACATTGTTATTCGGATATGGGGAAAATTCTCCTTGATTAATAAAATGCCGTCGGGGTCGAAGCCCCTTAGGGGGTCGGGCTGTCGGCGTCCCGTGTCATCGTTGTCGTCGTATCATGTAGTCACGGCACTAAAACACCGGGACACTCGTTTTCCAATTCCTCGCGCTAGAACGTAACGCATACTAAACGAACGCCCCGGGACACTCGGTATACAGGGCTTCGCGCCAGAACGTTTTATCTCCGTCGTCAAAAACTCCTACTAAAAACACACCGTGACACTCGCTTTCCAACGACTCGCGCTAGGACGCTTCGTGCTTCAAAGACACGAGACTTACAGCAAAGCTGTATATCATACCCCCGAACGGTTTCATCTCCGTAGGCAAAGCCGCCAAGCCGCCGAGAATACACATACAGTCGTATACCCTTCGCCCCTCCGCAGGTTTCACGTTAGTGAAGATGGCCCGGGACTAGTTTGCTAATCATGCGCTGGTCCAACCTTCGACTCCGCGTCCTTTAAATGTACGTGTACAGAATATAACATGCAGAAACGGCCTCTACAGAAGGTTTTGTACCAAAAAGCCTTTGTCCAAACGTTGAAATGTTCGATGAAACGGCCGCCGGGAGTTCGATAAAATGGCGTTTGATAAATTGCCGGGAACAATTTCGCAATCCGCCCACCTGCTCTCTCCCTTTTTTATTTGTCATGATTATTTTTCCCGTGAGTGCGGGTTAAGTAGTTTTAAACATTCCCCGAAGGTAATTTGAAAAATCTCCATTTTCTGCCCCAGTATCGCGACACAAGGAAGAAATCGAGAAGCTCGCTCTGGGAATTCGAAAACTTTAGGGGGGCGAGGAACCAACAATTTATGCTCTGCAGGGCTGAAATTTTACCTGTGAGTGCGCTTTAAGTAGTTTTAGGTATTTCGCGAAGGCCTTTTTAAAAATCTTTCTGTGCAGCACTAGTATAACCGCTAGTATTGCGAAACAAATCAGAAATCAAGGGCCCCTTATGGAAAACTTTAGGTGTGTGAGGAACCGGTAATTAATGCTTTACACTGCTCTAATTTTCGCCGCGGGTGCGCTTGAAGTAATTCTAGGTATTTCAAGAAGGCCTTTTGAAAAACCTGCTTCCGTTCGAGAGCTACGATTTTTTTTTGCTCCCTCCCATTCAGTTACGCTCGCCGTCGACGGCTGCCGCCGAGGAGGGCGCTAGGCGTCTTCGGAGGCGCGTGTCCCCGAAAGTTGGGGATGAGAGGAGGCGGAGGAAGAATAAGAGGAGGAAATACTTCTATTCAGATTTCTGAACGGCCCACCGGGCGGCGCAGGGCAGTGGTTCTGTCACTGGAACCCATATGCACATCACGCCGCCCGTGCTCTGTCTACAAGCTGAAGCTGGGTAGGCAGAGAGTGAGTAGACAGCGGCCTCTCCCATTGCACTTGTTTGGGTAGTTGACGGGAAGAGAGGAGGGTGCTCAGGTCTAAAGTCCCACACCCTTAATATGTCGCGGAGTGTTCCAACTACTGAACAAAATTAACATTCAGCGTCGCAGCGATTCGGGTGCATTAAGTGAAGACGCGTCGGGTGTGGGAAGGAGCCGCATTGTATGAGCCGTAGGGTAGTCTCTGGAAATGTCAGGGTAAGGCGAGGATAGGGTCTCCCTGAAGGCGATTATTCTGGGTTATGTCCCTGAACGTAACAAGCGGGTGACTGTTTTCGTGCAGCTCCATTGCCTGGGGGGTAAAAGCGCTGGCTTGTTGGTGGGAGTATTTGTTGCGCTCCATGGAAGCGTGAGCGGCCGTCCCGATGGGCTGAATGAAATCGGTTGGGGAAGTAGGTTTTTAGCGCACGGAATGCGCGGGATACCAACCCGGACTGGTAATTGCGATAGGATTGTTGGGAATCGGTGACTACCTTTTCGAACCCCTGTTTCAGTAAGAGCCAAAGCGTTGGTTGCCTCTTCTGCTGCCGTCATTTCTTTGGTCTTGAGTGAGGCACACGCAAGGAGATTGGTTCTGGATGTAGCCACAATTATTGCGTATAGCTGCCCTCGATGTTGGGAAGCGTCTGTGTAGATAACTGCATAATCCCCGCCGAGGGTGGTGTTGACCTCTTGGGTCCGTGCTTGTCAGCGACCCTCGTTGTGTGAAGGGTTCATATTTCCATGCAAAGGGGAGCCTCTTTCGTTGTTGTCGCCAAGAGTCCGAGAGTACATCACGCGGTGTGACAATCTCTGCTGCCCAGCCAATCATAGGAAGGATTCGGCGAACCACTGCAGGTCTGCTCAATCGGAGCTTCTGGTTAGAAAGATGGCCCTCTATAAGCTCTTTTACCGTGTTGTGGGCCCCCATCCTAAGAATCCTCTTCGTGGACGCACTCATGGGAAGACGAATGGCCAGCTCAACCGCTTTTATAATCACTATATCAGCATCTTTTTGTTATCACTGCTGAGAAGAAGACTGGGGTTGACGCAACTGATTCTGGAGAGGACAAAAGCTTGAATTAATCGAAAGGTATCGGCTTCCTTCACGCGTCGTTCCTTGGTGGCAACTCGCCTGATCATGTGTATGATTTTATTGATGCTGTATATGAAGTGCTGCAAGGATGCGTCACTCTTGGTGTTGGGGTGGAGATGTAGGCCCAGGATCTTGATGCTGGGCCTTGGAATGATGGCCTCGTCGTCAAGGAGTAGTTGAATATCTTCCATGATGTGGCGTTTGCCATGAGGGCAGAAGACAAGTATCTCTAATTTTTGTGCTGAATACTGGAGGTCATAGGCTTTCGCACATTGGCGTTCTAGAAGACAGATGGCATGCGTTTGTGTGAGCGTGTTTTAATTTCTGTAACTCCTTGCGCATGCGCAAGGCACTCGCACGGCTGCTACACCTGCCGTGGGCGAAGCGCACAGCGGCGCGATAGGTCGCGTGACGATACCACGTGGCATTAAGCGAGAATGCAGGTGGTAAACGCGCAGACGTGGTTGGTGAGTGCACCACCTGTGTTCCCGTCTCCGCGTGCGCTCATAGCTGAATCGGTAAACTACGAGCTCTCGCAATGAAACGCTATGAGTTCCAAGCTCGATTCCTGGCGGTGCCAGTCACTTCTTTCATTTGTTCGCTGGAGTTTTCTGTTGACACCAATGGTCGCGAAAGAACCCTTGGGGGGTAGAGGTAAAAAGCTTTGCTTTAAAATGGACACGCCCTACGTTACCGTGATCTAGTGGACAGAAGAAAACTGGGAGTGGGATTTCTAGTCAATAAAAGCTTAGTTGGCAACATAGAAGAATACTATAGCAATAACTAAAGGGCAGCAGGTCTTGTAATTAGGCTCAATAAGAGTTTCAAGCTCAAAGTGGTACAGGGCTATGCCCCCACATCCAGCCACGACGACCAGGTAGTGGAATATTTCTATGTAGATATCGAATCGGCAATGGCTAAAGTAAAAACACCGTATACCGTAGTTATGGGGGACTTCAATGCTAAAGAAGGCAAGAATCAGCCTGGACACAAGGCAGTTGGGAACTATGGTCTGGGCTGTAGAAATAGCAGGGGGGGACCTACTAGTTGCGTTTCCAGAACGGAATAACCTACGCATAATGAATACCTTCTGTAAACGGCAGAGCCGGATATGGACGTGGAAGAGCCCGAATGGGGACCATAGAAATGAAATACACCTCATATGCGATAACCCTGGCGTCGTCAAGGATGTGGAAGTGCTCGGAAGGGAAAGGTGTAGTGACCACCGTATGGTAAGATCTGTAATTAAGCTAGATTTGAGAAGGGACCGTAACAAGATAGTACGAAAGTAGCCGGTTAATGAGCTAACAGTAAGGTGTAACTTAGAACAATTCAGGATCGCACTGCAGAACCGATATTCAGCTCTTACCGAGGAAGCCGAGCTTACGACACAGGAAGCCAGCTACAACCTTACACGCATTATCACGAAGTGTGCAGTAAAAATCGGGGCACGATGGCTAGATAGGATACTGGTAAACGTTCCCAGGAGAGGAAAAATCTAATTAAGAAATGACAATCTCCCTCCCAGCTGACAGAATATAACCAACGGAGCATTCAAAGTTAATCAATAAACGTAAGACAGCTGAAATACGGCAGTATAATATGGAGAGGATCGAATACGCTGTAAAGAACGGAGAGAGCCTCAAAGCAGTAAAGAGGTGTCTTGGCGTGGGAAGAAATCAGATGTATGTATTTAAAGACAAGCAAGGCAATGTCATCACAAATCGGGATAACATAGTCACAGTGGCCGAGGAGTTCTGTAGGGATCTGTAAAGTATCCAGGACATTCAGGATAATTCCGAACGAGAAAGTAGTTCAGAGGAGATAGACATCCTACCAGTAACAACCGAAGAACTAAGGAAGGCTTTGAAAGAAATGGAAGGGGGCAAAGCACGTGGTGATGATCATACTAAGGGGGTTCAACTTAAATTGAGAATGGCTCAGAGGGCAAAGCAGCGGAACATGATAGGTGTAACGCTAAGGGACAAGAAGAGAGCGGAGTGGGTGAGGGAACAAACGCGTGTAAAGGGCGTACTAGTAGAAATTAAGAAGAAATTTACGTGGGCAGGGCATGTAATGCGAAGGCAAGATATGCGTTGGTCATTAAGGGTAACAGAGTGGATCCCTAGAGAAGGCAAGCGTACAGGGAGCGGCAGAAAGTTTGATCGGCAAATGAGATCAAGAAGTCTGCAGGAATATATTGGTCACAGTTTTCACAGGATGGGGGTAATTGGACAATAATCGGAGAGACCTTTGACCTGCAGTGGTCTTAGATAGGCTGGTGATGATGATGTTGATGATGACACTGAATTGGTGGGGTGTTGACCCCCTTGGGGTGTATAATACAGCTTTCACACCACATTACTTTCGGACATGAAAAGGAGGTTTTACGGGCTCTTTTAAAAGTGACATAACACAAACACGCCAAATAAGCCGAAAATTCAGTAGGTTGACTTGGCACGTGACAGAGGCATCAATATGGTAGTACGTATACCGCGCAGGAGTGGTTTAAAATTGAGCCCGCTTAAAAGTACACATTTCTGTGCTGCACAAGCATAACACAATGGAGAGCAAGGGCCACGGCAGTATCCGTACATCTCATCTCGTCTGTTCAATCAAGCCACCTACACTAGCTTTTCCTTAACCTGCCAACAATAGGCAATACTGTGCCAAAGTAACACTGATTCATGAAGCGATACAGAATTCTGGTGATGTCATATACGGAAGTAAAAATTTTCCCAAACAACACTGCATGTTACACCAACAACAAAAGATTGTTGAAGGCACTTGCCTTCCCGCGTGTGCGATTGCATTTCGTCATTGCCTCCTTGACAGCCAGGGCGGCTCCAATGGAAGCCTCCGCAATGAGGTTGTGACCGCAGCCATGGCCAATGTCTGGAAGTGCGTCGTACTCACACAGCAACGCGATGCAGGGCCCTGCGCCACATTTCACATGCACTGAACATTCCTGGCTAAAGAACCATGCTTCAAGCGTACAAAGAAGCGTACCTAATATAATATACGCTTCAGAATATTTTGTAACCACGCTTTATTTCAATATAGACACGTTAAGCTTTTCATGGCGTTGTAATGAGGGTAGCTTGACACTTGAAGCCGATACGTTCCTTTTATTGCGAGTTATGCATTATAAGTAATTTGTGGTGACTTCTATCCGCAATATTAGCTACGCTGGGCATTTTTCAATATAGTTGATAACATGGTAAAACTCTGAACTTTGTTTTCTACTTTGCTGGCGGTGAATCCTCGTAGCAAAACTCTTGTACACTGCACCGACGTCCATTTTGAAAACAACACGATGACCCATAACAAAGTTTGATCACGGAACAAGTATAACAGGAAGATATGCGCTCAGATGATGATAGTATGCTATAAAAATAGTAGTGAGGATTGCGAGAAAGAACCACTGTTGATCTGGCACACAATATACTGCACTAATGATTGTATACTTCTCATTTCTTAAGCGCGGTGCATTATTAATTAAATGGATATGACCAGGAACAGCAAATAGTATGATGTTACGGGGGCGCAAATACACTCAATCGTGTCTCAATCTGGGAAGGGGATTTTACTTTCAGCATTACCCTCAACGTGGCTGGGTTTGAGAAGTATGGTTTGTTTTTATGTGGTATAAACAAGACATCAAGCTAGAAGCTAAAGCAGAAGTTTAAAGATATAAAAAACATGAATTTTTTGAAAACGGTTTTCTTACACATTGAACCTGCCAAAAAATTCGCAATAATCGTCAAGTTCAAGTTTGTTTATTTCACTTCGTGAAAAACACGTTAGGAAAGATACAAAAGAGGTCTGGAAATGAAAACCCCAATGTTCGAAAAAGGCGCATTCCTTTGTGGAACATTTTTAACGTAAAAATTTACACCATCTTCCCTCGAGGGGCACCATGGGGTAGATGCGACGCATCGGGGGTTTCCGTTGCGTTTCAGCTATGTTAGCGTGTCTATTGTTGTTGTGAAGGAAAGTTTGACATCCACCGAAATGCAGCCATACGGCTACAAAGGAAAGCTATACAGCTTTCTCAGAAACTTCGCAGTTAAAGAAAAGTTCGTCCTGGTCCAGGATTCGAACCCGGGACCACTGCTTAACCGGAGCAGCCGCTCGACCAACTGAGCTAACCAGGAGGCTAGTCGTTAGTAGCGCGAAAGCGAATTGATCGACAACTCGAAGTGAAGGACAGGTGTTAATCGACCACATTTAGGGGAAATCCCCAAGGTTTAGGGGAAACTCCACCTTGGGGATTTCCCCTAAATCTGGTCGATTAACACCATTGTTGTTGTGTGTCCATATTTCACGCAGCATGTTCACCCGCGATGCGTCGCGTGTACCTCATGGTTCCCCTCGCGGGAAGATGGTGTATATTTTATCGGGGTGGCCGGTGGTTGTTACGGTTGCGCCGACCATCGCGATAACAGACCTGTTAGTCTCCATTCAAATCCTCCGTGGTCATCGGAGGATGTCATCGGCGGAGCGGCGGCGGAACGACTGAGCGGAGCGGCGCAGTTACCGCGTTTATATGCAGCGGAATGAGAGAGAGCAGCGCATAGCAGCGCATGCGCATGTGTTAACCGAGCGCAAGCTGCGCGCTAACCCGCACCCACGCACAGCTGGCACGGCGACGGAGCGAGCGCCGGCGAGCGCTAACACGCAGATGGAGCTGCAGTGATAGCGGCGCTAGCGCGCAGCTGGCGCGGCGAGGAGAATGGGGCAGGGATCCTTACTGCCGGACGACGCCGGAGGGACAAGGCGAGTGAAAGAGATGCGTCGCATCTAAAACAAACACAAGCAAATGAATCCAGCGGCTTACTTACACTACCGTCATACCACGTGTGAGGTTTGCGCGTGCTGAGCTTGCCCCTAGGTGCGCTTTCAAACAATTATGCTTTGCGGGTTTCACTAGAAGCGGTCCATACTACATTTGCGGCACCCCTTTTTGGTTTGGTCGGTCTAGTGGGGAGTCGGGTGAAGTGAGGTTTTGCTGAGCTAATCAGGAGCCGATTGAAACTAGAAGCATCGTTTAGACCGGCGCCCGCTGGCGGATCCTGCTGTACGAGCTGTTGCCATAGTTTCCGTTATGTCTGCAGTGCGTATACTGTATTTGTTTATTGAAACCAAAAATGGATACGCTCAAAAGTTTGTTAAAATGTCCATACATTGAATGTGAGTGAATATGCTCTGGGAATTTTATGTTAAGTCTTCTCTTTATCCTACGTAGTTCACGCAGACGTTCCATCTACGTAGTCTTCAGTCTACGTTTACACTAATTTGGCAAGCCTACCCGAGACTACGCTGAGTTCGAGTAACAAAATACACCTTCGTTAAAGAAAAACATTAGCAAATTTTGGGCCTTTTTTATTTCTCGTTCGAAAAACGCAGCCCATATGATACCCAAGCTGGTGAATGTTTCGAAAAAATTACAAAAACGAGTCCATTTGAAGCCCACGATGTTGCTCGTAGTGATCCGCTCTCTGTAATGCTTTCGAAAATCGCTCTTCTTCGAATCTTGTTCCCATCTTCCCCGCCCACACCACCAATAGGTGTTGTGTAAAGATATACCAGGAAGCATATTCATTTTCGCGACAGTCCATTTCACATACAATGCAAAACCTACCATCCGACCCTTCTGGGGCATGAAATTCTGCCTTGAATGCGGTCTCCAGCAGGTAGCCGCGCTCCACTCGGAAGCCGTGACGCTCTAGGAAGCCAGTCAGCAGTTCGTGTGCTTGCTTCTCTTTGAGGGCCAGTTCCGGGTGAGACCACAAAAATGAGCTCAGCTGTGCCAGGTCGTCAGACTGGCGCTCGATCGCATCATTCACAACGTCCTTCAGGTCACCGGACATGATGCTCTTCTGTTCAGGAACTTTTGCACCCCAGCAACGTCCTTTTTCGATGATAGCCGCAGCGTCTTTTGCTGGTCCTGGAAATACATCATCCAAGCTGTGGGTGCCAAACATAGAAAAAGTAGCTGAGTTTCTGCTAAATTCGTGTCATTTGTCGGCGAAAGACGATAGTCTTCTGCCTCCTTTCCAAAATAAATGAATATCTTTTATCCCCGGCCACTTCTCATGCTCTTCCCCTCCCATTCTGCTTCTTCCAAAATAAACACTATGCAGGTTTGGTCAACTGAATTAAATTTTTTCCTGGTTCCACTGCTCGCGCGCCATGTATTTGAAGCATGATTTGCTGTTGATCTTTTAATGCAACTCCGAGGTATAGGCTTGGAGTTGAGGTCCTTTTTGTAATTTTGGTGAGAACAGTGTTTAAGAAGCTCAAGAATGACCCTAGTATTTCGAAATGCTTACAGTTGTTGCAGGAAGCCCCACCATCTCATAAGTAACATTTTAATGGCGAGTTGTGATAACGTAGCACAATCTCTCGGTAATTTCGGAGATCTCTCGTCCCAGCAGTGGGAAAACTTTCTCCTATGGAGACCCGAACAAAAATTTACATTCTCGCTGCGTGCATAAGAAATCGGTATCGCAGCGCCCGTTTCGAGCTGCAATAACCTACGTAGAACAATAGAGTGACACTCGAACACAAACACTGGTGACGAAGCATCTTCTGTTCTCAACGCTGCATCCCTGTCTTCCAAACGGCTCTGTTTGTGCAACGTCCTTTGTAAGTTTTCCGAGAGCACGTTTATCTCGCCACGTGTGAATCTAATATAGGTTAGGTGGAGATCACGTGTCATTTGCCGTAGGAACCGTACATAAAAACCCCTCGGGCATGTGCCTAGCCAAATGGACAATGTGGGCTGGTGAGGAAGAATTGAGTAACGTAAGGGTGGTTGTTTCTGTACTTGAAAAATGGCGTTTTGTAGCACAACAAGCAATCTTTAGAAAACAACAAGCACAACAAGTAATCATTAGCCACTCGCCGCAATATATCTCTTGTATGCCTCTGTCATAAATACGTAAATAGTACTAAAATGACCAGACTTCCTATTGAACTACCCTCCTACTTATCAACTAGACTACACAACCAGCTTATCTTTTCGGGCATGTACGGTAAAACAAACTTTTTTAGCGCATCCTCATTGCCTCGAGCCATCACGTTGTGGAGTGATCTTCCCGATAACTTGGTATTAGACCCCAACCCAGTTTGCTTCCGCAACAAATCGGTCTTGCACTTCAGTTGATAACTTAAGATCTTAGTACTTTGTTCATGATTGTATATGGTATTTTTTGTGCTCTGCGCAAGTTCTTTTGCTATTCATTCTGCCCACTGATCTTTCTTGGTTCATTTTTGTTTGTAAAACGCTATCTAAACAATCTGTTCAGATTTCCTGTAAGCGCTGCTATGACATTTCCTGTTTGTTATGCTACATTGTTTTGTCACGACCAGTTACAGATATTGTATAGTTTTTTAATGCTATGTGCCGTGACTTGACTTTATGTGGTTCGGTGATTATATGTCATGTTTCACTTATAGATATTTAGTTCTAGTTTCCGTGTTATGTTTCGCGCTTGCTTCCTGGCTCCTTTTACGCAGTTACTTGTGGTATTTGTTAAATTTGTACTCATGCCTTTGTTAGCCCCGCTTACTCAATGCCCTCGCCAAGGGCCTGTAACGTATCTGTAAATAGATAAATAAATAAATCTGCTATAAACAAAATACATGTGCCCCTTCAACAAAAACTAGTGTTTTAGTGCTACGCGTAGCGCTACAAAGTGCAATCCTTTCCCGTGAGCAACATAATTGTTTCACAATTTTCTCTAGAGTGGCTTTCTCTTGAAGGAGAGTCTCCAAGAATGAAAGCCAACACCTCTTCAATAGGGTGCGTCATGTACACAAAGATTGTTTATTTAAAGGTGGTTTGTACCAGATAAATCCTGTTTATTAGTCTTGAAATATTCCCAATTGATTTTGTAGGTGTAATACCAGGCATGCTATTAGCAATTTGCTGAACGAATAAATATTTTTGTGCCGGAATACCTGAACGCTTTTACAAACCAGATCAAGCTTTCCTAGACATGTCGCAACCGTACAGCCACACTGAATGTAGATGTAAAATTATCAATGTGCAAGATTTATTAATTGAGTCGAGGTTACGAACCTAGAATTTCCGGCAGCGTTTATGATATTTGGCAATCTAGGTCCCTAGTTCAATTGTGACACTTAAAGAGCTACCACGCGAGTTAAACTCCCGTGACGAAATACTTCACCTAACAATCGTCACACACCTTTGCCTACGAAGATTGGATTCATTACACTGCCAGACGCCGCGCACTGAGAAAGTACAGGTTCCGCTGAAATGGTTTAAACTGGATCTCGTAGAGGAATTTCATATTCCGCGAATTACTGGCCCTAAGGGAGTACACCTATGTAGATGGAACTCACTGTACACTGATAATGCTTGCTATGGGCCAGCTGAGGCAAGATGGAAAGTTATTTACGAATCCATGTCCCTATTTTGGGAAACCGGCATATCGTTAGCCTGAGCAACAATGGATTAACCAAACATGTTTTTCCTGCTTTTCCACACTCTTGTTCATATAGCTGTCTCAAATTGCGGGCCTTATTGGGTTACGGGAGGAATCCAAATTATCTGGAGCGAATGGTCGAATCACGTGAGTAGTGACAGTGCGACGGGGCATTCTCGTTTTCGTGCACTGAAACGCTGCGGCCAACGCTTTTTATAGATTCTGAAGGGGTAAATGTGTGTTCGACAAGAACGTGAATACGAAATTGTGGACTTTGCGTTCCTTCCCAATTTTTATAATAACGCACCTTGGTGCGCATCATGGCCGTCAACGGCGGAATTAATTGGTTCCAGGCCCTTTCAGGCTGCTCGTGGTAAGTACAGTGTTCACGCCATCTAATTTCGCAGAGTGCAACTATTTGCAGTGAACAGTCCATAGAAGAAAAACGTTACAGTTTCAGTGCCTGAATAAGCATGTAAACAATCTATTTTTCAGGAGCCGCATTACCGTACTTTTGATTGCATTTCTCCGCCGACCAATTGTCGAGGACCAGACGCTGCAAAGCAAACGTGGCAGGGCGCACAGCTGTTGAGCAAGCTCGCGGAGTTGACATGCGGTATTGTGGGCTTTACAACTTGCCCGGGTTACGTCGTTGCTGTCATCTGGTGATAAAGAAGACCTCTTAAAATTATGAGAGATTTTTTTGTACAGTGTAGCTATGGCGTAGGATTATTGTCAGTAACAGTATTGTGTGCATGTGAGATTTATAATATTAGATGCAATTAGAATATTCGATTTGACTTGTACGTAGGTTTTCTTGAACGGACAAGAGTACTACATTGGAGAACGCAATTCCGGTACCGCTCGTCCTCTTGTACTATACTCAGAAAAACACGTCTGCTTAAATCGGCGTTCTAGTTCTTGGTTTTATAATTTTTCTCATTCTGGTACAAGTCTTACTCATGAATCGGCTTGGAATTGGGAATTCTCGCATCACATAACTATTCCAATACCTGCTGAGATAATTAAGATAGATGCGGAAAATCAAATATGAGAGTTAGTAAAAGAAAGGTAGATAGGTGCTAGAAATTTAAGAAACAAAGAGAGAAAAGGAAAAATTTTCAAACTGCAAAACTACAGTCTTCGCAATTGTATGGGCCGCAAATATGCACTAAGAAAGCACATAATACTTTGGTGCCTGTTATCAGAAATCAGGGACGAATTGCTCTAACATCTCTTTGACTATCCCAGCGAGGTGGCCGAAAACAAAAGTAGGGCCTGCATTGAAAGTGTAAATTTATGTTGCTGAATTAGATTATCAAGCTTCCGACGTCTAATCTCTAACGTACTTGGAACAGCGACCTGCAGTACAAATGCAATAGCGATGGAAGCGGATTCGTTGACTATCCGCATACATGAGAAACGAAGGATAAGATTGTAATTTATATATAATCCGCAGTATTAGACATATTGCTCGCGCCATTTAGCAATAAAAATTAGGGTCTGCAAGAAACATAAAAAAGCCAGATCCTTGTTTGTGCTTGGTTTTCACCTGTATTTCAGCGATGAGGCCTTCTAGACGCTGTCAAATTTACACATTTGTATTAAAATATTTTATTAACCGGTAATTGTAGAATAGGGTAATTAACTATCTTGCTGATTGCTTTTCGTTATCTGCTCGAAGAAAATTATTATCGGATGTCGCACTATGAGACCCACACGGATGGGTACCCTGTAGCCGTAATAATACTGCGAACCAGCTCTTTTGATGTTCCGACGTTGTAAGCGATTATCGTAGCGTGTATATCGTCACTTACGATCTTTTTCACAGGAAAGAATTTTTGCGAACAGCTCGAGTAACCTACACAAATGACAAGAGATACGCGTAGAGCGTAATACAATGCGAAAAGGTGACCCACCTACTATAGGACGGGGCTTCAGATCGCTCTCTTGTGGTGATCGTTTCAATGCTCCTTACGATGCAAAACAGCACGGAATGCGATTAGGCAGAGCTTTCCGTTGCACTCGCTCGGCACACAAATGAAGCTAACGGAAACATTTGCCGACTAGGTGGGTGTGTTGTATGAAAAAAAAATATTCCGTACAAAATGTGATCCCGGGAAACAGGTAAAAAAAATAAAGTACTAGCAATGGACATGACAGCCGTGTTCGGAGGGATTCAGGTAACAGCTGCACACTGCGTCCCTGAACTCGTGGCCTGTATTAAAATATCGCAATCAAAAGAAGCCGCGAAAGGGAGGTTTGTTTGATGAGTTAGGTACGTTTAGTATTGCGGCAAACCTCAATTCAAAGGAGAGATACGACAAAAAGGCGTTATTTTAATGTTCAAAATTTCTTGTATATTAGATGACTTCTCCCGATGTTGTTTCTAAAGCTGCCGTCCGCCCTTTTTTCAGTATTCTAGTGAGCGTTTGTGGCAACTTTGCTCACATTTGAAGGATTTTTGGGGCCTAATTTGTAGGTTGTGTGTCATGAACGAGATAAGACAAGGGTTATTTTTCGTTAGTAGCACCGATGTTGTTGTTGTGCTTTTACGCTCCAGGGACGACGAAAAAAGGGCAATTGGGAAGGAAAAGTTAAAAAGTCTAATTCCTGTGCAAAACCAGAATACCTTATGTTAAAAAAGTTGGAGAAGGCTGCGTTAGAATTTTGTGTCCTAAGACGAGTTTCAAGCAGTGCTCAGCACACAATTGCCGCACTACAAGACTGATTATCGAAGCCCTTTAGTGTGATAAAAAACGTCAATGTTCGTTGTGACAGGGATCACAGCCGCGTATGACATAAATATGGGATTTTCAGTTAAATCGCTATCAATCTTGGATTCTATATATCTCCGGGTGAATAATTTCTAAGAAACATGAATTTTTTATAACTGCTTCCTGAACATGTTGCATGTGCTGCGGGTTCTAACGCTCTACAATTTCGTTTTGCGATAAAGGCGGCCCTACTGGAAAAGTAACTTAAATCATTTTGTTATTATTAGGATTTCAAATCTCACTAAACTTATATAATACGAGGTTTTGTTGTGAAAAATATTTAAAGGAATCGTGAGCACCAACATACCAACATGAATAACTGTAATAGGTTGGTAGAGTTCACATTTTAAAATTTAACCACAGTTGTGTCGTCCTCCTTAGAGGGAAGTGTGCCCACATGAATTCTTCCGGTGTTTTCATCGGTAAGCATGATTGAACTTTGAATTATTACAACACAAATTGTGGGTAAGTACTGCGCTACATGTAGTTAAGAATTCAGCGTACGATGAGTACGAAGAGCGCTCGTTGGCCAAGGTGTTGAAGTTTCATTCGGTGAGTAAATGAGGACTTTTAGTTCACAGTGTCATTGTAAGGAGACCCCTTCACAGCGCCTACTACTAAGTATCTGAAACCGTGATATATAAATAAATCATCAACCCCCCCGCACATACTGCAAAACCAGTTTTTTTCCTGGCACCGCCTTTTCAAGTTTAAAAATCGTGATAAAGTTGTTAACAAGCTTCTCTAAAGCGCAGCGCACAAGCAAAATTTGAAAATTTATGAAAATATATTTCCATATATACGTTTGTCTGCCGCAATGAGGAAACCCTGATACTTAAAAACTAAGTAAAGGACACGCAATTAGTGTAGGTATAGAAGCTAAAAAACATGTGGCGGATCATGTAGTGACGCGACACCAATCGAACGTATTCCATCACCTATGTCCAAAGTTCTTCAAAAGATCAAAAGTTTCATTCAGCTACCTAAATTATATGTGTTTTATTGGCAACTTCTGAAACACGCCCGCATAGAAAACTAGGCATGGGTAGGAAAGACCAATAAACTACTACTAGCAGTCGTGAATTTACCTCAATGCTTCACCCCACTCAGGGGAATAATTGTGCGGACGGGCTTCAGCTGGGGTGAGAGCACTACGCCTACCGAATGAGAGCATGCAAGCCAAAGGGTGCATCATTGCGCTGCTGAGCACGAGGTCGCGGGTTCGATTCCCGGCCGCGGCGGCCGCTTTTCTGACGGAGGCGAAAAGCAAAAACGCCCGTGTGTACGAGATTTCGGCGCACGTTAAAGATCCCCAGGTGGTCAAAATTAATCCGGAGCCCTCCACTACGGCGCGCCTCATCGGCTGCGTTGCGTCGGCGCGTTAAACCCTACAATCAATCAATCAATCAATCAATCAATCAATCAATCAATCAATCAATCAATCAATCAATCAATCAATCAATCAATCAAAGGGTGCATAATTCTTTTACAGCAAAAGCCTTAAACGGCATTGATAGGACGCGCCTTGTGAATACAGGTAAAAAGTGTTGCAAGAGAAGTTCATCGGGAAACGCAGTGAATTTCTCTGCTCTTGTTTACGTTTGTGTTGCGTAGAAGCATTCCAATAAACACACTTGTGGGTGTTTAACTGGATGATAAGGCAGCATTTACGTGTAAATCGTGAAAGAAGAGTGGCCTTTGTGGCGGCCGCAGCAACTGCATCAGTGAAGCGCAATGACTGGTATTCTTCTTGCCATATGATACGGCGATATCCAAGAGATGAAAGCTAATCCATGCGCATTTGCTTGTGTGCGTAAATGTTATTTTAATTATTTATGATAATCGTTAGTACTTTTGGTACCAAGCATGCCAGTCGAAATGTAGTTGTTTCGGTTTAAGTTTGGTGACTTGTGCGAACCAGTTTTGGTTTTGGTTCCGTGCAGCATGTCTGTGGCTACCATAGGACTCTGTTATCGCCCTTTAGAAATACCTTACCAATCGCCATTTCCCGCTATTCCCCTGTCGGGCTTAAGAAATGGGCCAAAAACATCTTGTAGCCTCGATTGTAACAAGGCTATAGCCTTCATATGCGGAAGAACTGGGCACCCCTCAAAATGACTTTTCTTGGTAAAACTGAGCTCATTTATTCCCAGTTTATTTTATTTTCAGGTGTGATGACTGCCATCCCCGGCCTTCTAAAAAGGCGCTAGCAGACGACGGAGAAGAACCGGCGATGGAAGATGAGAAAGAAGGAAGACCACTGGTAGCAGGCCGACCGAGAACAACGAGAGGGGATTGTGCGGGTGGAGGTAGCGGCCAGACAGCACAAAAGGAACGGGGTGAACGAATGTGCTCGGCAGAGGTTCGAGCTCAATCCAGGGGCGTGATTGCGCCGAGGACTGGAGAATCGTAAAAGAAACTGTTCCTGTGGTCCCGCTGCTGCTAATCGGGGGTGCCTGTTCCCGTTGGCCTGTTCCCGAGGCACATTCCGGGCCAAGGCTCGGGGACGGGGCCTATACCGGCCCGGCACGGGCGCTTGCGTCAACGTTCCGAGCGGTGGCCACTGCATCTTGACCGGTGCCACGGATAAAGTGTACCGTCACATTTTCGGTGTCTCAACACTCTCCACCGCCGCGTTCGAGGCTTGTCTGCTGTGCTTTACCGAGACGCCCCGGCGCAGCGTCGAGTAGATTCGAACGTGAGAGCATCCTCGTCTCTTTTTCCCTTTGAACTCTTGTTCGGACTTCTCGCTTTTCGCCTCACGCATGTGTAGTCCGTGGAGACTGTAGTTTGCTTCACCAGCTTTCTTTTTTTAGTGTGTTTTTCGCGTGTGATTATATCTACCGTTTTTTTAGGAAACCTTAAGGAGCCATGGCGTCACCTGTTTCTACATCATCCTCTGCGAATCAAACGCTGACCTGTTGACATGCGGCCTCACAGTAAGCTATTTTCCCGCTCACATTGCTCTTTATGTAATAATTTGGATCCATATTTGTAGTATGTTCTGCTGAACTTCGTGGACGTTCCTGTAGCTACATGACAAGCGTCATGGGAAGAATCTTCCGAACCTCTTTCTGGTCTGAAAATGCTCGTATTGCACCTGCTGCAGCTTTCTAGTCTTTTCATGACTGCTGGTTTACTTTTCCGGCACGTGCTTACCGGCCGGAACTTCTGCCGTCTGTACCCCTTGGATACCTTGTACCTCCCCAGTCGTTTGATACACCAGAGATCGTCGGCATTCGTCCTATAAGTAGAATTACTGCAAAAAGAACCGTCTTTGTTAGTGAGGGTAAAATTCTTAAAGCGGTGAAATTTTCAACATGTGGGACATGTTTAATCTTCAAATTCTGATTACTAGGAAGAACCCCGTCATTTATTCAGTATGGCGGCGCACTGGCAACACGGTGAAGTCATAAGTACTAGGCTAAATTTTGCACCTAAAAAAAGGTGGTGTCTTCCAGCGGACACCATAAGAATTACCGTCGAATTTCTCATGGAAGTCGCCTCTCATTGGCTAAGCATGCTACGCGGAAATACTATGGGATAAATATTCCCTAAAACGTAATATTTGCCGCGGCCTATGTAGCCTCGTAGTATAGTACTTGGTTTTAAACCAGACGGCTCACGTTTGAAGCCGACATGCCCATGTTTTTTTATCTTTCGCATTTCTTTGGTGATCCTGACACTTTCACGACACATCATCGTAACACTTTCTTTCATCATCGTTTTCACTATATCAATATATCAACCTACAGGACTTCTAGAATGGTTTGAAATACGTTTTATATAGGTTGTGTTCTGTATCGTTGGGCTGGGTTAGATTATGTTTGTCACCGTGGGGCTGGATTTGCATAGGTTATGGCATGTTCGGTTAGGTTACGCTATGTCGGGTGAGGTAACCTTATGTTAGGTCACGTTGGGACGTAATATTACTCAGCAAATATTAGGCCAGCCAGCTTTTATGGAAACTGCCGTGTGAATTTCCCGGAGGTAATTCTCACGGCTGCCGTGAGATTAAATGCAGCCAAAAAAAAAATACTGGCGTGGCTTGCGCTCATGCGCAATACTTGAAGGCCGAAGCTGTTGTGGATGAGCATTGTCAGACAAATAGCTAAGTGTCGGTATCATTGTATATGTGTGTAATTGCGGTGCGTTCTAGTAATCGCCGTCATATGCTTCGAAGAGATCGTAGTCTTCTTCGTGGCCAGTGGTGGATGCAAAGTCATCCTCTGCATTGAAGACTTCTACCAGCTCTTTGTCATCGACTAGAGGCAGTTGTCTAGGGATGTGCAAGTAGTCTCGAAACGGACTGAAACACTCGCAGCCATGGCTCCAATTATCCGCAATAAATTCTAGCGAACCCGGCGGCCGCGGGGGCCTCTCCCAAGCACGGCGGTTTTTAAGCTTTAGCATCATAGCGTGAGCGCTGGAGACTTTTTTTATAGGCTGGGCAGCCCGTTACTACAGGGCTGAAGTTTTCTTTCCTTTCTTTTGCTAAATCAGCTGCGCCAGCCAGGGATTCGGCGGTCGCGGCGAGGGACGCGTTTGCGGGCACTCGCGATTTTCTTGATTCCCGGGGTATTTGCCGGTGTTTTTTTATAAAGCCACTGCGCATGCCGAGGATGGTCGGCTGTCTCCTCGGGGTCGCACTTAGGAGCTCTCAGTTTTTTCTTCGTATATTCTCCTGCGATGGTGAACTTACGGCTTGTACAACACTCCATTGTTAAACCAACGCACAGAGCCCATGCTCATGCCGATAATACCTTGGAGGGAGGAAACGTGAAGCTTTACACGGTGTTTCATGGACAGCATGGATCATCAACAAAACCAAGCAAACGAGGGTGATACGAGTAACGCTTAGGATGGGAAAGAGCATTCTATATCAGAGAGAAAAGTCCGGTTGAAGACATTCAAATCCCACTAACTCAATCCACTTCCTGTTTGGTAAACACGTCCATGCTCCCATTCAGAGGGAGAAAGTTGCCATGACTAGAAGTTCTAGCTCTAGTGAGCACATATGAAATGTTGTTTAGGAGTTCCAGGAGAGAACATCTCGCAGGAAGAAACATAGCTCCTGTAAATAACGCAAAGGTGCCTAAGTTCGCTGCAACCTGATTGTGGAGCCTATTTTCTGGCACTGCCCAATCTGGTAACTTCGGCAACATCCTTACGTCGGACCAATAAACGACGATCTGTGGCAAACATTTGAGTAATCAATGCCCTTGCACGGAGCGAGAAATATTCGAAACGGTAGTTCAGTCGGGATTTGGGTGACGTTTACCTGAGCATGGGTAACGTTTAGCCGACGATCGCTGCCGACATCATCGGTACGTATTACACCACGTCGGGACAGCACAGCGGTTTTAAATAGGTGGCGGGTCAGTGGAAGTGGTAAGCGAATATACCTATTTAGGCCAAGTTACCCCTGATCCCGACCATAAGGCAGAGATATATAGAGGGATAATAATGGGGTGGTGCGCATACGGCAGACATTCTCAGATAATGAATGACAACCTACCATTGTCCCTGAAGAAGAAAGTGTGCGGCAGCTGCATCTTACCGGAACTCACTTACCGGGCAGTAACTTGGAGTCTTACTAAGAGGGTTCAACTTAAATTGAGAATGACTCAGCGGGCAATGGAGCGGAAGATGATAGGTGTAACATTAAGAGTAAGGAAGAGAGCAGAGTGTCTCATGGAACAAACGCGTGTAAAACACATATTAGTATTAATGAAGAAGAAGAAATGGACGTGGGCAGGGCTAGTGATGCGAAGGCAAGATAACCGTTGGTTATTAAGGGTAACGGAGTGGATCAATAGAGAAGGCAAGCGTTGCAGCGAGTGGCAGAAAGTCAGATGGGCAGATGAGATGAAGAAGTTTGCGGAGATAAATTGGTCGCAGTTAGCACAGGATCGGGGTAATTGGAGATTAATGGGAGAGGCCTTTGCCCTGCAGTGGGCGTAGATAGGCTGGTGATGATCATGATGACACCAACCAGAACCCGTGGTAGACATTCCTTCGCTGATCCTGTCGACGCGGACATGTACGCTGCACACTAACAAATCGAGGGGAGTATTTGAATAGTTCAACAGTGATTGTACCCTTGTAAGCGTTGGCGCACTCAACTCGAAGGCAGCGGGGAGCAGTATGCAATGTTCGCTCCCCATGAGGGGAGTGCTATTGGAATCACGCTGTCGGATTGCAATCATTGGAATCGCCATTGAAATCACGCATGTCGCTCGCTTGGAAAAAGGATAGCGGTAATTGAAGTAGTGTCGCCCCGACCAGAACCGCGAATGGAGGCGAAAACAAGGGAAAGCCGCTGCCGCCGCCGTTACCGCGTCAAGCTCCAACTCATCGAGCATCTGCAAATCACTGCCGGAAGAAAAGCAACTTGCTCCGTTCGGGACGCCTGTTTTTGTTCTGTGACTTGTTAAGCTCGAAGGGCTTTTGAAGCAAGATTTTCGAGTATTGATTTCACAACTAAAATTGCGCCCCGAACCGGTTGCCGGATTATGCTTGCGTGGGTATGACGGGCCGGTAAGCACAGCTATAGGTTCCTGCCCTAACAATAGGTTTATGTCCGTTGAGCTGGCGGATGGTTTTAACGTGGACGTCAAACGGCCCTGTGCTACTTGTCTAGTGCTCTCTCAGTGGTCTAGCGGATTAGGTCGGTGTGTGTTACACAAACAGAATGATGCCTACGGTGACGGCGCGAAACAGGCAGCTCTTCGTTTATCCTCTATAATAAAGCTGGGTTTCTCGCGAAAAGCAGATCGAATGTTACACACAAACGGAAGGCAAGGAAAAACAGGGCACGCTCCCTGTAATTTTAATTGAAAAACCCTTGCAAACTCGTTCTCTTCTAGAGGATTGGCTTTGCGTGGCCGTTATTTGTGCGTTCAAAACCCGAACTCGGCTGCTTGACAAACATCGCCCTCTTTCCCTAGCATCTGCCTGTGGCGAACTCATGAAACACGTAATCGCAAAACCAATAATGAACGTTGTGGCAACAGATAAAATCACGTTATGCGAACCAACAAGGCTTCATGCGGGGCCTTTCGATGGTTACTCAACTAGTCGAAACGGTCCACGACTTTTTGGTGGCCTTAGACGAACAACGGCAGACAGATGGGATCTACGGTGATTTTGGAAGAGCCTGTGATAGCGTGCCTACTGGAAAACGGCTGTATAAACTTGGTCAGTTTGGTATCGCTAATGGTGTATTAGAATAGATATAAAAAAATTTGACAGATCGAACCAGGTTGTGAGTGTTAGTAATTCAGTATCGAGTTTCTTGGATGTATTCTGTAGAGTAACACAGGGGTCAGTATTCGGCAGGGTATTCTTTTTCTTTATAGTACTCCTGTTACTAAAGTTGTTCACACACCAGTGGTGTACAAGCTATTTGGAGATGACTGCTTACTTTAACCTCAGTTTGCGGTGAAAAAGACAAGATGAAAATTATGCAGTCGCTTGAGAGTATTTCTGCTTGGTGTAAAAAGTGAAACATGGAAATAATTATGCCAAACCTACTGGTGCACACATTACCCAAAGAAAAAGTTCTCCTTCCGTGCAGTATTACGTTAGAATTGTTATTTTTCGAAGAGCCACTAGTTTCGCATATTTTCGTGTAGTGACCGCCGATGACCCCAACTGGCACAGCCACATTAAAAATGTGTGCTTGGCTGCCTACAAAAATCTCTGTTTAATTCGAATAAAACTACGAAACGAAACTGAAGGCGTGGACCTATTGGCACACAGATAATTTATTGTTTCTTTACTAAAATACGCCGGAGTCGCTTGGAGAAAGGTCCGAAAGGTGAACGTGACAAAATTAAAAGAATCGCCGTATTATTTGTATGTAAAAAAACTGACTCGATATCTGAGATGCTCAGCTCAAGCAATCGGAAATTGTTAGCAACTATGCGACCGAATAACGGCACAAAAGTATTATTTAACGTAGTCTATAGCCATATAAGCCATAATAAAACATGAACATACGAGCACCTGGTACTCATAGCAAGAGGTTAAACCATAATGCAACAATCCAACCTCGGGCCGCCTAGACTAGATTTTCTGTACACTTTTTTGGATTCCATTGAAAGCTCAAATGGTATACGTGGACTAATGGCTGAATATATCGGTTTTAAAGTGTTTGAAAATTATTTTTGATACGCATGGTCCTTGAAATTGTGTTCGTTTAAACTCTTTCGATGTTCTATGTTCCTTGGAAGCGATTGCGTCCAAGTTCTTATTTGATGACTCCGGTATATTTCGAGAATATGTGGTCTTTTTTATTGTGTGTTCCTGTCGGTACTCGAAAGGGCCTTGTAAGTTTTATATCTCATATATTCCATTCCTATAATAACCATCAGACGAGCGTTAGCAATACGTTGAAATGTTAAATAAATAGAGATTAACGATAGCAGTTCCCCATTTTAACGAATCCTTCTTCGTAGTACTTTTGGAGACGCCTGTACATCTTCAGCCTCAGCAATACAAACACGTTTTGGCTTCTTTAACACAGTCCCCTTCATATATCTATCCCAATTAGCTGGCTGCAGCGAGCTGCAGAGGAAATCAAAATTATCTGGAGTAGGGGATGTTTTCAGGTGAACGGTGGTGGCGAGCCGAGACCTTCTGATGTTTTCGCGCGCTGAAAATCTCCCACCAACGCTTTTTTCGATTAGCAACGGCTGAAGTGATAGAGGACTTGTTCGAGAATAAGAAATTGTGGCATTTTCATTTCCTTCCCCATTTTTATAAAAAGCGCACTTCACAGCGCATTACTGTAGTCCACGGTGGAGACCCATACTCTGAGGCAAACCTAGGGTCATTGGCTAAAAAGTGTTTCGCCCGTGCCATGTGTTTTTAAAGAGTGCAACTGCTCACTGTGAACTTTCTATGCGATAAAAAAAATCCGAGTTTCTCTGTCTGACTAAACTTGTCATGAATCTATACTCGTGGCAAGTGTAGACTAAACTTTCAAGAGCCGCATGACTGCGCTCATTCTAGCAGTGGTCCGACGACCAATCGCTAAGTACCTGGCGCTGCTGCACAGAACCGTCAGCGTGCGCACTTGCTCATGAACATTGTTAACTTGACGCGGTAGGTCATCAGCGCAGTTCTGTTTGCATTGCTCCGCCGACCAATAGCCAGGAAGCGGGCGTTACAAAGCGAAATAAATGCCAGTAGGTGCAAGTGTTCACAGACCTCGCCTCTTTGGCACGTGAGATTGTATCCTTCGGTACCCACACTGGTTTGCGTTCACCTATTTCTTACTCATGAAGTAAGATTTGAAAAGCAGTGAAGATTGATCTGCTAGTGTGTAGTTATTATTCGCTCATACCCAGCTTTTTCGCGCAAAATTCCGACATCTCATGAACCTAGAAAAACCACTTCAGGAAAGTGATATTCGGTAAAAAGCAAGAAGTTAAGGTGGGCATGAAAACAGTGAAAGAACTTTCCTGAATTCCGAATATTTTGTACTTAATTTGCTGAGAAATCTGACTCCCATGCATTTCTAAGGGACAGTTTTCATGGATCAGGAACCTAGTCGCGCAACGTGCGAGACTTGAAACTGTGCTCCAAGAAAGATTTCACGCCCAATTTTAGCTGCGCAAAGGAACTTCACATTTCTCTAAATAACTACATAGTAATCACTGTTGAAAGCAATGCCATGAGCGGGAAAGGTGCACATGGTAACTGAGAACGACTGTCCGTAGCTGTTTTTTCATTCATAACCCTTGTAATTGGTCGGTTTGACTACGAAACGTACGCTGTTTTGAGCGGATGCCTGAAAAAATCCAGCAGAAGGCAAGCTAACCATCCATTGGTTCACGCTGTCGTAATTACGTGTTGCGCATGTAACACTTATGAGGCCTTTCTCCAGAATTATTCTTATAACAATTACAATGCTTAAAACGCCGTTATTGTTTTTGTTTTCAGACTGGCGCATACCAGCTGTTTGGTGTTGGCCAGAAATCAGGAGCTGGAAGAAATAACATGCCCTCATCGCCAAACAATTGGTAAAAAACGCAAAAAATGAAAGAAAGCTAGCGTCCTTTAATATAGGATAACTGCTAATAGATACGTTATTCGATGCAAGAAGTTAGAAGAAGCTTGTCGGAATTTCCGCCCGCAGCTTGACTTCTCTCTCACCTGGGAGTTCTACATTGATACCAATGCCGAACGCCGCCACCGCAAGAAGCGCCGCCGTCACGTTCTCCTATCGTTAGTGCCCATCAAACCGGACGCAGTGCCTCCTGGTATTCCCCGCGCGGAGCACAGGTATTCATAAATCATGCGCGTTTTGATTGGGCGTTCACTGATGACGTCATGGCCAGGTGGAGGGACACGTCGACCACAACAAGACGGGGTGGAAACTCCACTACAGCAGTTTCCAACGATCTTTCACCTGTGGCGGCATCAGCATCTGACTCTTTTTACGTGTGCTATTTATGTGAGCAGGCGCTGGAACCCAGCATACACCACCTTGTTTGGGACTGCATAGACCTCATGGGGCCACGCTCGACACATCGGCCTGCCTGTGTCCTTGCTTATGAATACGGTATCCGTACAAAACACTGCATTGAAGAGACTTTGTCCGCATTGCTGGGGTTCGTCAGTGACTGCTCCATTTTAGGACATTATTGACGCCTTCCTCTTCCTTCCACATTTGTCGCCCCTGCGGCCTTTAGCCACCCCTACCAATTAATATTAGTTGGTTATTTAATAGTAAAAAACAAAATATTTGCTCAGCACAAATATATTGAGTAACAGCTGTTAACCGTTTCGGTGCCTGGTCTGAGATACGCACGTGTGAACGATAGTAACCCCATCTCCATGGATGCATCCTAGTGATTAGGATTAAACAAACGTAAGGTCGACGTTCAAAGGGTACGTCAAAGTAGTTGAACTTAATCGGCAAGGTACGACCACCTCACATGAAACTTCCTGGGAATCCCGGAGCGCAGTACAAAAGCTATAGCGATGGGATGAGGTAATGTTAAGCAGACCGTATGGTGTGTAAAATGAATACAAATAATTCTAAATCTACTTATTCGCAATATATGAAGAATATTCCTCACGTCATAACGTAAAGACGCCAAAACAAAAAAAAAACCATGCAGCCCACCGTCTAACAAGGGAGATGATTTAAAGCGAAGCTTTGGCGTGTTGGATTCGTGGTTCGGTACCGCCATACTGCGAGTTTGTATGACTATGGACATGTGCACCACTTTTTTTAGAATAACCACTGCAGCAACCCTCACGTATGCGCTCCTCAGGCCAAACGTCTGCGTTTGGAGCCTACGGAGTGAACGGTACCTGCTGCTTAGTGCAGACAGACTACTTTTTGGGTGGCTGTGGGTTCATGGTGTTAAACATCAAAATGGGACGCTAGGCGATGTAACGTCAGGCTTATCGTCCAGAGGCTAACAGCCTCAGCGGCATGGGGAGAAGTGTTATTCTCATAGTACGTCGAGCTGTGGTTAACGGCTATCGACCCCCGCCTCTGAAGATCACGTTACGCCCATATTTGCGGCGCCATCCCAAGCCTGCATCCTCTCCTCATTAAGTTGCACATCAATCTTTTGCAAGAGGGAGAGAGAAGGGGGGGTGGGGTTTTTTAACACCGCTGACACAAAGCGTCACAGGAAAGCATTTTATTTTTCCCCACTTCACCCACACTCATCATGGTGGTCAGAGAAACTTGGCTTTACTAAAGGGTGATTTCACGTACGAAGACCATCAGTAACCTCAAAGCTTCCCTTGAAAGTAGCAACACCCTTGTTCATGCTTGGTTAAGCAAGGGCTTTCCATGAAAAGACATTCCCCAAATGATATAATACCATATTTGTATTCAGGTAATTCACACATCTGTACTGTGTCACGTTACAAATTTAAGAATTTTTTAGTGCTTTAACAAAAATCGATGTTGGGTGCCAAACAATACATCTGACGCTTGGCGTTACGGATGTGCTTAGGCCGTTCTGCAAGGACGGAGTCGCTACTTTTGATGTTCTTAAATTGCGACAGAATACATCTGAAGTATTTCCAGGATAAAATTTTTTTACAGAATCAGTACGGTCATTTCGAAATAAGTAGTATAGTAAGATCAAAATCGTCAAGTGACCTATTCATGGTATATATAGTCGTTAAGGGATCGGCAGCCCAAGTCGTGTCGGGGCTATTTAAAGGGCCAGGAACTAAAGAATGCGGCTAGGCATTGCTTTTGATGCGGCTTCACGTACAAATATCATAAGCGAAGGACAGGAATTCGCTCGCAGTCGATCGAATGCAGCTGTCTGCCCGACACACGAGTAAAAATAGATAGAAAACCTCTGTCACATTCTGACAAAAAAAACGAATAACAAGAAGAGGTACAGGCCGCAGACGACTCCGGAGTTTACAGAGTCACTGAGGTAACAGCTGCAGGCTTTTACGATAAATTTGTGGCCGGCATAAAACGCAAAACTTACAGCCGTGCTAGTTTTTTCTCGCTCAGTTTAGATGCCAGTAGAATTGGGGTTAACCTCAAACTAATGCATGCGTGGCTTATAGGCATCCGCTTGTTTTCAGAATTGCCCTAATTTAGCAGATGTTTCCTGGAAGTCCTTTTGCGGACGCTGGCGATCTCCCAATTCGCAATATTTACTCAAACTAATGCGGTATAGTTCATAATATTTTCGCCAGCAAATGCTGTGTTCGCACAGTTTTCCCATTCATAATCTGAAAACAATGCGGCACTTACTCACCCACAAAAGTACTTTCTCGTGATCAACTACTTCAAAACGAAATAAAGCTAACCACTGTGTTGCCTACATTGAAAATACCCAGATGAACGCACGCAGTGACCTGTACAAATATTTACCATACACAGAATCGGCTGGTACAGGTTAAAATCGGCAACTTTAGATCTTTGTTCAATGTCCCGTCAATCCCTCTTTATGTGTAAATATACGTACCACATTTCCACTCTACAGGCATGGTTAAGCATGCTTGTACTTAGGAATCACGATAGCAAGGGTGTTTAAGTATTGGTGCAGATTTAAGGACAAAGATCACCGTGTAATAGGTGCCGAGCCGAAGTCACTTCTTAAGCTATGACCTTTGATTTTGTAAACGATTGATCTCATTCATTGGGGCAGAATTTGAAACGCATTGAGGGCGCTTAGTGCCGGTTATGTGAATCTTAGCTGCCAACACAAACACCACGTGCCGCAGTGGACATTTTGCTGGCGCACTTTTATGGCCTAAACGTGTCTAATATTTATGCTAAAAAAAAGTTGCCTGCAGAAAGGGCCACAAACTGAGCTTAAAATACTTCTGGAACCTAATTCCCCCGCCAAAATGCTTGTCAGCCATAATAGAAATGCAGTAAATAGCCCGTTGCTCAGTTGAGTCGAAATGAGAACAGGGGTAGAATCGGAAATGTTTTGCGACGCGCGAAGGTAAGCGGGTCAAATTTAAAACATTTTACCGGGCTTTTTCACCAAAAGTATTTCATAAATTCAAAACTCTTCTTTAGCCATAGACGTCGCAAATGATCTGACTTGTATTTAAGGAACGGCATCTCGTTCGGGACACTGGGCTTAGTGGAATTATGCACGTGAGCTACAGCTACCAGTCATTATTACTGCAGCTAAAAGAATGTAAAACCACCCTACACAATAACAGAGCCAAATTCGGAGAAGTCAACAGGGTACTTCAGGAACTTGCAGATGCACTTGTGAGTGCATTTGGAAAGATTTCCATGGAAGCTCACGAGGACAATTTGGAAACTGCAGCTCATGAGCTTAATAAACAATATCTAACCAATCAAATTATCACCATGCATGCTGAAGGTATATGGTATATTGCCTGTATCAAGCATCTGCCTACTAAGCAAAAAAAGTTTTAAGGCATCACCAGAAATCCACCTCTGAATTCGCGTCGAATCAGCACAATACTGCATCTAGTGCCCACAAATGGGCATAAAAACGCAAGAGATAATTTTATTCTACTGTGCTTTAGCCAATGTTTCTTCAAGCATAAAAAATTGCGTAACATAAACCCCCAGTACAACGAATCTATCACCAAACGACATATCTCCCGAACCGGAAGCCAGCAATCTCTGCGAAATGACACTCAACCAAACATGTGTACAACCTTTTATCCTGCTTCTACCAATGTAAAGCTAAGAACCCAAACGCCCAGTTGCTCCGCTATGACTTCAATGCAAATTGATATCTCCGGTATCGCTAAGTTTACCTTGGCCTAAATAATTCGTGATTTCCTGGTATTGACAGAATTACCACAAAATGTTTGAGATGCACTACTGCTACTAGTTTTATCATGTTCGCCATTTATTTCAGGAATTCTTGTACAGAGCTACGCTTCTCAGAAAATGGAAAATAGTGGACACGCTTCTAGCCCATACGTTAGTTAATAAAACTATCGTGGTAATAACGTTTATATGTCTAACCACTAACTGCTACAATGTAATATACAGTAGTTTGAATATTGTTGTAAAATGCCACTCTTTATGTGAATCAGCCCAACTCGGTTTTCATGTGAGAACTTTTTTTGTAAAATTCAACTAATGCAATACCAGGGCCACTGTTTAAGCTGGTGGCTAAGCCGGCGATCATGCGCAGAAGACGCTTCCCGAGCGATGGTGTCATCGCGCACTCCGGAACCGCTTTACAGACGGTTTGCCTCGCCGCGCTCGAGCGGGACCTCTGAGAGGTGCGCTACATTTGATACAATTGGTGAAATACAGCACAAAGACACCCAACGAAAGACGAAAAAGAGAAAAACACGGGCGACAAGCAGCGCCCGTGTTTGTCTCTTTCTCGTCTTCCATTCAATTCCTTTGCGTTGTGTTTTGCCATCAGTATGAAGAAACTAGGCCGTCTTCAACACTCTAGTGCATCTGGTACAAGCACGGATTCGGATACCCGTCACGGGTTGCTCGCTCTAGTGCTTGGTGCGACGAGTGGTGCAGTTATATTGCAACGGGGTAAAATAACGCAAAATTGATATAAGCAAAAATTTCTAGGGGCTATAACGTTAATTAGGCACCCGAAACAAACGGTGGCCCCAGAATGAGCTCAAACGTTTTGGGGAAAGGTTCGCCCCGCGGAGTCCTGTGCTATTGTTAGAGCTTCACCACAAAGGCGGTAGTCACGCGACCATTGTACGTGCTTTCACGACCAAGTGTTCATTGCTCTTTTGGAGCTAGCGACGACACCACGCAGAAAACTTGAGCGAGTCTTGAAACATAACCACATACAATATATTTGACCGAGTCCCCGAGGTTAACCACTTATAGGCTTAGCCGAAACAAGAATAAGCTGGGTGAAACACCAGCTTCGCAGTTTGCGTAGACTTTGCGCCACCAAAGTGACGGTGCCCTATTTTCTTGCTTATATACTAAATAAAATTTAAGTCAATCGACATACGTACACTAGAATTGTTGAAATGCTTGAGAGGCTTTTGATAAGGCTTCACATGTTCTTCTTCTTATGAAGAAAAATAATTTAAATCTGCGCAAGAGTTTGTTGAAATGGATTGAATGGTTTCTCAGTAACGTTTCTTAGGGTTGCAAGCTAGGTTAGTTAGAAAGACATTCTTGGATAAAACGATCGCAAACTCACACAAAGACGAAGGAAGTGCAACACAACGTGCGGCGGTCCTTGTGTTGCACTTCCTTTGTATTTGTCTGAGTTCGCGCTAGTTTTATCCAAGAACCTTTCTTATTTTGTACAACTAATCAGTTTTGCTCTTCGGTCATCTCCGTTTATTCAGGTATACTGTAGGGATTGGCAACTGTAAAACTCTTGTTGTTTGTAATGACCGCCACCACTGCTGTGCAAATGTATTGTTCATAATTGGCTGATGGCTGTGTTATTAAAAAAACGTAACCGCTGATAATGACACTACTATTTCGCTGTGTGACTTCGTGGCTAATGCAATTCAATGCTAACAAATGCAAAGCAATGCGTGTTTCTCGCGCCAAGAGTAACCCATCGCATTGTCATCTGAAGAACGCCCAATTAGAATCAGTTACTTCCTACAAAATACCTGGGCATTTACATTACGAGGAACGTAATCTGGAACTTTTCTACTGGGTATGTTATTCACTTATGCGAAGCCACATGCTGGGTTACTTGTGCGGCAAGTTCCTTCACGCTCCGTCCGCACAAGTTTTATTGCTGCATAAAACATTGTCTCTCAAAACTGGAATACGCATTCTTATTGTAATACACTTGTCAGGATAACTTTGTGACTGACCAAGAACTAGTTCAAAATCGTTTTATATTCGTTTAGTACAACCACAACAAAACCGCGAGCGTTGTTATAATGAAATTTCATCTAGTGTTACCATCTTTGTCGATTATGCATTATATCAAAAGACTACCTCTTTTTCATGAGGTGAATAAAAGCCTGTGCTGCGGGAGCTGCTGATACTTATGCCACATTCTCGATTTAATCACGTCGACCATGAGCATCAAATGGGAACTCAAACCTTCGTTTTGCGGTACTTCCCACATATTAGTGCGATCCGCCGAAGTTTTCTTTTCCCTTGTTTTTTCGCTTTGCTTAGAAGCGTTTTCAAGACACCCTTTTTTGTCCTGTATTTAAGGATTAGGATTTTGAGCGATAGCGTCAGGCTTAACAGTCTGCCCAGCAAAGCCAAACTACTTGTGCTTCAAAAAAAAAAAAAATGGCATTCAGGAAATTACTGAAACGTATTCAACTAACAAACAATCTCCCGAAATATACCCTCACGTCAATATATCAATGCGTAAACTCATAGATTGATTGATTGAGTGATTGTGTGATTGATTGGTTGCAGCGTTTTATGCACCGACGCATCGCAGCCGAAGAGGCGCGCCGTAGTGGAGGGCTAACGATTAATTTTGACCAACTGGGGATATTTACGTGCGCTGAAATCTCGTACGTACGGCTGTTTTTATATTTCAAATCCTTCTGAAAAGCGGTTGACATAGTTGGGAATCGAGCCCGCGACCCCGGGTTCAGTTATTAAGCGCACTGCGGCAAAATTCAGACCCACAGCACACGGTGTGGGCTTGCTGAACCAGTAAGGAATTATGTTAGATGAAGGACGGACGTTTGAATGGTGAAAAAAATGCTGGTCAAGGTTGCTTTCTTGTAGAACTAATTTATGGAGCAGTAGGTTCCCGGTATTTCTGAGGGGAAACGTGTCATTGTGTCTTTCCTAGTATAACTAGGTCCATTTTTAAATTCATATTTCGAATTTCTGGAATCTTTTTTGATCATAAATATGCTATGGCTATCTTAAGCAAACTTTTTGTTTTGCGAATCAAAGGTTAACAAATATTCTGGATGGCCAGAAATGGCCAGGTAGCCTGAGGAGGAATTGGTTTCTGAAATGATAGTTTCAACCATGGTTCTCGACAAATGTTGTCCTTGGAATGCTTCTGAATGAGCGCCTTAAGAGAAATAACTCTAACATCGAAATAATATGCAGGGTAAATTTTCTGTCATCGAATCTACATCTTTCTACTCCGCTCCACAAATATCGGATTACGCGGCGCCACGCAAGTTTACTAAATTTCTCAGAGTTTTAAGCCTGCTCCTCCAGACTTCATGTAAAAAGAGTTTCGGTATAGTAAAAAAATTCGCAGGTCTGGCATTTAGCAGCCGGTGGCACTTTGACTTCATTGTCCCAAATAATTCATGTGTTCGCCAACAGCGCGGTTGTCATTATTCCGCTAGATGCTGCCACGCAGCAGTGGAACATCAAGTTGCCGGAACAAAAGTTTTAGATTATTGGTGCATTTAACCAGTTCTTACTGGGAAAATGTCCTATGAATATAGGCCGAACACCGTTTTTCAGTCTGCACAATTAGCTAAAATTTTCAGCCTTTGCAGTTACAGTGCAGGCACCCAATATTTTTATATTCACTCGTAACATAGAATTTGGAAGGGTTTCATTTGATGGTGCAAATTTTTTATGCAGGTTTTTGATACAAAATTGTTGGATACATCATTCTCCTTGCCTGGTTCTTCCCACTTGTGTTTGGGCTCCAAGTTTATAAGCCTAAATTTCTAAATCATAGCGTCCATTATATTCTCTTTGTACAGTTGTCTGATACAAAATATTGTCACGAAGCCAAGGACGACGCAGTTGTCTTGAAGGAGAAACAAGTTTATTGGAGCGAACTTGTGCTCCCCTTACAACTCAGAGAATACAGAGGCGGCGAAGCAGCGGTCAACAAAGTGACTAGCACAGGCGAGTGTCGTCGAATGAATGCCGCGGCGTCTGCTCTGCAGGCTTTTATCTTTCGGCGCAAGTGTTTCTGGAAACGTCGATTCACATCCAGAACATTGTAGATCACAGAAGATTATTCTGGGCTAGCGACGTTAGGGCGAAACAGTCTGCTTATCTGAATGTGATAGCCCGTGCGGCATAAAAGTAAAGAATGTAAGACGCGCTTCGTTTGGAACGCAGATAACACAGCCGGGCGTGGCCCGGCAGTAAAAAAAACAATAAATAAACAAACCCATACATGGTTCGCGGCATTACCCCCCCTCTAAGAGTGCATCGACCCGATGTTCAAATAAAACACAGTCCGAACGAACAACAAAAAAAGTCCGTCATCCTGCATACTAAGGTTTCAAGCGAACTACGTGGACGACGTCGGGCCGCGTGCGTCGGCGTGATATTCCGGAATCACCATCGTGGATCACCTCGTAGGTAAGTTGGCCAACACGTCGTAGAATCTGGTAGGGTCCGAAACACCGTCGCAGAAGCTTCTCACTTAGTCCGCGTCGACAGATGGGAGTCCAAACCCACACACGATCCCCAGAATGGTACTCGCCGTCTCGGCGTCGGAGGTTGTACCGCCCAGCATCCACCACCTGCGTGTCCGTTGTACGAACTCTAGCCAGTTGGCGGGCCTCACCTGCACGCTGAAGGTATCTTTGGACGTCGGCATTAATGTCGTCTTCTACGAGCGGAAGCATGGCGTCGAGCACCGTAGTCGGCTGTCTTCCGTAGACAAGCCCGAACGGCGTCATCTGCGTAGTTTCCTGGATAGCGGTGTTGCACGCAAAGGTCACGTACGGTAGCACTTCGTCCCAAGTCTTATGTTCCACGTCGACATACATTGACAGCATATCCGCAATAGTCTTGTTCAGGCGTTCCGTTAGTCCGTTCGTTTGGGGGTGGTACGCCATCGTTCTTCGGTGATCCGAGTTGCTTTAGCGTAATATTCCTTGCATCAGCTCCGCAGTAAAGGCCGTTCCGCGGTCCGTGATTAGGACTTCCGGGGCTCCATGTCGCCGCACAACTTGGCATATGAAGAACTTTGCGACTTCTTATGCAGTCCCCCTCGGAAGACCGGCGGTCTCTGCGTAGGGTGTGACGTAGTCTGTCGCTACGACAATCAACTTCTTCTCGGATCGGGATGTTGGGAACGGGCCCAGAATGTTCATTCCAATCTTTTGGAAGGGCCTAGATGGGACGCCGATCGGTTGCAGTAGTCCGGCGGGTCTCGCCGGTGGCGTTTTTCGTCTCTGGCAGTCACGGCAGCTCCAGACGTAGTGGGTGACGTCGGATGCAAGGCGTGGCCAATAGTACTTCGCCTTGATTTTCGCAGTTGTGCGAGCTGTGCAGAGATGTCCGGAAGACGGGTCGTCGTGGCACGCTTCCAAAATATCGTCACGAAGATCTGCCGGGATCACAAGAAGATAATTTTCTCTCGTTCCGGGGCTGAAGTTCTTCTTCACGAGGACGGAGTTTTTCAGGCTGAATGCAGGTAAGTTGCGTTTGAAGGCCCTAGGCACGGCGACGTTGCATCCTTGGAGGTAGTCGATCATGACGCGTAGATCGGGGTTGGCACGCTGCTGGGCGGCCAGGTCGCTCTCAGTCACGACTCCGAAGAACGCACTGTCTTCATCGGAGTCTTGTGGTGGTGGGTCGACGGGGGCACGGGACAGGTGGTCGGCGTCGGAGTGTTTCCTCCCGGATTTATAGACTACTGTAACGTCGAATTCTTGCAGGCGCAAGCTCCACCTACCAAGACGGCCAGAGGGGTCCTTCAAATTTGCGAGCCAACACAGCGCATGGTGGTCTGTCACAACCTTAAATGGTCTTCCATACACGTATGGGCGAAAGTTTGAAATGGCCCATATAATCGCGAGGCACTCTTTCTCAGAGGCTGAGTAGTTTTTTTCTTCCTTGGACAGACCACGGCTGGAATAGGCGATTACTTTCTCGCACCCGCTTTGCTTTTGTACGAGGATGGCACCCAAGCTTATATCACTGGCTTCCGTGTGCATTTCCGTTTCGGCATTTTCGTCGAAATGCGCGAGTACAGGCGGGCTTTGCAGGCATTGTTGCAGCTCGCAGAAGGCTGTTTCTTGGGCATTTTCTCAGATGAAAGGGGTGCTATCTTTCATCAAGCGGGTGAGTGGCTCTGCAATGCGGGCGAAGTTTGCGACGAAGCACCTGTAGTATGTGCATAATCCGAGAAATCTCTGCACCCCCTTCTTATCTTTCGGTCTTTGGAAGTTCGCTATGGCAAAGTTTTCGCCGGATAAGGCCGGACTCCCGCGGCGTTGACGACATGGCCCAAAAACTTGAGTTCCTCGTACGCGAAGCGGCACTTTTCAGACTTCAGCGTTAACCCCGACGTACGGGTAGCCTCAAGTACAGACTGCAACCTTGCAAGGTGTTCGTCGAAAGTCCAAGAGAATACCGCAACTTCGTTTAGGTATACGAGGCAGGTGTGCCCCTTCAGGCCAGCGAGAACCGTGTCCATGACTCGTTGAAACGTTCCTGGCGCCGTGCACAACCCGAACGGCGTCACCTTGAACTCGTACATACCGTCAGGGGTTATAAATGCAGTCTTCCCTCGGTCTCTGTCGTCCACTTCAATTTGCCAGTAGCCGGTCTTCAGATCCATCGATGAGAAGCACTTCGCGTGGCAGAGGTGGTCGAGAGCGTCGTCGAATCGTGGCAGGGGGTACACGTCCTTTTCGGTGATTTTGTTCAGTCTCCGGTAGTCAACGCAAAACCTTAATGTGCCGTCTTTTTTCTTCACGAGTATGACCGGAGCAGCCCAGGGGCTTTTCGACGGCTGTATAATGTCGTCGCTGAGTGTGTCGTCGACTTGGGTCCGGATGGCTTCCCGCTCGTGTGAAGAGACGCGGTAGGGTGACTGTCGGGTAGGTCGCGCTCCATCTTCGATTATTATTCGGTGCTTCGCCAGAGGTGTCTGACGTAGCTTTCAGTTCGACGAAAAACACTCTCTGTAGCAATGCAGCCAATCCAATCATTTCTTTCGTTCTCCTTGCGGTAACGCCGGATTCACGTCGAAGGGATTCTGAAGCTGGAAGGTCTCTTCGGGCGCGCGTTCAAAGTCGGCCACCGCGATCACGTCACTTGCTTCTTGCGTTTCTTCGAGGTACGCAATTGCAGCGCCCCTGTTTAAATGCTGGTATTCATTGCAGAAATTAGTGACCAAAGCTTGCGATTGGCGTTGCGTAAAGCGCGCAATGCCTCTTGCAACGGAGACACCGCGGTCGAGGAACAACCTTTGGTCACTCTCCACGATAGCGTCGACGTCAGGAACAGCATTTTCACAGTAGACGGTGATCATCAAGCTTGCGTGGGGTGGCAGTGTGACATGATCATCGGCGATCCTTAAAGCAGCACGGTGTTCGGGTTTCGGTTCTGGCGTCATGGAGTGATCGGAGGAAAAAGTTATGGACTTGGTCTGTAGATGAATTATTGCACCGTTGTCCATCAAAAGGTCCATTCCAAGAATTACGTCGCGGGAGCAGTTAGGCAAAATGACGAACGTCGCCGGGTACGTTGTACCGTCTATGGTGACGCGCGATGTGCACGTTCCACTTGCCGTAACGAGGTGGTCTCCTGCTGTGCGAATGTGTGCACCGTCCCATCTCGTCATAACTTTCTTCAGCTTAGACGCTAAAGGTCCGCTCGTGACAGAGTAGTCGGCGCCCGTGTCTATGAGGGCGACTACTTCAAAGCCGTCGATCGACAGCTGAACGTCGGATGCTGCCTTCTTCGAGTTCCGGGTGAGTCGTGGCGTCGTATCTCGGCTTCTGCGTGTTGACGGTCGGGCTCTGTGCGTCATGGTCTTCGTTGTATTCTCATCGGCAGCTTCGGTCATGTCGGGTACACGTTGCGCCGTTTTGCTGTCGTCGTGGTCGGTGGTCACGTCAGGGTTAGAGTGGGTCGTCGGGGTCGGGGCATGTCTTGAATCATGGTCTTCAGCGAGTCGCTGCGTCGTTGGAGGGTTTTCATTTTTCCGCCATTGTGCAACTTTACCTCCCGAAGTTGCTGCTTTTAGTTTCCCCCGCGTGGCCTGGGGGACCTTCCACGTGAGAAGTCAGCAGTGCTGCGGTGGTTTGGTGACTGATACTGGTAGGGCGACAGTGCATGTTTGAAGCGATCTGGTCCGCGTTCGGCACACGTCGGTCTTCCTTTGCGTCTGGTATTGGTCTACAAGGCTTCGGGCGGACAGCATTGGACGGCGGTATGGCTCGGCCTCCTGACGACGGGTTGGAGCAGGGCGGGGTTGACGAACAGCCCAGGAGTAGGTCATGGCTTGTGGTTCGCGGGGTGCTTCCGACGGCTTAGAATTTCCCAGTGCGTTTTGCACTTCTTCTCGGATTACGTCGGTCAGGGAAGCCACTTGAGGTTGCGGCGTCGTTGGAAAAAGGTTCCGAAGCTCCTCCCTGACCACTGCTCGGATGGTCTCTCGCAATGTATCGGAGCTTCCATTTGCGGGACCGATGGTCTCCGAGAACAGCGCGTTGACAGGGCGGTCGTACTGCCTTGTTCGAATTTCTAGCGTCTTCTCCATTGCGGCCGCCTCAGACGCGAATTCCGCCACTGTCTTCGAAGGGTTACGGACTAGACAAGCAAAAAGCTCTTGCTTCACTCCTCGCATTACAAACCTGAGCTTCTTTTCCTCGGTCATTTCAGGGTCCGCACGACAAAAAAGTCGCTTCATCTCCTCAACCAAAATCCCGACTCCTTCGTTGGGGTGCTGCGTTCGAGTTTCAAGAGAAAGCGCAACTCGCTCTTTTCTCACCACGGTAGTTAAGGTCTTAAGGAACTTCCCTTTGAATTGAGTCCAGTCGGTCAAAGAGCTCTCATGGTTCTCGAACCAAGTTCGCGCAGCATCTTCTAAGTAAAAGAAGACATGCCGGAAAGTTTCTTCGTCGTCTCACCTGTTGACGATGCGGACGCGCTCCAGCTTCTCCATCCATTCTTCGGGGTCTTCAGCGGGGGCTCCCCTGAACGATGGCGGTTCTCGGGGCTGCTGCAGGATGATTGGCGACGTTGTTTCTTGCACCGTGGTGTTGGTTGCAGCATTCCTTCTCTTGGGCCCTTCTGGCAGAAGACCGAACTCGGGTAGCAATCCTTGCAGTCGGCGGCTTTCTGTGGTTGGACTGGTTTGGCGGCTTCCAGATGTCGTAGAGAGCATAAAGGCTTAGCACCCAGCAGCTCCACCAGATGTCACGAAGCCAAGGACGACGCAGTTGTCTTGAAGGAGAAACAAGTTTATTGAAGCGAACTTGTGCTCCCCTAACAACTCAAGGGAACACACAGAGGCGGCGAATCAGCGGTCAACAAAGTGACTCGCACAGGCGAGTGTCGTCGAATGAATGCCGCGGCGTCTGCTCTGCAGGCTTTTATCTTTCGGCGCAAGTGTTTCTGGAAACGTCGATTCACATCCAGAACATTGTAGATCACAGAAGATTATTCTGGGCTAGTGACGTTAGGGCGAAACAGTCTGTTTATCGGAATGTGATAGCCCCTGCGGCATAAAAGTAAAGAATGTTAGACGCGCTTCGTTTGGAACGCAGATAACACAGCCGGGCGTGGCCCTGCAGTAAAAAAACAATAAATAAACAAACCCATACATGGTTCGCGGCAATATACTCAATATTCATCGTTGGGCTTTCTTAGTTTTTCGCAGATGTATTTGTGCTCCTAGTTAATATTCCTAATTTGGTAAGCTTAACGTGCAATAATTTCACAGAGTATTTTTTGTCAGGTATCAAGATGAACTTTTTTTTTAAACGTTGTAACTGGAACTGTTTTCGTTTTATGTGGTTTTACATCTGTCGAGTGTGTTTTACCACTGAATAATGAACCTGTCAATGGTTTATAAAACTCGGTACATTTGCCTCTCTTATAAAACAAGCTTGAATTGTTGTACGTGGTTATAGTGCACAATTGGATCTTAAGGGCGAACTTGTGTCTTTTTATAAAAAGATGGTTTTTGTAGTGAAGTCAAGATAATTTACGGCGGTCAGCCAGAGATTCTTCACCAAGTTTTTTAAATGCAGAGCATTTCAGTAACTCACGATGTCACCCGCGTTGACGTCCGTAGTCGTAGTCCGCACCGCGCGTTGTCCGCACCCCTCCCCCTACACTATATAAAAATTGGGGCCATCTCCCCGCGAGGGGACTCGAGTAAATGCGTCGCATAGGGGGTGGGTGTATTGCGTTAACGTTTAGTGTTTGGGGAGTTGGTGGTAGTGAATGCATTGTATCAGCAGCTTCTTGACGTAGTTTGAATGAGTCAGGGATATAAGGCGCGTTCGTAGCCTCCCATTCTGTGTCGGCTTTGTGGCGCAGTGGGTAGAGCACCATGTACATTGCGTTCCGCCCGCAGGGTCGAGGAATCGAAACTAGGCGCCGGATAGTATTTTTTTTATATATAGTGTAGGGGGAGGATTGCGGACTACGACTACGGACGTCAATGCGGGTGACATCGTGAGTTACATAAATGCTCTGCATTTTAAAAAAATACTATCCGGCGCCTGGTTTTGATCCCTCGACCCTGCTGGCGGAACGCAATGTACACGGTGCTCTACCCACTGCGCCACAAAGCCGACACAGAATGGGAGGCTACGAACGCGCCTTATACCCTTGACTCATTTAAACTACGTCAAGAAGCTGCTGATACAACGCATTCACTACCACCAACTCCCCAAACACTAAACGTTAACGCAATACACCCACCCCCTATGCGACGCATTTACTCGAGTCCCCCTCGCGGGGAGATGGGCCCAATTTTTTGATGTTCGCTTTCTTTTTGAGAGTTTTCAGCCATGGTTGTTCTTAGATGCAGAGCATCTGATTCACTCGCCTTGTCCCTCCGGCGTCGTCGTCGTCGTCGGCGTTGTCCGCCCCTCGCCCATTCTCCTCCCCGCGCCAGCTGCGCTCTCCGCCGCTCACCCCCTCTCCTCTCCGATAGCGAACACTCTCTCGCGAGGGGCATTAGATTGGATTCGATTGGATTGGCTTGGATTGGCTTGGCTTGGCTTGGCTTGGATTGGATTGGATTTGGATTGGATTAAATTAAGTGGATTGTGTTGGATTGTGTTGCGTCATAGCCGCGGCACGTTGCGTGATAGCCGCGGCAGACGCGCTGGGGCCGGCGCATGTGCAGTACTCTCTCTTCCGCGGTTTCCTCTCCTTCGGGTGCGCTGCGCATATAACCAGTGTGCCGTTCTCCGGCCAAGCAACATCCACGCTTGGCTCAAACACCTAGAGTCCACGCCGCTTTACAAGTACGCCAACGTCGTCATCGACTGGGACCGGCTTACGCAGTCCCCTCAACGTTATGCGCGCTATAAAACGCGGTCCCTTCACCACTCCGCCTATGCGTCGCATCGACACAGGGGTTCCCGCGAGGGGAGGTGGGAGTTTTTGTACTTCAAAATCTTTATGGGTGAATGTTAAAATGTATCGGTACAAAGGGCATTCGTATTTATTCTGTACAGGATTCGTCCACAGAGCTTTGTGAACCAAGGCATTCCACTGCTGAGCCCATCGATGCGGGCTCGATTCCTGACGCGGCGGCCACTTTTGTGAGGGAGGGGAAAGGGGAAAACACCCATATGTTGTAGATTTCTGCGCACGTTAAAGATCCCCAAGTTATCATATTAATCCCGACCCCTCGACTACGGCGCCCCTCAGCGCCTGTGTATCGTCAGAGTGTTACACACCAGAATCAATCAATCAATCAATCAACCAATCAATCACTCACCCAATAAATAAATAAATAAATAAATAAATAAATCAGTCAGTCAATCAATCAATCATTCAATCAATCAATTGCTTTTTAAAGCATTCGAAATGTACACTTGCTCCAGAGCCCCTATAGTCAGTAACTTTGAAATGCCACGCCAGTCTCAACACGGTAATTAATAATCTGCCCAAGGTATTTTTAGGTTCTTCGCTGCTTGGTGTGCCTGTTAGAAGATACTCATGAAAGTGTTAATAGCTTTTAGCTTTAACGGGTCATTGCAATTCAAATTTAAGTTTACAGAACTATGCGAAGCATAATTTAGAAGTGTTTAATTTGTAGGTTTTAACGCTTTTGGCAACATTTACACGTAAGTTCTTTTGCTTTTTCTTTTCTTTCTGAATTGAAACGCTTTTGCAATTGAACAACACGCACTGTTTCAAACCATCGACTCATCATTCAGTATATGCTTGGTTTTGTAAAGAATATCGGCAATAAATGGTGCGACAGTAGGCGCTGCCCACGGAATATGTCGCAATGCTTTGGTAAAACAATTAACGAATACTTTATACGTTGCTTTGTAGAAGAAGGGAGCAATTTTTGTCTGCACCGAATAAACTTTAAAACCTTTTTTTTGTAAAAGTACGCAGATTGCGCACTAATTGTTTGAAGTGATGTTGTGGCTGCACCTTTATTTTACGTCAGACAGAAACTTAAATCTGTCGCACCGTTGGATATGCTTCTAAATTAGTCCTCGAGGAACCGTTTCCCACATTACTTGTACCGACGGTGTTCTGTCTCGTGCTTTTTATGAATGACGCGGGTACATTACGGACGCTGGCATTTCGGGCGACAGGCGCGAAGAGCATACTTTTTTATGGTTTGCGCTCTTTTCTTCCCTTTTACGATTTACCTTTCTCGATTTTATGCCTCGTTATTCTTCACTATCTGAGAAAGGTATTTTGCTGTCATAAAGTTCTGTGTCAGCGCTTTACATTTGGGTGGTTATTCTCAATTGAGCTTTCGATGTAGCGAAGTCCCCTGGTTGCAGTGGACCTCCACCTTTCTTCATCTTTCGTGAGTAATTGCTGGTAGAAACCGCGGCACTTCGTGCCTCTTTCAGGTGTTTCTGTCGCAGAAAACTGCATCTCTCGTCCTCAGCATTTTTCGTCTTAGTGAAAGGGTTAGTGTATAGGGTTTATGCGTTGGTGCACCAATGTTAGGACGGGGGGTGGCACAAGATCAGGGAATAATCTAGTGGCATGCCAAGGTAGTCAACCAGCGATTACGCCCCCCTCCCCATGTTTTCACTCCCTCCAATGTGAATTTCTTTGCATGGCGACACATCTACTGAACAACACGTGACTCAACGCGCTGCTGACACTTAAAACGAGTACTCACACCAATTTTCGGCGTTAATATTATTGCACAGTTCGCTTCCTTTACTCAAAAGAATACCCTGGAATAAATATGAGCGGCCTGCGACAAGAAAAACATAGTTCAATTGGACCTCATTTATCACGCCGATCGAGCAGCGTGCGGAGTGGCGCTCAGGAAATGGACATCAGCCTGACATCAACCCGTGAAATCCAAAAGAAGTGACGCGACAGCGCTCGTCAAAAACTCATGACGTCACTTCACGCGCGTGGCCCCGCGAGTGGGTAGCGCGTTCAGCTCTGGCGGCGGCATGGTCGAAACAACGGCCCACCGTCCTCCGCACTGTTTTGACGTCCGCACATAGCGGTGAGGTTATGCCGGGATCCTGTCATATGCGTCTTTCGGGATGAAAGCGCGGGAATTTGAAGTAAACGGTTTTCAGGTTGTTCAATGTAATTAATTATCGCGCGCTGATATATTTGAAATGATGTTTCGGGTTCGCCAGGCCATTAGGCATCCATAAAAGCAATAAAAGTGGAACACCAAACTTTCGTGTCAGTAACCCTTTAAGCGCGAGCTCAAGTGAGAAGAACACCATCATCCTTGTTGTGGTGGGTGCGGTATGCCGTAGTGTTGCTTTTTTGCGACGAATAATCCGATGCCTAGTAGAATGTAGGCCACAATCTCGACCGAAGAGACTGGAGTGCAATATAACTGCCGGAAAACTTTTGAAATGGGAACTCCAGCCTTCGTTTTCCGGCGCTTCCCACATACTAGTGCGAACAGACGAAGTTTTCTTTTCACTTCTTTTTTTCGCTTAGATGAGAGGCGTATTCAAGACACCGTTTTTGGTTTTATGTTTAGAAATTACGATTTTGAGCCATAATGTCAGGCTTAAAGGCTTGCTGAGAAACGCCAAACTATTTCTGCTTCAAAAAGAAAGTAGGACATTGACGAAATTAGTGTCACCTATCCAATTCCCAAAAAAGTGCACGCCATAACTACGCACGTCACTATATATCAATGCCTAAACTGATTGATTGATTGATTGATTGATTGATTGATTGATTGATTGATTGATTGATTGATTGATTGATTGATTGATTGATTGATTGATTGATTGATTGCAGCGTTTTAACGCGCTGACGCATCGCAGGCAATGAGTGGCGCCGTAGTGGAGGCTCAGGATTAATATTGACCAACTGGATATCTTTAACGTGCGCCGAAATCTTGTAACCATGGGCTTTTTGCTTCCTACCTTATTCAAAAAAGCGGTTGTCGCGGTCTGTAATCGAACCCGCGACCTTGTGCTCAGTCAACACGTGCACTGCGGCAAAATTCCGACCAACGGTACATGGTGTGGGCTTGTGATACCAGGAAGGAAATATGTTAGCTACGAGCGAGGTACAAACAACATGCTATGCACTGTTAAAAGTTTCAGTTTTCGAGGAAGACAATACTGTTTGCACAGTTATGTACTGAGTTGTGATTCAGCAATCATCCTGCTGTTTTTTCTTGTTTGTTCTTCGGCGTGCACTATTGGTATATGCACAAACCATTAATAACTCGCCAAGCTGTTCATTATGGTGCAGAAATAGCTTTCAAAAGGAAGCCGAATGATGGTGTGCGCATAACTATGTTTATTGAGCGGCTGAGGATAAGGTTGAGAAATGGCCCTTTCCTTCGTATCATAAGAATTTTTGTGTTTTATTCGATGCAATGCTACATTGCTATGTCCAGACGCGCACTGAGGAGGAAGCACTTCAGGGTAATTGCCTTCAGGTGATATCGTCGGATTGTGTTGCGATTATTTGAAGGTCCCGATTTAGTTCGTACAAATGTTTCGACAAACAGGGCAAGGAATTACATTCACAACACCTGAATACTTCTGCTCGGCTGTTTTCTTCACTTCTGTTTGGTCCTGCCTTATTGGGATTTAAGACACGTGCGCGAACTTCACTTTACACAAGCATAGTAAGGGTTAGAGTGCCCTCTCTCTCTCTTTCTGTCTCGCCATCCATCCATCCATCCATCCATCCATCCATCCATCCATCCATCCATCCATCCATCCATCCATCCATCCATCCATCCATCCATCTCTCTCTCTCTCTCTCTCTCTCTCTCTCTCTCTCTCTCTCTCTCTCTCTCTCTCTCTCTCTTTTATAAAAACTCCTGTAAAAAGCGACTCGATAAGTGGGCAGGCAGAGTTTCGCCGTGGCTTTACGCATTTGAACACGACCGCTGAGGTGGCGCCGGGTGCACTAAATCATGCAGCTTCAGAATACATACGGTATGTTTCAAATACTTTTGGTGAAGAAGGAGAACCATTGCTTTCACAGGATGTTCGCATAGTTTTATTTTTTTTATTTATTTATTTCAATGTACTGCAGGCCCTTCAGGGCCCATGCAGGAGTGGTTACAATGAATTTAAGTTTTCATCCTAAGGATAACATAGGTATTCAAAAGGCAAGAAACACGAACAATATAGAATACACATGGACAGAAGCATGCTATACAATGTAAACATTTATTCCACAAAAAGAAATTATATAAACACTAAATATGGAAATTTAACCTTTCATCACCCGTTAAAATTCTAGATTTTTATGGCTCTTAGAAAACACTCTACAGATGTGCTGTTGAGGGCGTCCGCCGGTAATTTGTTCCACGGTGCGATGGCTGATGGAAATAGAGAGTACTTATGTGTGTTTAGTGTTCTATTAGTTTTCCTGATAGTCTTATGATTTGCCCTCGAAGAATGCCTGAAGGGAGTATGGAGGTAGTTAGTTCGGTTTTTTTTATAATGGTCGTGGAACAAAAGATAAAGGAACTGTAATCTAGATAAAATTCTGCAGTCATAGAAAGTTCGGAGGTCTGCCCGTTTTCGTAAAGCGGAAACACTAGTGAAGCGGCAGTAGTTGGAGAAGATAAAACGCCAAGCCAAGTTGTTTACGTGTTCATATTTGTGTAATAAATATTTTTTGTGGGGGTTCACTATTATGTCGGCGTACTCTACTGTTGGCCTAATCACAGGCTTATAGGCATTATATTTAACCATGAGGAGGCCAGGCGCAGGCGCGTTCTTAAGACGTTAAGCTTACCTAATGTTTTACTAAATAAGTTGTCAATATGGCTTTCCCAGGATAAATTACTAGAAAAGGTGACACCTACATATTTTACCTGGCCAACCTTGACCACTTCGGTATCCTGAATTTTATTCTGGAGATTTAAAGGAGTTTTTATTGGTGAAATTGATGCTGAACGTTTTGGTTTTTTTTACAGTTTTATGCCCCAGTTTTTTAACCACGCCTGGATAGAAGTTAACGATTTGTTAAGTTTTAGCTGAACTTCTATTTTGTTAACTGCTGTATACATCACACAGTCATGTGCGAACAGTCTAGTTGTAATAGATGAGTCAACAGAGAATTGGATATGGTTGATGTAAAATAACAATAAAATTGGGGCAAGGACTGAGCCTTGCGGCACCCCAGAAAACAACATCCAGAGTCTTCGACTTGTGTTCATTGAAAACAACATATTGTTTTCTGTTTTTTTTAAATAGCACTGAATCCATGAGAGAACTTTCGTTTCAACTCTTATGGCATTTAGTTTTGTTATAAGGCCCTGATGGGGAACGACATCATATGCTTTAAAAATTCTAAAAAGATTGCATCTAAGTTTCCTTTTTCATGTAGTGCGTCGGCAAAATCGTTAGTAAATTCAGAAAGTTCGGTAACCTTTGACAGACCAGCTCTAAAACCATGTTGACGCTCGTAAAGCAGAGAATTCGATTCTAAAGGGTCATAATTGCTTTGAAGATAATATGTTCAAGCATTTTAGAGCGTGTGCTTGTCAATGAAATTTGAATATAATTATTAAAATCTTAATTTAACCTTATTTTTGAATCAGTTTTATTTTTGCACAGCGCCAATCATCTGCAATTGCGGAGGTGTTAAGCGAGGCTGTGTAAGTATTGCACAGGTATTTTGAAGCCCACTCAGCGTATTTAAATAGAAAGGTTTTTGTTATGCTATCAGGGCCAGGAGATTTTTTAAAGTCGAGCTTGCGTAAAAGGCTGAGTTCTCGCTTATATTTATTTCAGGCATAGGGTATTAACAGTATAATGTTTTAAGGCTACTTGTGAGCAAGAAAGTTTAAATACTGATTGGAAAAAGCTATTAACCCTTACGGCTATGGTACAGGATCAGCCACCGTAGCGTTAGGCGATTTTATTTCTTGGACTGAGGACTTTTCAGCTGATAGAACACGCCAAAACGTATGCGACTAATCGCGCATAAACGAAGGAAGTGTTTTCGTGAGGAAATGCTCCTTTGCGGCGCGCACTTTATCTCTCATCTCAGTGATAAGCATTCCAAGCTGGGTCGTGTCGCCACGCTTGCATCGCCTTTTAATCTTTCTTCTGATGTGGATTATTCCTCTTGTCACCCAAGGATATTCGCGGTTAACACGTTGCTTTTTTGATTGATTGTAGGGTTTAACGCGCCGACGCAACGCAGGCGATGAGGCGCGCCGTAGTGGAGGGCTCCGGATTAAGTTTGACCACCTGGGGATCTTTATCGTGCGCCGAAATCTCGCACACACGGGCGTTTTTGCTTTTCGCCTCCGTCAGAAAAGCGGCCGGGCAGAAATATTTATTCGTGACACATGTATACAGGATGGGTATAGAAAGACACGGGATGGCGTTAGCGCCTCCTTGAGCGTCCATGTTGCATCGAGAGGGCTGGATTGCCCCGCTAGAAGAAATGAAAAGCGGCCGCCGCGGCCGGGAATCGAACCCGCGACCTCGTGCTCAGCAGCGCAACGCATTAGCCACTGAGCCACCGCGCCGGGTCACGTTGCTTTTTTAGTGGTATAAAGTGTGTTTCGCAAAACGAGACAATGGCCTTCAAGCGGGACCACACCGTTCATACATCAGTAATATCATCGAATTGGGCGAAGCAGGATTCTAAGTATTTCAGGATAGCCGCGGCGTTTGCACGGGTGTAGTCTTTAAAAAGGTGGTTTTGGGATTGTTTTCTTTATCGCGAAGTTGAAAATGGGCAGGTTAGGTTTATCATCATGTGATCGGAACTACCGTTCTCTACTCTGTTCATACAATCTTCTAAAGAACTGCTAACAACTCCATGAATTTGTTCTATGGAGGCTATGTGGATACCTAATATGTATTTACAAATGTCTTTCTTCACTTTTTGTTCCAATTACTGCGTATCCACCCTCGGAGCATCGCTAACTCCGTAAATGACAAGATTATTCCACCGGCTCCGGTTCTCTATGTCGTCTTTTTTTGTAACTGTATCTTGAACCTGCTTACTAGTTGACTGACAGGTTTCCTCGCATTTAAGTAGTTCTTAACACTTTGTCAAACGCAATCACGGTAATTCTTTCGTGGATGTTAGCAACAGTTGTCTCATCATGCTTTAAATTTTTTGTTAGTTGCTTCAAAGTCTGGGTAGTCTTGGTTTGTTCCTTCAATATTTGTTCTAGCATTTGCTTCGTAGTCATTGCTTCAGAATCAGACTCGGAGGCCGAGTGCGGCTACGGGTACAGTTCAACATCACCCGACATTAGCAGCGATAATTTGATAACACTCATACAATCGACATCATGGTAACAAGAAAGGGTGGGCTTGGTAGCACCATCAACCTAAGCGAATGGTCTCTTACAGAACATGCTTGGTATTTTACGCCAACCTGGATCACGAAGAAAGAGTTGATTAGCATCCGTCTCTCTAATCCTCTGTGAACATTTTGTTTTGTTCTTGTTAACATTTTGTGAACCTTTTATTTTGTTCTTGTTAACCATGTATAAAACTTTCGTTAACGGATGTTTCGATTTACACGGTGCTCTAGGACTCTCTCTCTCTGTCCCTCTCCCTCTCTTACCTTTTGGAACCTTTTATTTTGTTCTTGTTAACCTTTTGCAAAACATTTGTTTACAGGTGTTTCGATTTACACGTTGCTGTGCCGTGAGCACGGACGTCCGACGGCCACTGGTCGGGCAATCCTCGGCTCTAAGGTGCTTCGGCCATCAAAGAATCCCGGGCCCTCTCCACTAATGTGAAACCTGGGAAGGGGCGGAACATGCAGTGCGTAAGTGTATTCTTGGCTCCTTGGGGTTTTTTGCCAACAGAGATGCAACCGTTGAGAGGTACAGGTATACAACTTTGTTATAAAAGTCTCTATTGTCTTTGAAGCACGAAGCTCCGTAGCGCGAAGCGTAAACGAGTGTCCCGGTAGTTTTTAGCGCGCGTTACCTTCTTGGGTGAGGCGTAAATGAGTTTCCCGGTGTTTTAATACCGTGACAACGTCAGATGACGAATACGACAACGGCGAAAGGAGACGCCAACAGCCCCAGAAACGAAGGAACTTCGCCCTTAAAAATTTATCAGTTAATTCACAATTCCCTTTAGTACATCACAGGGAAAGAAATAAAGAAAAGCCTAGAAATTTCCTAGACAATATGAAAATATATATTAACCCTGACAAAATTATCATGCCAAAAAATTTCTACTTCACTTCAATACAGCAAAGCATCACCACAAGCCTGTCAAATGGCACATAGTAAGCAGGACAAAAGGGAAGTGATTTTTTTAACTTGCCGAACTCATTCAAGTGAGCATTCAATAAATCTTTCGGCGAGTGTTTGTAGTACTAACGGGTTGGGCGAGAGTTTGGAGATAAAAGCCTTGAAAACCTCTTGGACACCATTAGGACGAAGCATGAGTGACCTTTTGTTCTAACTTGCCTATAATCAAGTAAACGGATGATTAATTGTATTTGACACCTAAATTTACAGTGAAACTTAAAATTACGCTTCAGAAGGGAATTTGTTATTCAGGGGTCACTCGCCGCTTCTGAGCATTTGCCTAAAAATGTCTGTTACATCTAGAATCTGCCCCATTCTGCTCACTGCTTGCGGTTAAATGTAGTTCGACAGCAGGTATTTATGGGTGGCATTGTGCTTATTCACTTAAATTAAACTACAGATAACGCAGCGTCTCACTTACGTTAATCCAGGGATTCTAGACTACCCCGTGTACCAAGGCTGAGATCAAGCTCCCTGCACACGTGTCAAAGAAAGTCACAATCCGACACGGTGTCTACCGCAGAATTCAAACGTGGAGACCGTATGCATGAGGCGATCTGTTTGCGCTATTCCTTAATAAGCTTGAATACCGGTTCGTGCCACTGCGGTGGGGAACGACAGCCATTCCCTGTGGCGCTTTTCTTCTAAGCTTTAACGCGTTTGATTTTTTTATTCAGAGGAAGCGACTGTAACAACTGCTGTTCAGTTCTTCGGGCAAGAATAGTCCAACTGAGCTGTAATATAGTTTGTCTGCTTCGGAAAACTTGATGATAAAAAGCAGTAGTCAGAACCGGTGGCTCTGTAATATTTTAATTATTTAGTACAATATCGGAAATACGGCTGGTATATTTCGGCGCTCATGCCTTCCCTAATGAGCATAAATATTTTCTAAAGGTAAGATTCAGCCTATTGAAATAACACTGCGTTTCTATGGCTACACAGCAATATCTGCGAAATCAATTTCGGCATTTGGCATTTTAGGCGAATTTGTTACTCTTGTTAACCCAAACCGATTCTGAAAGATGCTACATTTAGTATTGGGAAAATTCAAATGTTCTTTGTGGGGAATACTCTTAAGTCATTTTACGAACGAAAATGCAGCTTCTGCCATTATAGAATAGATTGTTTGTGACTATAAAATGCTGCTTTATGTCGTCTGAAACAATGTATCGTGATTAGCTTTCCTATTCCTTGCAAACATCAGAACCGCCATCTTACCAAAAAATTTCTCCATGAGAACAACAAACCATTCCTGGTTGGAAGATGAAATGTTATTTTGCTAAGTAGATTTTATTTGATGAGACATACAAATTCAATTTGCGTTGGGTGCTTAGCTGGACACGCAAAAGCTGGCAATGAAAAGAGTTGACACCGCTTCTTTTATTTAAAAAATTAAAATATATATTGTATGTTTTTTTTTTGGCTCGGAGACAAAGCAAAATTGCTTTATTACATTTTTGCCTGTCAAGTACATCCCGTGCTCTCAGAAGAAGAAAGAAATTCTTGCAGCGTTGTTGCAGGCTCAGTGAAACAGAACACCATGGACATAATGAACCCTAACAAGCAAACAACGTCCCGGTATACACAGCACGAGCGTCACCCTTCATCATATATATTTCAAGAACTCCCTAAGTCACCGGTAGACACGTTCCTTCTTGAATTTTTACCTGCTTGAAATTATCTTTCGCTGCCGTAGGAATTCGTTATCCCAACCTTATAATACCGAGTGATTCTCATGTTTTCATAAAAAGTTTTATTTTTCCCAGAGTAGAGAATTGTAGGTAGAGAAGCGATTAAGAAATGAATGTTAGAGTAAATTTAGGATTGAGGCATTCCTTCAACTTTTCTTTTATTGACGCCAGCGCAATGCTTTCCTTCGATGGGAGAGATGGCGGTAATTAGAACGCAATTCTTGGGAACAAAATGCGGCCTTCGATTCCTCGCACAGATATAGTTTTATAGCGAATGAAGACCATATGTATGAATACGATGGAAAATGCATCTTCAAAGGAGGTGGTGATGAGAAATTCACCGCTTTAGTGTGTAAGATAGATGTGTTGCCATTGGTTCAAGTTATCAATAATTAATTTTAAACACAAGGGATTTAGTTTCAGTGTCGGTTGGCTCATTTTTTACAAATCCAAAAAAACAGTTTAGGTACTGCAATACTCCGTGTGTAGCGAAGCTTTCAGAAATTATTTTTAGTGTCATGTAGGAAAGTGATCGTTTTTTTGTGTTTCCAGCTCAACGACCAAACTGAGATTCGCTTTCGAAGACTGCTTTGGATGTCTTCGTTGAAACAGCATTGTTTTCAAAATGTTTTCGAGAAATATTTGTCAAGGGGAATGCTAACTTAGAAAATTTGGTATGTCGTCAGGATGAGAACTTTTTCGCTTTGCTGAACACATAAAAACGAAAGTGCGTGCTCACTGGATACACAAAATGTTTTTTTAGAGTAAAGAGGTAGGCGTTATTTAGTGGTAGCTGCCTGCATAAGTGATCTATGATGGCATGATCCGAAAACAGAGAAATCAGTGGAATTGGCCATTTTAAAATTCCTAGATTTCAAAGCTGGCAGCATACAATTATACAAAATATCTAGGACAGAATATTGTATTCCTGTATCACAAGCACCTTGTTATTTGTGGGGCGCCGCGCAAACGCTCGTGCGTAATGCGTATTGTATATGATGTGGTTAGGAAAGAGAGAGTCACGTTGCCTCGAAGCGTCACTCTTATCGCAGCTGGGCATGACAATGCTTCAATACTTAATGTGAAAAATGTAAACCGCACAAAACTTCCCGGACACCGAGTTCATGCTGAGCCACTTTCTTTCCAGGCATCAAAAGAAGGCCGAAAACATACTGCATTTTTGTTGGCAGCTCTTAGCAGCAGAGGGGAAGGAACCATGATTGTTCCCGAAGACCTGATACCCGAGTCCATTATCGGCGAACCGGTTTGCTATGAAATTCAAAATTGCGGCTCGCCAGTGTAATATGTAGATATGTGCGTACACATCATTGCGACCATTCAATTTGGCGATTGCCGTTGGTGGCCGGGGTGTTCGCGGCGGCGAATATCGGCGGCATGGAAGAGCTTCGAGACATAGCTTCGGGCTTACTATTGACGTGAACATTTTTTTGCGAAGTTGTAATAGATTGCCGCTCCTTTTCTGAAGAAATCACCCCTGCATGCAGAGCGCGAAGTCGATGCTGACAGCTGATGTGACGTATCCTCTTGCTGTGACGTGGGAATTCATGGTTGAGTCAAAATTGGGTCTCTATACACCACTGCAGCACTTCTCGGTTATGTGACGTGCTTTAAAGACCCTAAAGACTCAATGAAATTTTTTTAAACTGAAAGGTCGCAGATTTTGTATATCGCGTTATTTACCGAGAAATAAGAAAATAAACCAACTTCGCGTTATTTACCGAGAAATAAGAAAATAAAGCTGGTGTTTCTCTCTCTTGTTTCCACTTTCTTTTATTTTTTTGACGGTGACATCGCGCAGCTATTCCATCACAAAGTGGTAGCGAGGCTCCCACTTAAACGGTTTGCGCTAAGGGCTCTAGCGCCATCACGCTGGCACCGTTTGCTTTTCCCATACAAAAATGCCTTATGGACGTCTATAGAAAAATATATGGTGAGCTATGGCCGCCTATGGGTCCCTATGGTCACCCATGAAAGTGCATAAATTAGGCTATAGCCAGCTATTGAAGTTTTTATGCATCCTGCACGAAAGAATATAAATCATACAATTCTCTTTACACGACTAAAACATCCTAGTATGTTTAGTCTATAGAGTCACAGCCATTCAGGCTACTGTAGCCAGCTAAAGAAAAATCTATGGCTTTACTTCTATAGACCAGCCGCGACAAAGCTCTTTTTGCTGGCTATAGACCATTGTTTAGCTTTAATTCTACAGACTTGATATCATTCATTTGTCTTTTGCCAGCTATTGAAAAGAGTTCACCATAAAGCTAAAGAGAGAAAGCCATAAAAGCTCATTTGGCTGGATATAGGCCGTTATTTAGCTCTAACTCTACAGACTCGAAACCATTCAGCTGTCTTTTGCCAGCTATTGAAAAGAATTCGTCCTAAAGCAAAAGATGGAAAGCTATAAAAGATCATTTGGCTGGCTATAGGCCGTTATTTAGCTCTAACTCTACAGACTCAAAACCATTTAGCTGTCTTTTGCCAGCTATTGAAAAGAATTCGTCCTAAAGCTAGAGAGAGAAAGCCATAAAAGCTAATTTGGCTGGATATAGGCTGTGGTCTTGCTCTAAGTCTACATACTTGGAACCATTCAGCTGTCTTCTGCCAGCTATTGGAGAGAATTGGCTCTAAAGCTAAGGAGAGGCACCCATAAAAGCTTCTGCGGCTGGCTACAGCACAACATATAACTGTAAACCTTTAGACGTGTGGCAATTAAGCAACATTTAGCCGGAATTAGGAAAGCGTTTGGCGCAGAATTTACAGGCCTGCATCCATAAAAGCTTCCTTAGCTAACTACATAGTGACAAGGCTCCAAGTCTCCAGCCGCTAATAAAAAAGTGTTAGCCTATAAAGGTATAATTCGAGCACCCACTAAATCCTATTCTGCTGGTTTCAACATGACTTATGACCCGTAATTTATACACTCATGATTTACCTAGCTACATCTACAACACAGACTGAATAACGATGATGAGGTTCATCGGCCGGTTATATGAAAGTTTTTGTCCAATAACGTTAGGTACTTATTATACCAACAATACCGGAAAAGTGCAATTAAAGGCAGCTACAGACAGATTAACGCTCAAACTCAGGTTGCAACTTTGGATACAGTGCGCCGGCAAAGCTTGCGAATGAACGTCGGCCGAAAGAGGTATAAGTTCGGAGAATTCTTCCTCTGCGGATCTTCGCTGCCGCGGTCAAGTAAAAAAGCGGGCTTCTCTGAAAACGGCCCTCTCAGTGTCGAAGCAAATTCGAAAGAACTTTCGCGCCCCCCGGTACGTGCGGGCGCAGTCAGAAATATGGTGGCATCTGCGAACAACCGCATTCCTTCTCCCGCGGAGCCCACTTTGAAATTAGTCATTGAGAAAGGGGGAGAGCGACCAAAGGCGGACCGGACTGAAGGAGGCACGGAAAGGAAATTCTGGGAAGCGTTGAAAAGGCAGAGGGGACAACGACCGGCCGGGGAGGGGCGGTGTGAGTGCCGCACGCGTCGAAGCTGTAGCCCGGTCGTGCGAAGGGAAGTTTTCGTTGAAAAGAGGGTCAGACGTTCCGTGCTGTGTTAGTATTCGTGCGCGCAGCAATGATAGTGACAGACAATTTTCCCTGAGTACTGATCACATATATAGTTTTTTCGGATGAAGAAAACAAAACGTTAAGCGATGTTGTATTTGCCAAATAAAATAATTACCAGAAAACAAGTTAGAAAAAGGTCGAAAGATGGGCACGTATATCCGCACTATTTGCTAGCGCGATGGACCTGCTTATACCAGGATGTACTCAGCCAGCCACATCTCGTCTCCTTGCTCATGTGCGCGGGCATGGCACGTGTTGCGTAATGCTGGGAATTTACGACTTGACTGCATGTGTTGGTGTTGATGGTGTGACGCCAAGCAAATGTGCCGCTTTGCTGTCGGAAATTTCGGTGTTTACGGTGACAGTGTTACAATTAATTCATCATCAACTCGAAGTTATTCGAAAATGGATACCTGCGATACCGCGACAGGAATTTCATCGTACGCAAAACACCAGGGTACGAACTGAAGAGGCTGTATTGTGCGAGAAATGCAGGACTTTTTTTGGTGTTCAAGAATACGTTTCCAAGCTACCCTGCACCACATGGGCATTGCAATGTACACAGAAGTGAAGATTTCGCCACGGTGATGAGACAAAGATAATTATTTTTTCGCGAACTGAGAAAACTTACAAGGAACTAATTGAACGGACTTGGAAAACGTTTTTATTTTTGCATTATGTGCGACCGCCTTCATTGTTTAATTAACAGTGCATTTCCATTTTAGCCACCATACTTGCAACTTTGTGCATTGAGTACTGAGTGAAATGAACGACTTCTGAGTGTTCTATTTTCTGTGGACTACCCAGCACCTGTAGGTATATGTGTCTCGGTGGGCATTCGTGGAAAATGTGCCGCGTAGTGTGGTTGTCGAGCGAATGACGCAAGCGTGAGCCAGAGTGTTGGAATGCGTGTGCTGTGTGTTTCGATCGGCGTTTGTGAACAACAGTTTACTGGCGGCGAAGTAGCGTAGATAGTAGCCCTTTCTGTAATCAATGGGATGAATAAACCCCTTGGTTTTGCTTTCCTTGTTTGCCTGTGTTTAAGCCTTTTGTGAATGAAAACTGGCGACGTGTTTGCAATCGCAACTTTGCACTCCCCCTATATCAACTGCTTAAATCAACCGCTGAATCAACCGCTTAAAATTCCTTGCCGATCTTCGAAACCACAAACTTCGCATTGACCCATCAATATATCTGACCTGTCTTTCTTCCCGGCCCACCAGGCAATACCACCCCTTTAAATTTACCCAATTGTTCGCTCGCACAAACACTCATAAATACTCATTTTTCCCGCGAACAATATCCGATTAGAACAGTCTTCCTGCCTCTGTGTTCACTTCGTCTAATCTGCATGCATCAATTGATCAGCTTTCTCACATGTAGAAATTTTCTTGCCGTTTGCCATTTTTATTGGTAGAGATTGTATAATTACATTTTGCCTGATATATGTTTTTATGTTTCCACTCCTGCTTGGGCCTAATTCTGGCCTGCCGTATTGTCTAAATAAATAAATAAATCGCTGAAGTGTTAATAGAGCATATAAGCACATAACCTAAGTGCCACAGAAGTTCTAGAGATCCGCAAGGCTATATGCTGGCATGGCCGCGTGTTAATATGTTCTGAGGCCGCTGCTGTCGCTGTGTTTCAAGTAGTGGTGATTCTCTTCTGGCTGCAGCCCATGCAAAAATATCGTATGGTAGGCTATTGAAAATCCTTCTTACGGTTGTATTTAGCAATTTTGCCCAATTATCTTTAGACGTTTCTATTGCTGTCTTTAGCCAATCCTATAGATATTCCTATGGGTGTCTTTACCTTTTTTCTATAGCCATAGCGATATCGAAAGAAGACCTAAAGAAAGCTATAGAACCGGCTATAGAAGAAGCTAAAGACACCCATAGAAATGTCGATACGAATAGCTAAAGACAACCATAGAACCGGCTATAGAAGACGTTAAAGACACCCATAGGAATAGCGATACGAATAGCTAAAGACAACCATAAAACCGGCTATAGAAGAAGCTAAAGACACCCATAGGAATGTCGATACGAATATCTAAAGACACCCATAGGAATGGCCGTACGATTCGCTAAAGACACCCATAGAAACGTCTAAATAATATTGGGCCAAATAGCTAAAGCCGACCATAAAAAGGATTTTCTATAGCCGACCATAGAATATTTTTGTATGGGTTACGTCCTCAAGCCAACGTTGACCACCTAATTTCGACAATGTTTCTGAGGTCCAGGGGATTGCCTTGTTCCTTTACCATTTGAACACGACGAAACGAGAAATGTTTACAATACTCTAGGGGCCTGAGCGGCCGCGCACACCAGACAGCAAGACCGCTGCTCGCGGCCCGCGGGCAATGTCCCTTCAGAAGTGAGAATTTCAGATTTAAATACCGTGTTAGCCCCGCCACCGGCACGGCGTCGCTCAGGCTCGCGTCTTCATCTGGCGAGAACGACCATTTCGTAGTCTTATTTTCACGCGAAAGTTCCATGAAATAAACACGCTCTTACCTGCACCCGCGCTGAGTAGTCCTAGTTGCCAAGGCTTGACCCGGTCACCCGGACACAAACACAACAAGGATAGAGCTACGGCTACGGTAGAGAACAGCGGCTTCCGGCGTAGACAATAGCACAAGGTCCGATCGATCGTATAAGAACTGCAGTAAGTACCCTGGATCTTTCACGGCCAATACAGTTCGAACTGGGCGCGGTAACTCTTTACCCAGCGCATAGCAACAGCCGCGCACTACAACGGAAGACAGAAAGCCAGGGCGGGTTGCTTAAACACACGAAGGGAATCTTCTATCTTTTGCCGCTTTCATAATCCTTTCAGAAGCACGTGAGTACAACGTCGTGGATTACTGACTTTGCTAACTGCGTACCGGCGCTATTCCAAAACGAGATTGAAAACATGATGGCTGGCTGAAGCCCTAGGAAACCAGCACATGCAAAGTCTGCCTCGCCATGTATAAAACCTGTAGTCTGTGTTTTTTTAACAAGATTACCTCACGAAAAGATTCTTTTTACGATTACTTCACAGACTCAAGACTTAAAAACTGCGTATTTGAGGAAAATATTGATAAATGCTTCTCCAATGGGCTCTTGCGTTTACAACAACTGTGACGTTACAAACCGTAGTACCCAAACGCGTACGTAGGGTCTTCCCCAATTTTCACGTTTCCGGGGTTTTCTTTCCTAATACTGGTATTTGCGAGAATGGCGTATTTAGATTCTTCGCACCGCCAACTTCTTTTTAAACTTTAAAGTCCCTTTAATGTTTCTGTTCAGATCCGTGAGAGCATCGCAATTACAAAAATTGCGGAAATTCAGGTAATCTTCTACTAATGCTCTGCATTCTTGCACCGCTTGTTACAATGTGTGCTCCTTACAGTCGCATTTGGCTATTGCTAGCTAGATACGTTGAGGTATCTTATTGCTTTACAGTGTTTGATTTCTTCGAACCAAGAAATGAGTTTTGTCAATATAGCACTTTGTTTCTTTCCCCAAATGATGTTACTTTTTTCATGATAGAAATGATGCAAATTTATTATGCAAATAGTTCTCCGCAGACGCAAGACCAGTGCTGAGTTGCTCCGTTGGTCCTTTTTACTCGAACTTCTAACGTTTTCATGCGGGCTTTTGTGTTTACTCTTCTGAATTCAGTATAGAATAAATGCATATGGGATTCTACCATATCATGTTTTGAAGTTTCTATATTTTCAATTTCGAATCTGTGATTTCTTGTTTTTCAAAGTCGGTTTTGACGAAATATTTTGATTTCCGCCGTACGGGGCATTACTAGGCATTACAGGGTTTATTAATTCCGCTCTTTCTATTTGCATTTTCTATATTTATTTTCGGTCATTTTTATTTACTCCGCTTTTAAACAACGTGTGTAAGGTGCGTACTTTTGATTTATTGAACTCATTTTTATGAAAACTTCATTGTTTTATGTTTGTCTTATTTTTTTATAGTTGTATTCTACCAATGTCGCTATGTGCGATAATATGAGTATGGAACGTGTTAATTCCTTCGGTTATTCATTTTTGTGGAAATGCCGGGGTTTCACAGCTTGATCATTTTCAATGTTTTATTTGTATTTCCAGCGCCCTTCTACGAACTGTTTTAGATAAGTCTTCGGTGCACAACTTGATTTCGTATCATCAAGATTTCAAATTTTCTATGTTTAATGTTTCCGTTTTTTTGGTTTTTCAAAGTATTGTTTGACATACTATTTTTGTTTACGCTATTGTCACGATTATAATGCGCAACTTCGGGGAGTTCTGAATGTTTGTGCGAATGAAATACATTAAAAAGTCCTGGCGTGATAAGTGTTACTTGGCGAAGAATGCTAAGTACTAAAAAACAGTCGCGCTGCGAGTCCCTAGATTCGCACGAAAGTTTGCGCAAAAGCTCGGGCTCGTCATAGCAGTACGCTATCCGGCGCCCTTTCCGACGCGTCTGGAACTTGTCTGCCCTGAGTCGCAGTTTAAACTCAAACGTGCAGATACGGCACATGTCAGTGACAAGCACGAGGGCCGTTTATCTTGTCGTGCGTCTCGCGATATTGCTGATGCGCTTGGTGGCGTGATGCCTACGCTGTCGATAGCAAACTGCACCCTGTTGTTTTTTCTTCCGACATCACACCCTTCAACGTAATCTTTAGTTTTCTCTTGCATGTCGTGTAGGAGCCATTACATGACGTCTAACTAGCCTTGACAGATACGAAAAATCCTAGTGTCCGGCTTTCTGAGATGACCGCGAAGAACTCTTCATTTCGGCATTTCCGCGGTTCCGCTTCCACCGTATTGCATTGGAGACAGAGATTGTCGGCATGACATAAAATATAGGACGTTCCTTGTTCACCAACTAGGCAGCTTTAAGACCCCTGGTAGTGCTGCAGTGACATGTGTGGCCTGATGAACATTTTTGTTGCCCTAAATGTTGATATATCTCAGAGGTTCGAACCGCCTTGGCCTGTTTTTCACTCGCGCCTGCGATAGACGAGATTAAAAATAACGAATTCATTCGTAATCCCAATATTGTGTTTCCTTGTATTTAACAAATATTATCCCATTTTGTCATAAATACTTATATTTTGCTTTTCTCGTGGTGCTTTCATATTCATGACAGCTTTTTTTTAGGCGGAGTGTCGCAAATATACCACGAAGCTCAAAAGCAAGGCGCCGTTTCTGTTATTTGGCTCCTAGAATTCAGCTATATACGAGACCCCAAATTCTGGTCACGGGACCAATAAGCTCATTACCTGAGCTTGTTTTCTTAGATCGGTTATCAGGTACGATAATCGAGGACGCTTAAGATTGCGTTGAGGCAGCCATCCCCGTTTCTTCGTGCCACAAAGACTTCACGTTTGTTGGGCCAGCTCAAGCCAATACACCGGCATCTTAGTTAAGAAAACTGTGTGCGTCTGGGGCGTCTTCTCTCTCTATGGTGTAAAGAGTGTAACTAGTAAAAGTGTGAAAGGAACTGAAATAGGCAGTGAGAGCGGCAAACAAAAAAGAAGGCAGTCATAACGGTGCGTGAAACTACAACGGGAGAGCAAAAATCAAGCCACCGAGGCGTCAAAATGTGTCAAGTTTGATAGCTAGGCCTGAAACGTTGCGGGTAGTCTAGCGTCGGCCAACCTAATGTACAGCCTCCACTGCTTATTTTATGTCTCCTCTGGTCCTTCCGCATCATTGTGCCGCAGTCTGAGCATAAATTGTAATTTGTCCTTCGTCCATTTGCCATAGCTAAGTTTGGAGTGATGAACTCTACGGCGTCGTAAACGGCAAGTTAGCGCTGATGTACTATTGAAGAGCCCACCTAACTGGCATGCAACACCCACGTAGGATACTCTTAGGTCAAGGACTAATGACGTTTTGTTGTAAATTTCTGCGCTGCAACACTTGAACTCTGTTTTCAATACTATCGCTGAAAATGGTGACAATTTGTTCACCCCCAACGTAAAAAAATAAGAAAGTGCTTTGCATATGGGACACTTTTTTTTTTTTCATTATTACTTCTCACTGCAATCAATATGCAGAGACAAGCGAGGTGGAGCTGTTACTTCGCTGTAACACGCTTCTCCTTACGTGCACTGGAGAAGAAGAAATACCGCTTCATCAAAGAAGGCCGACAATTTTATTTTTGGCGAAGAACCACCCCTGAATATTTTCAGTGAATGAACAAAACATCCTGGGACATATAAGCAACATGTCTTTATAGAAAAGCTAGCATAAAGGTTGGGGTGAATCCGTAGATGCTATTTTATACCAAGTGGGAATTTCAGCAAACCTAGGACACGAGTGTTCGGAGTTCTTCTTCCGGCGGAATACTCAAAGCAGAAAACTCTTCCTTAGCTTGGCGCAAAATTTCGGGGTCAGTAAACAGGTCAAGTACAGTTAACGCCAGGATCTTTGCCGCCCTTAACGTAGGAGCCTGCGACTCAGCTGCCCCTGCCCAGTCGGTGAACTCCCTGGTGTGGTTCATTGGCCCTCTAGCAGCCGCTGTATCTCCCAAGCCGAACATTGGGTGCACGGTGGGAATGCGGTGCGACACGTTGCCGCAATCAGTCGATGCGCCCGAAGGTGGCATGTTCTGTACGAAGTCGTCCACGAAGGAAACGCCTGCAGTAAAGAAAGATGCAGAAAAACTTGCAGCCGTTCCTTGTAAGCCTCTGCTTATGACCAGAAGGGGCGGAAGTACTCGCCCCAAGTTTGTAATAAGCTTTTATTTTAAAGGAAATGACAAAAAACAATATTCATTCACCAGCTGTGTGTGCATAAATAAGCAAAATGTTCATGCTCAATTCGAAGAGCCATTATCGCGGTCTGAGCCATTTTTTCGAGCGCGCAGAATTTCGGCACTGATTATTTTTTCTTTTTCATACGTCACATCTGAACGTTGAGTGTGACATTAGCTAACATTACAATTAAATGGTTTTAATATTACAGAACACAAATGCTGGACGAAAATTAGCGAAGTAAACTTGATGAGGGAGACGCTCTGAATATTCCACAGTGCAATGTGAAATCTTTATTCCAAAACATAGCTATCCCAGGACCATTTTTTCGAAACGCAATGATACCCACCTAGTGAATGGGCGTGCTTGCGGTAAGTCTTGGCAATGGTGGCATTGTGAATAACGTGCATGTACGTCCCCATCGTCTCGATGGTAACCGTGCATCCAGTTGCCTCAGCAGCGCCGCGGAAGCAGGCTTCGACTTTTCCCAACGCCTCTATGAGCTCCTCGGTGGATGGCGACCGCACAAAGAAGCGCATCTCAGTCGCCTCAGGAATGATGTTGGGATACTTACCACCTTCGGTAATCACGCCTGTGAAAGACAAAGTGATATTATGCACATCTTAACCACGAGTTTTGTACTACTGCGTTTCACAGTTTTTAAAGTATTCTTTTCATTAAAATTTATAATTAGGTGCCATGACGCGCACCCATTTGGAACGCTCGTGTGACTTTTTGTGAAGCGCATTCATCTCCAACAGTTTTTTTTTGCTGTACCTGCGGAAGTTTACTGTAATGCGTAGGTGTACCTTCTTATGGGTGCAGAATTGCTATGCTTCTGCTATGCTTCTGACTTGCTTCTATACCTGTCTATGCGTGTTCCTGGCAACCTTTATCAAAATGTGTCGATTCATTTCCAGAAAAATTATGTGCGTTTTGTTATGATTATGTGCAATTGAAGCGTTGTCTTGAGGGTGTCTTCTCGAACTAGCAACCATCTGTGATGTCATCACTTGCAACACTTACTGCTGCTATGGCGGCATGGTTAATTGTCGGGTTTCTGGGGGCGTAATTTGGTGTACCTTGGGTTGAAACTTAGGGCATCGGCCAAATTTGATCACTCCGGACAGTAATGCCTTAGAGGTCTTTCTTTAGAGGGCGTTTTTGCGTAATACGGAACTACTGGCATGGGGGAACGCTTGGCGTAATGGTGTCAGCGGAGAATTAGTGCATGCTTGGGTGGTGGACGAAAGTGTTAACCTGATCGGGATGGGTGCCCGTGTGCGTAATCCGTTTCCTTGCGCATTTCTATAATCGCTTTTTGAGGAGGTCGTCGGGAATAACGGTTGATCTCTTGAGCCGTACCGAGAGAGCCCATAACCAAATAACCACCTGCTGTGGACGGAGGTACAGAACTTCCAATTGTTGTTTGGCCTTTGGAAAAGTAGAAAAATGTTGACCTACCAGCGGCGCGCAATGAAAAAACATTGTGCACCAGCGCGCGTGCTATCTCTCATGTGGCACGTAGTAATTTCTGAGAAATTCTTTTAATTAGAGGAAGCACCTTCGGACATGAAGTCTTTATTAATTTAACCATTCGGTGGCGCCTCTTTTTTTCGTAATACGTATGCCGTATGGGAAATAAATGGGGAGCCAGCCAGTATCTCATCATTTATAGATTGGCCACCACATCTCGACTGCACACGAAATCTAGATTGCTCAGATCCGCATATGAAAACGTGTTGCGTCTTGCGAAAGATACTCTGCTTTCCCGTAGACAGGTGATATTAATGCAATTCGTTAAAGGCCTTTTCTAGGTCCTTTACAACACCGGATGGGGTTTTCTGTACATTCGCTTTTGGCCAGGTTAAAATGTCGTCGGTATACATGCTAAATTGAATGCTTTGTACATTCTGTATATTGTTCGACAGTGAGCTCACCACAATAAAAGCATTGGCGAAAAAATGCCTTTTTGCGGTACTTCGGTATGGTTCACGAATGTGTTAGTATTTGGCTTCGCATATGGGAGCTACACAGTGCTGCTCTGCAAAACCCGTTTTACGATGTTGATCATCCGTTTTCTCGGGCTAAGGTTTCCCCAGCTCCTTTATCATGAACTCATGCGACATGGTGTTAAATGGTTGTGCGGGTTCACCGCTACAGTAATACTCGTCACCATTGGCGTGCTTCCTCGCTGTCTTTCAAGTAGTCATCGCATAAGTTAATGGCCGTCGTGAGAATAGAGATTGCGTGGAGAGTGCGCGAGAGTGCAAATCTCGCTAGTGCTACGTTCAACCTACCGGTACCCAACGCCCCACACTATATGCCTTTACCGCACAACGTCCAAAACCTCCCGGGAATCGGCTACTATACTCGGTTACAACTCAAGAACGGCACCACCTCATGTTGTGTATCACTCCGCCAAAGCGCCGGACCCCGTGACGTCAGTGCGCGCGCGTTTTGAAGGGGGTTTGCTATGAATGCGTGATATCGTCTGCCTTCTCTTACGCAGTTTGTTTGACGTCACTGTTGTCGTTTATAAGCATACTAAGTCCAAAAAATCACGGGAACGGCTCACGCCATGTTCAAAATATTCCCAGTGACGCCCTACTTGCGCCGCGCGGATAAACATCTGGCTACGGTGATAAGGCACAGCGGCAACTTCCGGTGCCGTTCTTAAGGTGTCACCGAGTATAGCGCCTTGCCCAGTCTCCCTGTCTAGGCTTTCTGTACCGGGAGCGTTCGCGGCTATTGTAGGTTTCTCCGAATGCATGAAATTATTCAGCACACCTCCCTGTGGTAAAGGACTGCGCAACAGAAAGTTCTCGAATATATATTCCGCTGGTGCACCGTTGGGTAATTATTTCCGGTAGGACGAGGAGTGTCACTAGCACCTTTGCGCAGTATGAATGGCACGAAAATGTAGCTTTACCTATATTCTAAGGTGGGAGAACCTACTCAATGCGATAACTCAATGCAATCCCGCCGTTCATTTAAAGTAGTACAAAGCAAACAAAAAATGAGGCTGTTTAAATACTAACACGAAATTTTGTGCGGATGGTCTTGGCATGTGTGCTGCAGCCTTTGTTCTTACAAGACGTCCACCAAAATTATATTTCATGTTATGGCTGGGCTTGTGCAGGATTTGTAATTGTCGTCAATCTTGTTTCGTCGTACAGGCTACGTATTTGCCGGGAGAATTTGGATATGACTGGAATATTAAATAGCATATGACTGGTGGTTGAATGAGGGCAGGTCATTTTTACACTCCCCTTCGCTAAAGCTTTTCACTAAACCCTCAAAACAGAAACAGGCACGTCCCGGGACATCGTCATGCGAAAGCCTAACGGATAAAGGTTCAGGGAAGGAGTTGATAGTATACATATAAAAACAATGCGTGCGTACCATGAATCCTTGAAGACGGTTTCATTTGTTGTCGGAGAAGGCCGATGTTGTTGTAAGCTGCTACGGCAGCGTCAAGAGCATTCAGACCTTCCCAAGGGAAAGATCCAGCGTGTGCGGGCTTGCCCTTGAAGCGCACCGCCAACTGCGGCCGATAAAATAAAGGAATACATTACGGCGGGTACAATTAATACTAAACATTCCTCTCAAATATATCAAAGATGACCAGCTGCTGGAGGCGTTTGGAGGAGAATCAACCGTACGAGCCGGGAGATATGCTAGCATTCTCGGCTGACAGCGAGTTAGGAGTTCATAAAAATGGTAGGTTCTTGTTACGCAGGAGTTCTTTCCCACACACCAAATTGACAATTCGTGCAGAGCGGGGGACAATGAGTCACTCGAAAAAGAAATGTTGCCCTCTGTTCATTGCTATTTACTCTCCCGCTCCCAATTTACTGCGGAACACATACTATCCTTTTCACGTATACTCACGTTTTCTTTATTGAAGCATGGCGCTGAGTACAAATCATACATACTCCAATTTCCCATAAAAACTTCCACAAAATGTACCTAATGCTCCGTAAAATACCCTAAATAGTGATAAACGTAACAAGAAACCTACGCGCGCGCCATCATATTGAATTTTTAGGTGGTTTCCTTGAGTCAACATATGGACATACGGACAAATATGGCACGTGTTTAAACAGCTTCCCAAATAAAGAAGTAACAATCGAGTTCTACAAGATTGTTCCCACTTAATGTTTGGAAGACTGCTTCGTCATTAGTAGAAAATTCGGCTACAAAGTTTTTTTTTTTCTGTGGGACCAGCCTTTGACCCTCACAGGGCAATGCCGAAATTCTTTAAGGTTATTTATCGTGCAGACATTTTATACGTTCCAGCAAAATTTTGGAACGGAAAAGTTCAGAAATGTATTTCCACCCCGTAACGGGGCGTTGCAAAAATTGGCTGCTGTTCCTTAGCCGTCAGAAATAGAATATTTGGCAAGGCACAGAAACGCCGCCGTTTCTTTGCCTTGAACATTCCCTACAACTCATGACAACCCTACAAGGCATGAGAATGGCATCAGAAAAACATGACCGTTGCTGATTTCACCACGTCACAGAGATCGAATGGCGATAACCCTTTTGTCAAAAATCTAAAAACTGCTTTCCCCTTAGCTTTTCATGCAGCAGGTGTATGTGCTTCGTCGGCGCAGGGTTGCCATTACAGCAGAAAGCGGTCACTACGAAGGATAATACTGAGAGCTGAGCGTTCTTCGTAGCTCATCTGAAAATAATTCCGCTTCACCACCCGAGCATATGTCAGGTGAGCGGTGTTGAGCGTTAATTTTGTCATGGCGAAGCATCGAAGGTTTGAATTTCGATTTTCGGTCTAAGTCAACTTGGAAGCGAGTTCCGTGTGTGTGTCTGTGTGTGTGTGTGTGTGTGTGTGTGTGTGTGCCCGTGGGTGCGTGCGTGCGTGTGCGTGGGTGTTTGGGTGTGTTTGTGTGAGTGTGGGAGTGTGTGTGTGTGTGAGAGTGCGTGCGTTCGCGTGTGCGTGAGTGCGTGTGTGCATGTATGTGCGTGTGCGTGTGCGTGTGCATGTGCGTGCGTGTGCGTGTGTGTTTAATGTGTGTGTGTGTTTGTGTTGCGTGTTTGTGGGCGTGTGTTTGCGTATGTGTGAGTGTTTGTGGGCATGTGTGTGTGCGTGTGTGTGTGTGCACACGCGTGCCTCTGTGTATGTGCGTGCGTGTGTGGTGTGTGTGTGAGTGAGTTTGTGTGCGGTGTGTGTCCGTTTGCTTGCGTGTGCGCGTGCTGGTATGCATGCCTGCACGAGTGTCTGTGTGTGTAGGGGGGTGTCAGAAACGCAACGGCCATCCGCTTACCGGCGGGTTGAGGCCTAGAAGGACACAGCGAGATCTCTCTTATTGTGACCCATTGTCATTTTTCCTCTTTTTAAACGCACAGCTTGGCCCACCTTCGTAACACTTTTATTACACAAATGCAAACCTCTAAGATTGAACAATGCCTTGACGCCCATTATTTTTTATCCAAACAAGATTTTAAATATTCTTTATATCTTAAAATGAGATAGATGGGCCATAATGTAAATTTTATAATATTTTACTACCAGGAAAGCGAAGCGGAAGGCAAGGATTTTTTTATTTCAAATTGGACGCGCGTCCATTCGAGTCGCTGCAAATCTGCTGGAAGTAATCTGTTACCCCTGCCATGTTACCGAGTCTCCTGTGTCACCCGCGCTACTCTCACTTTCCCCGTCTAAGCCCGTCCCCCGCAAAAAACATTTGAGGCGTTCAATTTTATTGCATTTTCAGTGCTGCGTCTACTGCTCGGACTGTGGGGACATAGTGCTTGTGTCAAGAGCGCGAGCCTGGGTCGCCATAAAATTCAAGCTCTCATTTTCATTTTGTGTTTATTACTTTCTTCTAAAACCTTTTCTTTCTATAAATTGGTATTGCGAAATTTGACCACGTAGCGACCCGTAATTTATACAACACTAAACACATTCATTGCATGTTATTCAAAAGAGTATTTTCGCGCACAGAAATGGGACATATTCCTAGATTTATAGGACTGAAAATCTTTGTCCTATATGAACGTCTAATTCCTTGTTTACTTTATTACTTTATTACTTTAACACAAACAAATTTTTTTTTATTCAGTAACCAATGAAATAATATCACCTTAGCATATAGTGAAGCTAGTTCGTGCGGATGAATTCAACCACAACGGAAACCGAAAGAGCCGAAGATGGAGGAAACAAACTCGCGTTCACTGTCAAAACTCGCTAATGCAAGGCTGCGATATTTGCTCTGCGTGCATCTATATCAGGGTACCCTTTATTTTACGGCCATTGGAGGAAATCAGAAACGTGGTCTAAAACAACCCACTCCGTGGGATTAACCAGGTGGGGATACCATTTCTTAAAACACAGAAAACCATCTGAGACCGCCAGCACTTATCAAAGTAACAAAATGAATTCTACAGCACATTTTGTGGCAATATTGCCGTATATTTTTTCTGACATAGTACACCTTTCTTATTCAAAGTAGCCGACTAATATCTTGTAAATTTCCGGATATAGCCTCTTTGTCGCTGCAAAAATTCCTGAAATTTCTTTAGCACTAAGCGCACTCGGCACTCTAACTTCAAAAGAAAATGCTGAAAGCATAATGAATCCCTCCGCGTACACACCCGGGCACGTGCGCTCTTAGCGCACGGAATCGGTCAGGAAACACAATTTTTAACTCTGAAATGTACCATCAAATTGTAATAAAATGGCTGATTTGTGCTCAATGAAGGGCACATAGCCCAAAAACACATTCACTGTGTTTGTCAAAGCGAGTAGGGAGAGGAATGCTATGGTACCCGCCGCGGTGGCTCAGTGGCTAAGGCGTTGCGCTGCTGAGCACGAGGTCGCGGGTTCTATTCCCAGCCGCGGCGGCCGCTTTTCTGATGGAGGCGAAAAGCAAAAACGCCCGTGTGTACGAGATTTCGGCGCACGATAAAGATCCCCAGTTGGTCAAAATTAATCCGGAGCCCTCCACTACGGCGCGCCTCATCGCCTGCGTTGCGTCGGCGCGTTAAACCCCACAATCAATCAATCAATCAAGGAATGCTATGGTGAAGAGGTTAAAGAGAGTAGCGGAGGTCTAGTCCGTCGTACAATCGTCTGACGAAGTATTTGAAGCGAATCAATGAAGGAAGAAACGAAGCAAGCATGATAAGACATTTCTGGTTCTTCGTGGTAAAGCAAACGCCCACCGTTTCCCTTTTTTTCCAAGGACGATAAGGCACTGGAACGTTCTTTCGTGCGACGTGGTAAATGCGTCATCCTTTGATTCTTTTTTGGCGACGCTCGGCTCTAATCCGTGAACACAGAACTCAATCGGCATGTCTTATTTGAAACCCGACAACTGCTGCACTCTGGTTTCGTACATATGAGTGTCGTTGGGCCGTTCAACAATATGAATTCAGACGTGTTGTTGTTTGTCTCTGGTTTTTTTTTCTACGTTTGGATTTCTCCTGATTATGTATGTCTTGTGTTTACGCCATTGAGAGAAGTTCTGGCCTATATATGACGTTATTGCCTTTTTTGTTCTACATAACCTGCAACTAGTGTCCTATTCTTTTTTCCAGTGTGCACTTTGTAATTTACATGCCCAATCATACTGTTACAAACTTGTTCCTCGCACATTACAGAATTCTGTAAAATTTGTTTTTTTTTTCTTGTCGCTGTTCTTTGAATACTCTGCATATTAGTGTTATGTGTCTAATTTATCTCTTGTTCCTCTTCGGTGCTCGCACTTTGCAAAATGCATTATTTCACTGCTTCGTACGCTACTGAATTGGCAGCCAAAAGGCTGCTGGCATTATTGACCAAATAAATAAATAAATAAATGAGGCAGGTGGCCCATTTTAACTACAGAGGACGGAATTGGGCACAAGCGTTCAAGCGGGGTGTGTGCGCCGGCATAACACGCCCCTCCTTCAGCGTGTGTAGTTATAGTGAAGTGATTCCCCTCAAGTGAATAGCGGAAGCACTGCACTACAGATATCGCCAAACTGAGTTGGACGTCACCTTCCTTCAACGAAATGCAGAAACAGGACAATATAGGAGAGAATAAGATAGCCTACAGAAAAAGAGATTCTTGCAATAGAAACTGTGTAACAAACAAAAAGTAAGAGAGCTTCGCCTAGTGCTTGGAGTTGCAGCGAAAAAAAAAACACATCAGAACGCTGGTCTGGCATTGGGCTGTGCCTGGTAAATGACTCTCGACAGGTGAGCTGAAGCTACACGGAAACTCGTTGTGAAAGGCGATAGACGCGGCGATGTTTGGCTTTTCTTTGGAAATTAACCGGCAGTATTGTGCACTAAACGCATGAATTCAAACTGCGTTGATTACGAATGCTTGCAAATGTTTCATATAGAGCACTTTTTATGTTGGCGAATGTGCAATAGATCTAGCGTTACAGACAGTCTGACCGTTTTCCTTAAGAGGCCGTATAGAAGAGCTTGAGGCATCGACAACGGCTGACGATTACGATGGTTCCTAAGGCGAAGTAGGAGCGCAGCGCGAACTTCCCTTTTCGGCAACAGCGCATAACTGCGGCGTCTCGTTAAATATCGAGTTATCACCAACGCACGAGAGCGTGCGCTATCCTGTGGCGTAGTCTCGTAGCGACTCGCCACCTGGCAGCATACATCGGGCCGCCTAGGTATAACGCTTTACCCCTCACACACTCGAATTACATTCATCCACCCATTTCCTGCCCATTCTATGTACGACGGCCTCTTCGTTCGTCCGGTAATCTAGTAGTACGTCACCGCCATAGGGCATACCTCTCGCCTCCTCGGTTTACCGCCCGCCTCCTCTCCTGACACTTTCACCACACTTTCATTCGTTGCTTTCCTGCTCGATCTATCGCGTATATTTTAGGTGTCCTCTGGATGCGCCGGTTGTGCAAAAGCTGACGCCATGGGCCAAATTGAAATCACCAGAGCGGGCGTTTAAATGCTGCGCCATAAAAAAATCATGACACAGAACATTTAGCCCGTGTATGTTAGCAATATGTCAGATGTCACCCAAAATCCAAAATCTTCACTATTAATCGGGTACCGCTCTCGCTACGAGGCGGCTGACATTAAAGTGTCGCTTAAAAGGAGACACCAAACAAAGCAACAAAAACCGCCTTATGGCTCATGGTGGTTGGAAAGCCAGAACGCTTGCAAGCTGGGCTAGCCGAAGTTGTCGAGACACTGAGGGTCGAGCCCACTTGGACCATTCGATGGAGAATAACCTACAGATACCTCATCGAGATTCGCATTTCTGTAAGGTTAATTTGCTCACCACGTATTAAACAACTACGCTAGAATTATTCGGGGGCCAAACCGCTGCATCAATAATGGAATTTCCGCAGTGTTTGCACGAGAAACGGCAACGAGGAAAACGTACTGCGATGCCCTAAGTCTAATCTTATACCTTTCATTTCCTTCTGTCCCTTTCAGAATATTTTCCAGCACATAAACTAGCTGGCAGAGCTAAGTCTAAAGGGCAGGTAATTGTTAAACTAATAACTTCTGGAATTAATTCGTACAAGTCACAAAAGTGTGCGAAAGGTTAAAAGCAGTTTGAAATGGTATGGCTGTCAAAACGGAGTTATCAGTGTATTTACGTTGGTTTAACAATCTGGTGTCATGAACTATAGGCACCGCCTCAATCACACTTTTGTTTCGGGGACGGGGGGGGGGGGGCAGGAAATGTCGGAGGGGGGAGGGGCGCCTTCTGTCCGTGTTTGCAATTCATTAGTACATCATGGGGGCTGTGTGGCAAAAGTGCCACATGAGTTGTTTTCGTTCTTTCTACTTTTTCTATGTAGAATACATGCTGAAATTTTATGTCAAATTGGCACCAACCCTGTTTGAACAAGGGCAGCAAATTATTATCTGAGTAGTATATTTTTTGTATTCAGAATTCGTTTGAAACTGCCTGGTTAAAAGAATTTAAATGTCACAATTGGTATCGAGCTTTTGGGATGACTATGGTTATCAAATTCATTTTCTTTTTTTTTCCTTTGGGGTAAAATTACTACCTTCTTAGATCAGCGCAATCTGTATTTTTTGTACTGTGATATATGAACTGCTGCTGTGGTTTTTGGATACAAATGCACATCACTGTTTAAAAGGCGCGCATATCTCGATTTCTCGTTTCAGTTCACCGTTCGGTAGAATGTGTTGTAAAGGTGATGGTTAGTGCTGTGAGCAGAACACATACGGAATGGCAAACACGCAAGCACGCACTCATGCAAACGCGCACTAGAAGAGCAATAACGCCAGGCTCATGCACCAAGTGGTTCATCCCAGCATCCGAATGAATATAATGTACAGCCAATATTCTCAGATAAACTGTGTCAGTAATTTCATTCTCTTGTTGTGTACATGCAACTTGATTGCCAAACCCAAGAAATAAATTATTGCCCCGAAAACTACACTACGCAACCTCGGGCGCTCTTTGCGGGGTGACGAGTTTTGACCTTGAAAGATAGAGGTATACCACAACCCCTTGCGCAAGCACCCGGAGCCGAACAGCGATCCGATGGCGGGGACAGATAGGCGGCAGGAGAGCCATAACCTCACTATTCGATGAAATCAGCGCGAACCTAAAGTGGACAGCAAGTACCGCCGCTGGTCTAAAAACTGAACTTGAATATCAAGAAGGCTGAATATAAACACTTAACAGCACACAATAAAAAGCAGTAGGCATTAGCAAAAGAAGTTTATAAAAACCATAGTAATAGGGTAACAAGATAGATAATGGCAGCAATCAAGGTCCTCGCAGACATGCAATCTCTTTGGGATTAAGACACACCTTTGCATGGCTGACACACTTGTCTACTCTTTCTTATGTGGAATGCTTCCAAAATTTCGCGGGGCGTTTGTTCACGGTTGCTAAATTAAATGTCAGTGCAGAAACGTTAGGTTTACATCCGCGACACTTAATACAATGTGAAGAAAGGTGAGATGGGGGGGGGGGGGCTTTTAATGGCAGTTCATGCACTCTCAAACGCAAGTCGATACAATTTAGGTTTCAATTCCATTTTCTTTGTTTAGGTTCGACTGGTTTCATCCAACAATGTGTCTTTCCAACTAGCCCAGCTTGCAACCGTACTGGAGTGAGATGGGCGAGGAGGTTGCGTACACGTTCGTGGAACTCGTGTCGCCACCTGGCGTAGCGCCCGGCACCGAGCAGATGTCATACGGTTTTGGGAACACATGTCGCCGCCTGGCGGATGAAGGCGAGGAGGAAGCCGCCGCAGGGATAATAAACCCTATGCAAAATGCGCCCCGCCATCTCACGTCGACTCCGGTAACTAGGTCCGCCATTTTGGTACGGTCGTTTGAAACCGAAACCAATTAGCAAAACATAGAAGGCGGGCATTGACCGCTCTTGGTGATGGACTACAATGCCGTAGCATTGCTTCGTGCCGCAGAGCACGCAATCCGGAAATACCGGTTCAAATGCAGAAAAGGTACGTGAAGTTCCACGCTTTTGAACGAACTTTGTGACGCGAACTGTGCCGGCGCGAGCAACCTTTGTGACACGCTGGGCGCGGTGCGCTTGGAGCGAATATTTGTCGTTGGTTCGCTAAGCGCGGGGTTCCGTAGTCGCTGTCCGTATGAAAAATACAGCTGTGTTGGAGTTCTGTTGTCCAGCCTTTGTATTCTAAATGACGCCTGAGCGTGCGCCGCCTATTCACGCGACTGACAGCGGCGCTCGACCGGGAAAACAGTACCACACGTTGCCAAAATTAGGCTGTTTCTTTACTCGTCCCTGTGGCTCTGCGCCCGCTTCATTTCATTGTTAAATGGTACCGCTTAGCCCCTACACGAGCTTTTATCTTACCTAGGGCTGTAAACAAACTTTTCTTGCCGCACTACGCCGTCACGGCGCGGTTGAAAATTTCCTCTGTGGCGGGCGCGCACGGTATGGGAGTGTGTTGGCTTCTTTACGGTGCATTTAGCCGCGTGTCGTTGCAGAAGTGGCGAACACTGTTTTATGATGATCTAACGGGGGAAAATTCGAGCTTTTGCACTTGGTTCCCGATTTGCCGGGCTGAAAGATTTGTTGTTACATCAAGTTAACTTGGTGCCCATTGTCATTCCAGCAACGATGTATTTACTGTCGAATATTTTGCGACTAAAATACACTCACTACTCTAGTTTGTCACATGCTGCATGCATGCCTCCGACGTAATGATAGTGGCCATTGATGTAGGTAGCTGAGACAATTTTCAAGTTTTATTCAAAAAGAAAAAAGAAAACGGCCACAGTTGCATCAGGCCGCCGCGCATCAGCTTGAGTGCTTTTGCGTTTTTGTGGATATAACTGTGGATATAAATGGAACAAAACGAAGCATTCGCGCACCCCTGCATGTCGCGGTCTAGTAAACACGACGTTGTCCAGCCTCTGCCTGCTTGCGAGATGACCACGGCGAAATGTGGCATGAATGCTTGCTGGTAGCTCATAGGTGACCCTTCAGGTGCCATGCCAGTCCTTGTTTCTGTCACTGGGGGGGGGGGGGGGAAGGGGAAGGAAGGAGCGGGAGGCCAGCACAACTGGGGCAAAAACCTCATTCCCAAGGCTACCAATTTTTCTCCCAAGCGCCTGCACGGCACTTTGTTGCTGCTCGCATTGCTCCTGTACTCGACGTGCATCGAACAGACGCATTGGCAAGGGAAGGGAGGTGCCATTTTATCGCGGGCTTCTCCAGTCAATGTTTTGGACACTCGCTGGCTTGATGCCCTTCTGTCTCGAGCGTCCCCACTGTTGTGGCAGCTCAGTGCACGCAAGCTCCGGTGGTGCCTCTTAAAACCTTCGGCTTGAAGAGGGCGAGTAGGTGCACAGCAGCCAGGATGTGACTCCATGCTCCACTGCAACCCGCCGGGCACTCGCACGATGCCTCCCCAATCGCCCCACTGTCTGTCTCAAAGGTGAGGCACACAACATAGGGCCGGCCACTTTTCTTCTGGGAGCGAAAGCAGCTGCAGAGCACATGGATGAGGCCCAACCTTCAAGAACAGAGAGAGTATCAGTAAATAACACTCAGGGAAGAACAGGACTAGTCCGCTACAGTTTATGGTAAAGGGACAGCGCAGAAAGAAGTGGCCGCAAGGAACAGACTCAAAATGACCAGATTTTGTGTCTTGCTTAACACTGTTGCAAGGGCAATAATCTACACCTCAAACAGCAATGATGTCAAAATTGTTTGTCAAGTTCGAGCGTGCAAGTATCTCTGCATGCTTTGTTAATGCATTTTTCAAAAGAAGGAAGTTTAACATTTAAAAGCCTCAGCGTAGGTAATGACGTATACCAGTACCCCGCATAATCGTGTTCGTCATAACTTAAGCAAGCAATAATATGATTATCCGGAACTCACTTCCAGAATCTTTCGAGATAAACAGGTAAACATTCGGGCTATACCGATGACCCATCGAATTAAAAAAAATCTTCTAGTTCAGTGAGTTCGAGCTAACGAGGTTTTACTGTAATATCTATTCGTGCACACCAAAAATATGCGCTTTAGGAACAAACACAACCACCCCACCGCCAAAAAAGGAGAAAAAAGACACACAAACAGATTTTTGCGCAGAGCATGCGCAATAAATAATGAATACACAAAAAAAGAAAATGCAAGGCGTATGTGCGCTTTTGTAGTTGACTTCGCCGCAAAGCACGATTGCTTTGCGGCAAACGCGCGGGCGGACGACCGTCACGGAAAACGGCCGCAACGTTTCCGTAAACATCTTCGCCAAAAATCATCCCGTAAATTCCATGTACAGCATTTGAAAATACCTAATCCACCCACTAGCGGTACGGTCTGGCGCTTGTCGCTCTCCTCTTTCAGGGTTACTGCAACAGGGTCGCCGCTACACATTTGCGTGGTAAACAACGATGAACAAAGTGCTCTACAAATGCTCATACCGGTTAACTCGCGTCAAGTAAAAACAAAGAAGGATTTACTTACTGCGAGTCGCACGTGTTTGACCGCACCGATGAAGGTGAGCAATGCGCATCGGTGGCTAGGCGGCATGCTCTGCTCCGCTGCCGCTCGGATGGGTCTTTGGCGCGGCACCCCGAGTGGTATGAGTCTTCAGACACAGTCGGCAGCGCAGGCAAGTCCTTCGTCCACAATCCGCGGTCGAGAGCCGGAAAAACACCGTCCAGTTTGAGCCATACCGCGTTACCGTCACCTACTCTTCCACAGTAAACAATACGAGACTTCCGATCGGCGCCCGCACCAATATGGCCGACGGTCTCGTTTACATCAGTGTTGCTAGATCACCAAGCAATTTCGCATAGGGTCCATTGCGCGCCGCAAAGAAAGCACACGAAGTGACGTGTGGCGCAGAGCCGTGTGCCACGGAGGAAGACGATCATCCATGTGTGGTCGCAAAGCGGCGAGGATTAAAAGACACCGTGAATTGAAAAAATAAACCGACGCACCTCTACAAAGTGAATCACGAAGAGTGGGCGAAGCACTTGGGGTCATTCTTACCGCAAACCACACGTGAGAGTGCTTACTGCTGCTAGAAGGATTTAAAATCCAATCTAATTCATTTCAATTCAATAATCCAATCTAACTCCAATCCAATTCAATGCTCCTTACACATGAGGTGCACGGCTCTCCATGAGCTTCCTCTCTCCCCTCTCTCTGTAAACTTTTGTGAAACTTTTGTTCGCAGATGTTTCGATTTACACGGTGCTTTGCGTCTGTCTCTTTCTCCCTTCCCCTCCGTCTCTCTCTCTCTCTCTCTCTTTCAAACCTCTTGTGAACCTTTTATTTGGTCGTTGTTTACATTTTTTCACCGTTTGGTTTACAGATGTTTCGATTTACACTTTGCTTTGCCCTGAGCACGGACGCTGCACGCCGGACAAGTCTCGGCCTTGAGGTGCTGCACCCCTAAAAAGATGATGAATAAGCAGTGCATTCCTTATAAACAAGTCTGTACACCATACAAAATCACACTTCGACCCCAGTTCGACAATGGGCCCAGCCGGGGCAGTAAAGCTTTCGTTCGCTATACACCACGGTTAACCAAAGATAAACCACAGCAATTTCTTTGTTACGTTGGATATCCTTCGACGTGCCTTCCTTTGTAGATTTTTACTGACCCATGTAAGATGCTCCGGCAATAGCCTCAAGTGATTTCTGATTTATGTGCTTTCATTGGGACAACAGTGTACCCAATTTACCACTGTTCTTCTTTTTTTTTTTTTTTTGCTAGGACACGTTGACCCAAGGCAGAGTTGATGCTACGCCGTCTATTGACATAGACAGCCGTCAATACCGTCTTCCCTGAGAATTTAAAAAGCCCGGGTTGTCCAGCAGAGAATGATTAATAAAATGACGAGTTCTTGAATCCGCCTCACCTGCTTTGACGCTGAAAACCCAACCAGTAGAACATCCTTCGGTGACGGATGCGACATAATGGCCGCGTCTATTCCATTGAGAGCCCCCTTCTGGATGAGAAGCTCCTTGCCGCAAAAGCTTTCTTCAGCCGGAGTACCAAGGACGATTACCTGCAAAAACAAAGTGTGAGCATTAATTTGAAAGTAGTACATTTGCTGTGCAGGGTAACGTAACACCCCAGAGGAGCATAATTCAGGATAGACATTTCTTGCATTCACTAATTTGCTTTTTTAATTTTAAATTTGCTTTTGGAGGCGCAGCAATATTATCTTTTCATTACGGTCGATTCACTTCAGAGAGGTCCATCGATTTCAAGTAATCCATAATCAGTAGAAGTGCGACTTGCACCACCACTATTTCAGAGTGGATGCGCACAGCAAAGAAGCATTGCTACGCCGGCACTTCATTATTACCTTCTGAATGTTTCACTTTTATTCGCAGGAGTTTGGCTGAAAAGTGTTGACAGTTTTGGGTAGCCCGATCGGCACGGGAGAACGAAAGATTGCTATGTACAAAAAATTGATTATTTATGAGTCTTAGTAGGGAAGGAAAAACACGCATTGAATTAGGCACTAACTGCATTTAGGCGAATCTTCTCATTTAAACTTGATGTTGTGAAGATCTTCTTTCAAAAATGCCAAAATTAACTCTTTTCTCTAGAGAAATTTGTCTGGAGGCGGTATTGAGGTGGTCTGACCTAGTTAAATTAAATTAATAAATGGTTTGGTGAAGGAGTAACATAGCCAATCTTACGGTGCGGCTATTCTTGGAACACAGTTGATAAAAGAGGATGCAGACTTTCATTTCGGTTTTTTGAGTTGCATGAAATCGCGTTTAGTGTATTACCGAGCACGTTGCTTAGAAATTACGGGGGAAAGTACCCGTTTCACCACTATTAAACTCCGGAAAAGCATGCCTTTTACTCCAAAATCACCAATTTTGTGAACTGTATGTAAAACAGCAATTACGGTAATTCTCTCAGGGCGCACTCAAATGCTTTTTGTTCTTTTTCTTAACCTGTGTATTTACTCTCATCGGTACTTTGGTGTAAAACAAAAAAAAAGACACCGTGCAATGGTTTTGCCTGTTGAAGAAAGCATTTTGTAGTAGTTGGTGGGTTAGTAGGTATCGGGAATTCACTTGATGGACTGGCAAATCTAATTTTTTATATGTTTATTGTTCAAAGGATCGAATTTGTTTCGATAAGTATGTGCGAATAACTTTTTTCGTTTGCTGCAATTACGTTTTTTAATAGCAATGAGCAACCTGGGGCCTGCTTCAGCATTTTGGGTCTGAGACCCTTGTCTGTATATCCTCGTGTATGCAATTTTTTTTTAACTCAAGTAACCTTTCATCCTTTGAAAATAATCTGGCAGAGTATCGAAGACCCCGGTATTCCTTGACACATGAGGTTTATCGCGTACCCAAGGTTTCTGTGCTGATGGCTCTTTCGGATGTTAGCATTTGATGAAGCTAACGTTTGGCTTGGTACCGGGTTTGTGCACGGTACAGGAAGGTAAGCAAGTCGGGTTGTTAAGTAAATCCATTTTTTCCTATCGGTTTCAAACATCACTCTAAATGACCGGTTCAAATAACTGAACATTTTGTACGTACTATCAGAGCGTCCTTAACCGCAAAATGTGGCGCGAAAGGAACGTTGTAGGAGCAGTTTCCACTGGCTTCCGGGGAAAAATGGCCATAGGTTTTCTTTGAGAATTTGTGTAGGTAAATAATGTACTCGGGATAGTAGTCCCGCAGTTAATATGAAAAATTTGACGTAACAAGCCTTATTTGGTGCTAATACTGACGTGGGCTGCTCAAAAGTATTTTTCGCCAGGTTGACGCAGACAATTTTGAACTCTCAATATTGAGCAATTAAATTTTGTTTGGAAGGGGTATTTTCCGCAAGCCCCGATTAACTGAAAATAGACCACCCGGACGTGGAGCAGCGCAAGCACTTTGGGAGGTCGGTTTGTGTGCATGTTTTCTCCGCGTGTCATTGGTAAGAGGTCTAGCAATTGCAAAAGCGGAACGAATGAAATGAAAGTAAAATATACATTTTTAAAACAGCTCAATAAACAAATTAATTACGGGTAAATTTAGCGAAAAATGAGCACAAGCCATTTTCTTTACTTTTCAGATTAGGCACCCTCAATTGTAGGCTAAACTGATCTCTAGGCAGACGATCCTGTACTCTGACGGAGAGCTTCAGTACGAACGCTACTCCGTTTCCTTCTCCGTCGCGGTTTCTTGACGTGGGTTCCGTAACGGAGAAGGTGACGGTTGTGTGAATGAGGGCTAAGACTGTGAATAAGACTACTCGGACCAGGCTTATTCACAGTCGTATCCCAATATTATTTAGAGCCTTATTCGCTGTCTTATAAGTTTATGGAAAGTATCTTATAGACTAGGGAACATAAGTCCCCGAAAAAGACTCCCAATAAGATTAAACTAGGAATAAGACTGTCTTACTGGTCTTCGACGAAGCGGGCACAGGGCCCGCTTGCACGAACAAACATGCTCATTTACAGTCTTATTCACAGTCTAGTCTTATTCACGGACTTCAATAAGTCCGCGAATAAGATTAGACTAGTTCTCATGCTCGAAAGTACTCAGGCCAGGCTACAGAGCGGTCTTATTGAAGACTATAGGGACAGCCGGCACCTAGACGAGCACGAGAGAGCCCCCTACCGAAAAGCGGGGAATACGCCGCAAAACTGCTAGTTCCCGTCACCGGTGTTGGGAAGCGTTTACTTCGGAGCATGATTGGATAAATTGAAGAAATCCTGACCTTCAGGCGGCGTATTTGGACCTTGTCACAGATAGGTTACAATGATCCGCCATTTTTGGTATGCCACTCATGCGGCTGGGCCTCGGCCCGGCCGCTCGGCCGCTTAAGCGAAGCCTTAAACAAAGATCGTTAAACAAAACAAAGAAGCCTTAAACAGAAGCCTTAAACAAAGCCTTAAGCGAAGCCTTAAACAATGACCGCCACGTCAGTCAAAATAAAACTGTTAATAAGACTGCTCAGAGCAGGCTTATTCCAAGTCTAGTCTTATTGCGTTCTTATTTAGGGTCTTATTCGCTGTCTAATAAGTTTCCGGAAAGAGTCTTATAGGCTATGGAACACAACACCCCGAATGAGACTGCCAATAAGATTAGACTGCGAATAAGACTGTCTTATTGCGCTTCCAGCAAGCGGGCCCTGGTGTTTGAGATATTGAATACGATACCATAAACACACCCAAGCAATCAGCCTCTTACACAACCACAAACGTTTTTTTTTTGTTTCAGCTTACCTTACCGCGCACGTTCTTGTATTTTGTCATTGCCTCTTTGACCGCAAGAGCTGCGCCTATGGACGCCTCGGCGATCAGGTTGTGACCGCAACCATGGCCAATGTCCGGCAGAGCGTCATATTCACACATCAAGGCGATACAGGGTCCTGCATGGATTTACGCGCACATCATACAAACATGTTTGTTAGTAAGAAGACCTGAACACCAAAATCTATTCCCAACACGCATTTCAAAGTTTGGCAGCCCCAACATGAGACACGTTATTTAGGGTGTGTTTTTAAATTAAAAGAATAAGTAACAATTGTTGAGCCTATTGCAAGTGAAGCTTTTATATTCCTGTTTGGCGTGTAGAGTTTTGTACCGGTATTACCGGGGATAAACGGTCGCTGAAGTGACGCGACGTCACAGATGTTGCAGCTGCAGCTAGCACGTTTTCTTTATTCGGTTGGACTTCCTGCAGTTCCGCTTGTAATCTAGTTATGCAAGGTTGCAACGTGTTTGGTTAAGTACTTGTGAAGGTTCTGGTATTTTGCAAAAAGGGTTTTATTACCCATGCTTTTTATCCTAAAATACAGGTATGCAGAGATTTAACAATATAAAAGATTTTTTTTTGAAATACAGCAAAGTTTTGAAGGTGTTGCGGAGCCGCGAGGAAGAAATGCAACCGGTCCTCTCTATACATGACGGCAGGTTCGTTGAAGCACGGTATACCTAAACTTAGAGACCAAATTTTGTGTGGGTAGGTATTGTTATGAAACTTGAGGTTTTCGCAAGCCACACCGCCGTTCCTTTGGAATGTGCAATAGACGTACGTGCTGTGAAAGTTGCACTCAGGACGCCATTGGTCCCGCTTCAAGAGAGGCATTGTTCGCAGCGCCGAGAATACATAGGCATTTGAAAAGTGGTGCAATCTCATCAGGCAGAATTTAGTTGCAATCAATCCAAGGAAGTCTCTGTGTCCACTGCGAAAATTTCAATTTTTCGAAGGTTGAGTAACGTGATACTGATATGAGCGGCGTAAAAATATAGCAGAAATACCGGCTTGCTATATTCACTTTGAGATTAAATCGATTTTATACAAAGAACCGCTGAACAAACTGAAGTCTTCGGGGCGAAACGTTTCTACAGCTTGCTTCGTTTTAAAAGCGGGGACGTGAGTATTTCAAAATAGTGAAACTAAGTGTGTGTTTTATACCTCGAAGTTTTAAACAATTGCTTCGCTTGTATAAGAGAGTTTGTAAATATTTTTTGAGAGATTGTAAGAGGTTTGTAGGTATAGGCTTCAGCACAAAGCTAGAGTTCTTGCATGTGTGTTTTTTTATTTATACTGGAAGAGCCACACCTAACCAAAATTTGTAGTCAACAATCTTGCATTATATAAACGTACGGAAGTCCCTATGAAGAATGAATGTGCCGGAACAAAGTCCCATCTTGAATTTCCTTCATTATGAGTGCGTTTTTGCTTAATAGGAAATTGAACGAACATTTGACCATAGAATGAATTCGGAACTGTGCTTAGTCAACAATACATTTGGTAGAAAGTTCAAAATACACGCACTTGTTTTAGCTCCTTGAGATCATTAGAGATATTTGCAAAAAAAAAATGAACCGGTTCAGTTGGTTTCTGCAATAATTTTTTAAATGGTGGTTTTGACGCCTGATTTATTTGTTCGATACCTGTTATATAGATATTACGCGGCTGACTACGGGGTTTGATAAGATTAGTTACTTCTTCCATCACAAAGCAAATGCGCACAGTTGCAGAAAAAGCACCGTATGGTTTTTGCAAGATGGCTTCACTTGTGCTGAGCTGCCTGAACTGTTGTAAAGAGTATTCTCATGAAATTATGTGTTAATTCTGTCCGCTTGCGAATAAAAGAATGCCACGCCTGTAATGCGTTCTTGTAAGCGTCTACGCATCTGCTAGTTAATTTTATTTATTTATTTATTTATTTATTTATTTATTTATTTATTTATTTATTTATTTATTTATTTATTTATTTATTATAATCCCAAGGCCAATAGAACATAACAGAAAGTAAAGGTAGAATTGTATTGATACTCTTAGTTACCCACAAAAGGTAGAAAAGAATTTTTAACTTACAGAAAACACAGATCACGCATACTGACAAACAGCTCAATTGCAGACAATTAAGACGAATACTTTTCCTGGTAATTTAAACTGATATGCTGGTCGTTTGTTTTTGTTCTTGTTATAAACGCAAACAATTTAACAAAAATCGAGCCCCTTTTCGAACAGCATGACGTAGACAAATTAGTTACATGCAAGGTTCGGCTCTTGTGGCCAGGATATTAGGCGTGGTGCTTTGGAAAAGTTCCTCTCCTTATTTTATTCCACCAGAACAGCTTACACATAGAATTTAGGCATGTTACCTAGTAAGTCATGGGTAGCAATATTTACTCTCACGTATCAGACGTGACTTACCCCACATAGCGTTGAACGTACCGTCAAATCCACCGGGTGCTTGAAACTCCGCTCGGAATGCCGTATCTAGAAGGTATCGACGCTCCACGGTGAAACCACGTCGCTCTAGAAAGGCCGTCAGAAGATCGTGTGCTTTCGTCTCTTGTAGGGCAAGCTCCGGATGTGACCACAAAAAGCAACTTAGCTCTGCCAGCTCGGCAGTGTTCAACTCCATCACCTCGTGGACGACGTCTTTAAGGTCTGAAGCCATTGTTCTCCAGGAGACAAAACTTGTGCGAAGCAATGAAGGTCCGTTTGTGTCCGAGGCTGTTGTACTTTTTTCGCAGGTGTTTCTTCAACACCCCAAGACGGAAGGTGCTGAAACGTGAAAAAAGGACAAGCTTTGCAAGATCCGTAAGACTTCCAGATAGCCCTTATCGCGGTGTTTTGGAGTAAGCCGGGGCATCCTGAAGACTTCGGTCTGCAGTTTTAAGTAGATCGTCTGGAACTGAAGCCATAAATAGCATTTGCTTGGTAAAGCTGTGTGTTTCAGGTGGCTTGTGAGGTTCTTTGATTTTCTGAGGAGTAAATTTCTGCGCGGAATATATATACCCAAAGAGAGCCAAAGCAACATTTGTCCCAAAATTGCGGTACGTTTTGCGAAACCTTCCGTCTTGGCTGTGTCAAACATATTCTTTGGTGTAGTTACGACTGGAAATTAACGAATGTAAATATATGGCTTAGACAAAATGTTTAACACCTGGAAAATATGTAGAATAAAATAGATGATTTTCTAACGCCGCACTAGGAGTGAGGCGTGACCTGTTCGAATAATGGAAGAACAGGCAGCTGGTAGAGAATATTACATCAAAAATTGTCGAACAGCGCCACGTTTGACCAGAAGAACAAGTTTTGAAACAAACGCTACATAAATAAGCATACAGAGACAAGACGTTTTTTGTGCACCTGCTTATGTGTTGTACACATGTTTTTTTGGGGATAGAGGCTACAAAAAGTGTGTTTAATTACTTGTTTACAATGTTTATCCGATGATTCATTATTTCAACAATGTGACAGATACGTCTCCGGCTAGCAAACCATACGGCTTTCTATGACATATGTCCAGAAATTGTCGTGTTTTATCAGCCACCTACGTTTACAATTTATGCGCGATTTTCATGGCAGTGCACCCATATTATTTTCAGTTCAGAAAAGTTCAGTCTCTCTTAAAAAATTTAAAAGTGCATTGCATTGTTATTGTTATTACAGAAAAAGTAACTAAAATGTTTTGTAGCAAACGCTTTATGTTATTCAGCATAATCGGTCACTGGGTGCGGAAAACAGCCAACATTCTTTCTCTACTTCTATGTAGTGCTGAATTATCGCCGCGGAAGAACTTCTGTTTAAGTAGACAACTGTAACCAATTCTGTGTGCGAATTACTGCGCACATGGAAGCGCGCCCTATTTTGCCCTCGTAACCCACGACCATTCATGATCTCTGTCAGCGAAATTTAGGTTTCTTGCCCGGTGTCTCTGCGTTACAGACGCCGTTAGTGGGATCACTTAGGCATTGCTTTAAAATGCTCCAACCCTGTTTTGCGATACTGCAAAGGCAGTCGAAACATACCCCGTATCGACAATAGAGCTGCGACTTTCACCACAAGCACAGAGTTCTGGACCAGATCCTTTCCTTAAAATAGCTCAAACGTGAATCCAACACGGGCCAATTTTATTTCATAGCAAGTAAAAAAACAAACATGTCAGTACTTCGAATGACATGCAAATGCACAGTACTAAAATCTCCGATAACAAATAAACCCTGGTAAACTTACTCTAAATGTGTATGTTGGGTGTGTACGTCCGGGAGATGAAATAAAATCAAGCAGTTATTTATTTTCACATAAATTAAACGCCGCTACCAATAGTTGTTCATTGGTTGTTTTATACGATGTGTATCAAATGTTTATGTAGGCTCTACGACGTTCACAATGATGAAGTGTGGTAGAGGAATCAGTGGTTTGAAAATGGTTTGCCAGCACAAACTTCTCGTACCCGAAAATCTCGTTTCCGTTATCACGCGCCCACCATACGCCATACATCTTTAACATCACCTGGTTGTGCATCCTCGGTGACTTGGTTATAATGGGAAACACGTTCACCATCAAAGCTGGGCAAGTAACTGAATATTTACCTTTCCATGTTTGAGCGTGCATTTTTAGAAGTTTAGTTTAAAAAGGGCAAATATTGATTACCATCATCATCATCATCATCACTCACGGGCCTATGTACGATCACTACTGGGCAAAGGCCTCTAACATTAATCTCCAATTTTCCCGGTCCTGCACTAACTGCGACCAATTAGTCCCCACAAACTTGATCTCATCCGCCAACCTAACGTTCTGCCTCCACCTTCCACACCCCGCAACGCTTGCCTTCTCTAGGGATCCACTCTGTTACCCTTATTGTTCAAGGGTTATCTTGCCTTATCATTACATGCCCTGCCCACATCCATTTCTGCTTCATCATTTCTACTGATATGTCCCTAACACGCGTTTGTTCCCTGACCCACTCCGCTCTCTTCTTGTCCCTTAATTACACCTACAATCTTCCGTTACATTGCGCGCTGAGTCGTCCTCAATTTATGTTGAACCCTCTTTGCAAGCCTCCAAGTTTCTGCCCCGTAGGTAACTACCGGTAAGATGCAGGTGTCATACACCTTCTTTTTCAGGGACAATGGTAGGCTGCCATTCATTATCTGAGAATGCCTGAAGAATGCACACTACCCCATTCGTATCATTCGAAATATCTCTGCCTTATGGTTGGGAACCAGGGCCACAACTTGACCTAAGTAGATAGATTTGCTTACTACTTCTACCGCCTCGCCAATTATCTTCAACCGCTGTGCTGTCCGGAGGTTAATGATCATTACTTTAGTTTTCTGCATATTAAGTTTCGGGCCCACGGTTCTACCCTGTTTGTCCAGTGCGGTAAGCATGCTTTGAAATTCCTCCCCTGAGTTGCCTGAGTTTCTTAACAAGGCAACGTCATCAGCAAACCTGAGGTTACTCAGGTATTCTCCACTAACCGTTACTCCCACCTGATCCCAATTCTATTTTCTGAACGCTTCTTGTAAACATGCTGTGAATTAACATCGGAGAGATTGTGTCTCATTGTCTGACGCCCTCCTTTATAGGTATTTTATTGCTCTCCTAATTTAGGATGATTATAGCTGTGGACCCACTGTAAGTATCCTCTAGTATTCTTGCATAATGCTCGTCTACACCCTGATTCCGTAGTGCCTAAATGAATCCTCAGGATTCGACCGAGTCAAATCTTTTCTCATAGTCTATGGAGGCTATATATGGCGGTACAGTATACACCCAGGGTACTTCTCTATCATCTGATTAATCGTGTGAAAATGGTCTATTGTTGAATAGCCTTTACGAAACCCTGCTTTTTTGTTAGGTTGACTGAAATCTAAGGTGGGAGAAATTCTGCTACCGCTTATTTTGGTAAGTATACCTTGTAGACGACAGACGGTAAGCTGATCTGCCCGTTATTTTTCATGTCCATCATGTTGCCTTTCTTATAGTTTATGATCATGTTTCCGTTCTTCCAAGATTCCGGTACATTCGCGGTCATTAGGCATTGCGGGTACAGGTTTTCCAGTTTTGCTAGTACAATGTGCCCGCCATACCTCAAGAGGTCTGCTGTTACCTGATCTTCACCAGGTGCTTTGCGCCCTTTCATTTCTTTCAAAGTCTTCCTTACTTTTTCTGTAGTTATTGGTGGGATGTTCATCTCCTCTGAACTACTTTCTCGTTCGGCATTATCCTGGATGTCCCGGCTACTGTAGATATCTCTATAGAACTCCTCGGCTTCTATGACTATACTATCCCTATTTGTTAGGCCATTGCCTTGCTTGTCTTTCAGTGGATACATCTGATTTTCCCCCACGCCTAGATGCCTCTTCACTGCTTTATGACTGCCTCCGTTCTCTACAGCGTATTCGATCCTCTCCATATTATACTTCCGTATGTCAGCTGTGTTACGCTTACTGATTAACTGCGAAAGCTCCGCTGGTTGTATTCTGTCAGCTGGGGTGGAGATTGTAATGCTTTGCTGTTTTCTAATTAGATATTTCGTTTTCCGGGAAAGTTTACCAGTATCCTGTTTAGCCATTGTGCCCCTGACTTCTACTGCACACTCCGTGATAATGCGTGCAAGGTTGTCCCTGGCTTCCCGCATGGTAAACTCTGCTTCCCCGGTAAGAGCTGAATATCGATTCTGTACCGCGATCCTAAACTTTCCAACTTTACATCTTACTGTTACCTCATCGATCGGCTTCTTTCGTACTAGCTTGTTACGGTCCTTCCTCAAACCTAGCCTAATTTGACATCTTACCATATGGCGGACACTGCACTTTACCCTTCCAAGCACTCCCACATCCGTCACGACACCAGGGTTATCCCATAATAGGAAGTTTATTTAATTTCTTTGCTTATTTCTTTTTCATTTTTATTGACGTCCTGTAGATTCAAAAGAGAAGTTTGTGGGTGTAGGTATCTCCTATCGCTTAGGCCATAAACACTCAAGAGTGATGAAATTTCATATCAATTTAACCTGTATTGTTCGTCGCTGGTAGGTGCGGTGCCAAAATATTCGCTCTCCTTCCGCGCTCGAAGGCTCTAATGGCGTGTCATTTACTGTTCAATATTTTTGTTAATGCGCAGGGAAGTGGTTGTTTTGTTTGCAATTCATCGCTATAGTTTTTCGTACACTTTTTTTTAAATTACTTTCTTAAATATGAGTATCTTTGATGGCTTTGTTTATTTAAAAATAAAATTTGATCACCAAAACTATGGCACGAAATGTAATTTCCAAAGTAGTAGTCTATATTCTATGAGCAAAGGAGCTTGGTATTAGTGAGTTGATGGGGTCTAAGCGTATGTGACGTAGAGTAAACGCCTGTTTGGCGTTCGAACCGTTGTGTTTGCAAAAAGTATAATTGCAGTTTTTAACGGTGTGTTATTTTATGCAAAAAGAACGTCATGGTGAAGATGTTTGTCCGAAAATACATTTCACCCTCTATACATGTCCACGTCAGGTGTGCCGTCGGAACAGGCTTTCTGATGTTGAAGATACAGATTTCAAAGTTTTCGGTTCTAACTGTTGTACCAAACGGCGGAACATTAATGCAGTGGTGTTATGAAACTATGCTTTCTAAGAAGTTACTTATTAGACACTGTTGTGGAATGAAATGTATCTGTGAATTTGTTTTCCTAACACGCCGGTACTTCGCGCTTGAAAGGTTAAATAAACAGAGGAACCTGAAATAATAGTGTCATATATTCGGTTTATGAACAGCTGAGCAGCAATTCATGAAAGCTACTGCCATAGCCTTTTCTTCTAACAAGAGGTTTTCTTTGTTTAAATGGAAAGATTCGGTTCAGTGTCTAGAATTCAAGCTTACGATTACGCGTTACTATTCCTGCAGAAGAATTTCATTAATGCCGCTTGCAATAAATAGTTATTATCAATGGTGATTCTGTATTATTAGCGGTTCAAAGCAGTATCATCCGCGTGTAGATTCCCTAGATTTCTTCTGAAGGCTGCAATGAAGAAAAGTCCCTGCTTCTTCCCATACGAAAAATATAAGTAATGCAGGAGCATCTATCCCATTTAGAACTTATCCCGGGCAGTAGTAATAGTTGCGCTATGAAATTCAAGCTTGCGATGCCTCGCTTAGGGCGCATGTAGCATCAGGCAACTGCAGGGCAGGAAAGCCAACTTGTTTTCACAGTGATGATGACCGTAGTTGAATTGAAAAAAAAAACACGATTTCTAAACTGGGAATCGTACCTGGGTCTCTCACGCTATGAAGCAGAGGTGTACCATAATACGCCAGTCTGACATGCTTGGATCAGCGTGGATAAGAAAATGAGTACACGGATGAGAAAAATTAGACTAAGACATTGTCAGCACGGCCCTCTTTACCACGAAGCAAAATGGAGAGACGAACTAGGTGGTGAACATCCATGAGTGAAACTTAAGTGACACAGGGACGAGAAAGGGAAACGACACCAGCGCTTACCCTCAACTGAAAGTTTCATTAAAATCGAAAACACATATATACCCTGCCAGGACCCAACAATCACGCGCGCGTGATCGTCGCACATGCGTACATTCGTACATGAGAACAACCGCCCTTTTTTCCTGTCTTCTCTTTTCATTTTTTTCCTCTTCTATCCCTTCAGGAAAAACACTTCTTTGGAATGCTCAGTTACGGGTGACTTATACAATCAGAACAACCAATACGGATATGGAAGGCTTCGGCAAATTCCCTGCTAGCACGGTCTATTTGTTTAAAAAGCATTTGCGTGTCTGTGAAGCATTGCTTAAAGCTGCAGTCTTAAGGAGATTCTACTTCTCCAAAAGAGGACAAAGGAAAGGGGGCGGTTAACCTTATGTATGGCAGTACGCATGTGCGACAGTCACGCGTGCCGGATTGTTGGCACTTGGCAGGCTACATATGTGCTTTCAATTTTTAACAAAACTTCAGTTGATGGTAAGCGCTGGTGTCATTTTTATTACTTTCCCTGTGCACGTTAGCGCTTCAGTTTTAATAATGGATGCTTAACCAGCCCGATTGCTGAGCGCGAACCTTTTTTTCAGGAGGATTCACTGCCAAAACTGATCAAGCAAAAGTCCAAAGTCCCTGCGAGTCAAATGTGAACTTGGCCAAAAACAGGAAATTCATCACGAGGCAGCGTCGCGTTGAACCATCGACATCGTTAGACGCAGTGATGCGTGGTTTACCAGAAGTTCTCTAAATGCTACCAAAGAAAAATGTATGAAATTGCGCCTCCTTATCAAATGAATAAATGCATCAACTAATGCCTGATAACTTGGTATGAGAAGATTCAGATACGTACGATTGATTTGGGCCCTGGAGTTGTCCGGCTTGCTGGTCGTTTGTGTTCTCTTTATGAGTAAAAACAAACCAAATAGGGTTATAAGTACCTTGGCTACACGCGTTTTACTAAGAATTGCTACACGTCACAACGGCCATTTGCTTTCGGGTAATCTGATGGAGCTGCACGCTAGATGTGTGCCACAGAATAAAGAAGACTTGTGACAAAGTAAATTTTTGTTTCAAAGGGGTACGACCGGGAGACAAGAGCGGACATTTATTCAGATGTTCTGCGAATATCTGCACGCGCTCCCGTCACACTCACTGTCAGCAGAGAAGAGTAGGCAAATACGGCCCGCTAATGGGGTTTTGAGCGTAGGACATGTAGAATTCCGGAGCACCCTCTATAATTGCAACAACCGGACCGCATAACATCATACCTCGTCTTCAGCATTGGAATGCAACTAATGGATGGTTAGCGGCAGCAAAGTGACTGAAGCCGAGGTACATGTGCTGTCAGAAGTAATTGGTATGCATGTACTGTGACTGAACCTTATCAGGTCTCCGTGCAGCTGCACCGCCACTAAGCGAAATGGACAGAACACACCTGCTTGCATGACGACGGTGGTAGTCGGTATATAGCTGTAAAACTCAATTTATCCTGGCTGCGACGAAATTTCGCATTAAATTGCTGCCGGCGGTCGCGCTGATAGGAGACTTCCCAGAAAAGTATTTTATGAATTGCTACGGCTTATCCTAGACAATCTTGGATGTGCAAAGCAAAAGTTTGCTTGTTTAACCTAGGTTTGACCTTTGATTTACCTGTAATTACTATCCTATTCGTCCAAATCCTGCCTTTCTATACGGTTGCGGTCCCGCTACTGCCGTTTTCACAGCCTAACAATAAGGCGCCGCTGTCGATGGTGCTCAAAGCCTTCAGGTACCGCGCAACGTTAAGAGAAGACGGTGCTGCCTCGCTCCGTTAATGGCAAATCTCCCATGCACGCGGCGAGTCACGTGGTGAGGCGCGAACCAGCTGAGGAGAGAGTATGCGCGGAGCGGAACGCGGTGTCAGGACTGGCGTATGGTTTGTTTTTTATCTATTGTTTGGACAGGCCAATCGGGGGCATAGAGTTTCATCAAAAATACTACAGTAAGGAATCTTACGCTAGAGCCAAACGGCTCACACCCAGGCCATCTGTGTCTTTATGGGTAGTCATTATACCGTGCGCTCGCCTTAGTATCATCATTGGCTGAAGTTGAAGAAATTTATTGGCCGTACATTTACATACAGTGCATCGAGAACGCATACCAGAGTCTGTTATATAACTTCAAAATATTAAAACGATGATTTAGTTAAAAAATAAAAAAGACTGTTCTTTATACGGAAAGAGATCCAGAAGGGTTATGCCTAATAGTATAAACTCGCACGAGGTTTTCTCCCGAAACCGCCATTCCGTACAATGCCCCACGACGGTGTGCACCGAAATGAAGCGTTGACCAATGACTAACAGCGCCGTTTACACCAGTGCCACCTCTCGGGCTATGAGAGCAATTCATCAAATCGTTGACAAGTTCCAATAAACAGCTAAATTGTCACAGCGCTGCTGCAAACTAATATATAATGAAAGCCACCACACAGCGATATCTCCCACGCATGCGGACAACATATTCCTCCTTCTACAAAAAAGCCATAAAAAACCTCCTGCGAACGTATTCCCCTCTTCGGACAGCCATAACTATGCGAGTGCGCAGTCACGGCCGCTCACTTAGCTACAGCAAAATACGTTTATGGTCGAGGGACTCCTGTGACTGTGCGCGATACCCCATTCGAACAAAACGACTGTAAAGCTCCAATATTTACCTGGACATGGAGCATTTGCAGTAAGCAAAATTACCATATGGCACATATTGTTTGGGCGGTTATATGCAATATGGCCCTTATTAGCAGCCGTTCTGAGCCTGTCGCACCGCCGTCTGAGGAATACGTAAAACTAATTCTTTAAACAATAATATGCACACGTTACCGCCTTACACGAGCGCGTCGAGGCGCCATCGCTGCAGTAGACGGCGCAGGAAGTCGCTGTCTCGGCGTCCTTCACAATGCATCTCGCGATTGCACCCCAGTGCTAAGTTGACTCACTGGGTGCGCGACTGGGCAACCCGAAAGTGCCCTGCGGTGGTACGCGCTGCTTTATCCAGGACAGATGCTGCGCTCCGGAGTAGTCAATCGAAGACAATAAGGTGCACTATTGCGGACCGGTGCTCAATGGTGCCGTTTATAATATGCTATAATATTGTGCAGGCCAAGCTGGTAGTTAGCAGCAATCTAAATTTTAGGAGAAACCTATAAAAGACTCATTTTTCAAACAGATAAAATAATGAATTTTGTGAAACGCTGAAAAAGATTTTATCCCCGTACCACTGTAAACAATGTCTTCGCGGTGTTTTCGTTCGTATATTGGACCGTTTTCTACAACTTTTATGGCAGAAATTTACCCACTCAGGCATCACTACCGGCGGTGTTAACATGTGTACTCCTACTGCAAAAAAAAAAGAAATAGAGAAACGCACTCTCGTTACCACAAAGCATCGTGTTTGCATTGTGTATTTGTACATGTGTAAATATTTATTAATATTCATTCCCAGGCACTCGTCCTTCCACTTCGTTGCTAAGAATCACACCTGTTATAGCACAAACTAATGGAGAGAATTTTAAGTTTCAAAGCGAATCGAGGGAAGCCAAGCGAGCTTTAGCAATTTTGAGCGGACCGGCTACCTCGTAGACAGCAATGCAGAGAAAAAAAATTTGCTCCAATCCACCCACTGAACGTGTTTGGATATAAAAGCTTTAAATGACACCTACAACATTTACCCATACGACAACACTTGAGTTTCACACATGGCTCCACAAAGAGTGAAACCAAAGGTTCTGCCAGCCGTTACCTGGAATTCTCGGGAGCGGGGTACCGAACGCAGAAGCAGCGTCGGCCACGGTCGGGCTGGAGCGGCGGACGCCGCCTCTGTAGGCAGGGCGTGAGTCGGGAGGACTGAAACGCAGAGGGGCGCCTTTCGAAGGGTGAAACAGCGGAACCTAGGTATCCTGATGTGCTGACTTTGGGCTACACCACCGCGCGACAGAAGCGCAGACACCGAAACAATTCGGCATGTGAGATCATTGTTCTCCCGTTTATACCGATTTATTGTAGTTAGTTGTGTAAGTTTGCGAATGGCGAGAAAGCTGAGGGAACGTTTCTCATCGCTATTTATCAGAACCATTGTTCCTTTTGCCTTTTATAATACCTCTTAAAACACAACCGAATCGTTATTCAATAATTTAGAAAACGGAGCCCCATTCGCAGGAAGCAGTTCGCAAAATGGTAGGGTTTGTCTAGAGACCAGATGTCTGCCTGTATGTGGTTTGTGCACCTTGTTTTCCCGCCCTGCAAGCCAATCGTGAACCTATTTATACCGTACGATCCCCTCATTCTGTTGGGTGCAGGGTACGCTGGAGATGCTATAGAACAAGTTAATCAAGTTGTGAGAAAGCAGCGCGCCATATACGTGAAGCTGAGCCAAAACAGGCCTAAAACACCCGTCGCTAAAGCAGACGACAAAGCCGTAGTGCCGCTACTGCTTCCAGTGAGCAGGCACTTCCGCGCGAGGAACGCTGGGTAAATTGACTGCGCTATCTACAGTGTGCTGCGTTTGTGAAACCCTCACCCTCACTCCCCCCCCCCCCCCTTCCGCTGCTGCCTCCGCCGCGTTTGGAGTTTGTTGTCCCACACACCACGAAACAACCATTGGCTGGCAGAGGTACAGAGGAGGAGGAATCAACTTTTACTGAGCCCAAGAAATCGGTGGTGCGCGCTGGCACCAGACGGGGTGGTTCCCTAGTTACGGGACCCATATGTTCCCAGCAGCTCCTGGCCCCTGTCTGTCAGTGCGAGCTGAGTCGGCAGGGCGGGGCTGGTCAACAAGGTCTCCCATCGCTCAAGGGGTTGGGGATTGGGGGTGTTGTGGGGAAGGGAAGGAGGGGGGGTCTTGAGTTCTGTACACTCTGCCAAGATGTGCGGCAGGGTGCCCCTCTCTCTTTTGCAAAACGGACAGAGCGTATCGTGTTCCGCAGGGTACATGCGGTTCATCAGTACGGGATGCGCAAGCGATCCCGCCTGCGCTCGACGCAGGATCGTCTGTTGCTGCCTAGTCAGTTTGGGGTGCGGTTCCGGCAGTCTGCACCTCTCCTCTCGGTACATCCGGGTAATGTCCCGAAAGCTGGTAACCGGGTGCGGTAGCTCTTCCGGCTCGTTCTCGGCGCGGATTGACATTTCTCGGGCATGGTAGTCGGCGATGGTGTTGCCTGCTACCCGCGAGTGAGCCGGGACCCGCACGAGCTCTATGGCTCTTCCCGGTGGCTTGCACTTGGATAGAATGGCTCGGGCCGCAGAAGAGATTACCCTCCTGTGGAAGCTTCCGTACGCTGTCATTGAGTCTGTGACCAGAGGTACAGAGCTTTGCTTTAAAAAGCAAACACACGAAGACGCTTAAGTATCTCATAGACATGCAAGGCAGGAGCTGTGGCCTTCTCATAATGGCGTGAGTGCCCCACGCCGACATGGATTCCCAGTGGCAGCTTTCTCTCTGCTATACATACTCAGAACCTTTATGATCGGCGGAGGTCATTCCACAGTGCTCGCCCCAACGAGTCACGTGAATGGTACGGCGCCGATACTCTCAAATGAACGTCAACTTTACCGTGATGGCGGAACCGCTTTACGATAATAGTGAAACATTGCTCTAAAAAGTGCCACAAGTGGTCAATTCACAGAGCCGCTTGTTCAGCAACTGGAATGCGCTGTAATTGCGCGAGAGACGCTCCGTGGTGAGTATCTGCATCCAGCCACATCACTGAGTATTCATCAAACAGTGGTCTTGACGACATTAAAATGATGAGTAATAGAACTATACATTCGTTTTCATCCTGGGCAGGTGCACATCAGAGTTATGCTCCTTTCGGGTACCACGGATGCAACACACGGCCGTCCAATACGGTTCCGCCGCAGCTCCCAAGATTAAAATAATTCCAAAGGCAGCTATTATAAGGAAAATCCTTAGGCTTACTGAAGCGGCACGTTGTGCTGAGGGCACTTAAACTTTAAGCTTTTTAGAACTTGAAGCAAACATTCAAAAGTTTGAAACCTCCAGAAATAGTCAACTGAAGGCTGCATGGCGGACGTATACATACGCGTGACAAATACACGTGATGTCTGTTGTCCGAAAGAACCCAGCTGTTTGAACCTTGAAGAGGAGCTTACCAGCCCCTTTGGTTTTAGTGAAGTGTCATAAAAATTCTGCGTTATTGAATGTTTTACCTCACAGTTTTTCATTCACCGCCAGTTAAGCCGATGGGGAAGTTTGCGGAGAAAAGTTTCTGAAAGCTTCGTCTTGCAAAAGGTAATATATTAAATAGTATTTTAACAATATTGGAAGCAGAACGCTGCTGTAAAACCAGCCGCACTAAATGAACATTGTTGACTGAGGTGCTAGAAAACGACGTAGGACGACTCCAAGTGCCAAAAACGCCGTCAATACAAAACAGCTTACTTCATCTTAGAGCTACATCCCTGTTATAGACGCATGTTGTTTAATTTCTTGACTTCGAAGAACCTGAAATTCAGGCGTTTTTTATCGATGTGTGGGGAAATGTTCACATTTACAGCGAAACAAAGCTGTCCGTGGTCCGAGGTTCGGTTGCACGAAAAGGTCTCTGAGTTGTCAAAATTATACGGGAGACTTTGATACTGCGAATTTTAATCCCAGAACTGCGCAACCCAAGCAATTGAACTCTGAGAACATAATTTTTGGGTTCAAAACACTGCACTCGGGGATTTCATGGTTACATTTCCTATATTTTATAATAGGGTTTTAGTTTTGTGTCCAAAGTGAAAGTGTTCATTAGTTCAAGTCCGCGACGGTGGCTTGAAGCTAACAGCAATCGGGACTTCGACGTCCCCATAACCTTGATCACATATTTGAGTACGGTTGTATATTATACAACTTGGGCGCAAAAACGTAATACTGAAGCAGAGCTATTTCGGACCGGAAACTGCCCCATGTCGTGCGTAAGCTTTCGGGAAGACGCTTGCTGCTTTCGCCCAGAAATACATGTACCTTCACATTAGTCAAAAGCAGTTTTGCGTCGACTGACAGCATCTTATCCAACCCGTCGGGATAAATCTTGTTTTCCGGTTCACGTAAATTCTTATATCTGCGGAAACACAATAAAGTGCTTCTTAGCCCCAAGTATTCACTAGGGCCCTATCCTTGAAAATAATTTTGGCAGGTTTTGTTCACTCGTAGATATTTGCGGATACATTTCCAATAGGAGCACTGCCTTTGACCAAACACGGTCTCATGAAATCAGACAAAATAAACGCAAGCTTGATTTATCCAAAAGCACTTCATAATCCTTTAAAGTAGAGAAAGCACAATAAAATGCGCAAGAACTATTAACCGATAGCCCTAACATAAATTATGCTCTTTTGGTGTGATCGGCTTTGCGGCACTCGGGGTTGTCGTACGTTGTGTGTTGTGCTTGATTCTTAGTTATGTTTCTCCAGCAACTCTGTACACAAATTTACATCCACTGTGGTAAATGGTAGTAACCACAACGTTATGTTCCCAGTTTTCTTAAGTTACATTTAGTGATATAATAGGCGTATGAAAGATTCGACGGGACAAAAATTTTCGCTATGTAATTTTCCGGAGTCGGAGGAGGCAATAAATACAGTATATTAGGTTAACCTTTTAATGAGGTAGAGTAGGTTTCACGCTCAGGCAAGTGGGCGCTTTTATACCGCTCTAGCTTGCGAGACATTACAAGCAACAGTCAAGTTACTTCCGAAGTTTTATAAACTTGCCACGTAGGAGTAAATCAAGGATTTCGGGGTTTTTCATTGTATAACCGTGAAATGAATAAAACGCTTACTTTAACGGGACAATTCAAATCGATAACCGGTGTTCGATGTTTTATTTCCCGATATACGATTGTTGTAGTCATTTATCATGCAATCGATGCACCCAGTGGTTAACCTACGTACTGAAATATTAAAATAAATCTTAATTTTCCCGCAGCAGCGACACTCACTTTGTTTTGCAGCGTTTTTTTTGCGAGCTGAATTGCGTGTTTTTGTGAAAAGGGGCGTGGTTGTTGTGCTTGACAAAAAAGCTTAGAGCTCGTGGTTATGCTGCATTGCCATCACATTTCCTTGATGAAAGGGCTCCAGAAAGTAATATATCTAACTATGATAACTGTTTTGAAACTAGACCGGGTTGCAAGGTAAGACTAACCAGAAAAAGACACCTGATGTTTCCTCGTCAGTTTTGGTTAGGAGAAAGCATGTAGTTTTTTTTCGCCAAAGCTTGTTTCTGAAGGTCCCCCGTATAGCTAACAAGTAAACCTGGTATTTTAAGTCGGTATTCAGCAGTTTCGGTTTTGATTTTCGGTAACAAACTTCACGTTGGCCGCTGCTACGCAGTTAACAAACTTCCTTTTAATTTTCCCTTGCGCCGCAGTCGTAAGCTACTTTTCTTGAAAAAAGCACTCCGCACATCAGTTCACTTCATTCACGCCTTAACCAATACCAGCTCTATCTGAAAATGTAAAGATAACACAAAGTCGTAGGCAATCAGTTCTAACAAAGCAGCGCTTCAAATTAGCCCTGAACGCACCCGTGTTTTCATCGCCCAGTTTCGTTTCCTTAGGAGCATTGAGTTTCTTAGTAACTATACTGGACAGGAAACTGCGCCTCGGAATCCATGTCGTTTTTGGGTGTTATAGGAAGAGCATTGCATAGGAAGAGCATAGCACTGCTACGTGTATAAGGTACCTGAACTGAGCAAAACACCGGAATGTTACCTGTTTGTTGGTCGCAGCGTTGTCGCCGTAGCCGTGAACCATGCAAGATGTATGATAGCCGAAGCGCGGCGCGTTTGGTGGAACAGCGGGTGATCGTGCATAAGGTCGGCGATACCGGAGGCGAAGGAACCTGCGTCTGCAGCTTTTCCTCTCGCTCATCCGCTATCATCAGGCCGTAGGCCGGTGGATGTGAGTAAGCCATGCGAGGTAACAGATGTTTTGCAGGTGCACGTTTTTTCGAATATTGTACGGGCAAAAAATGTTCATAGCCATTCAGCTATCGTTGCCAGAAGAGGTAAAATGAGTTGAAATTTATCATATTTTGTAGACGTGTCTCCCAGACACCACTCGTTGTGTCAATTTCTTCGACATCGATGACGTCGCTCTATGTCAACTGCAAAACACGAGCATACAAAAAAAAACACACACAAAAAAATTCAACACGTTATGTCTTAACATCTGCCAACCGGTGAGGAAACTTTACACTATCTACAACATCAGCAGTTATCTCTCAGCACAAAAACTTCAAGGAAAATATGGAGAAAAGAGAACTATCCTCCGAACGCCAATGCAATGCAAGAATGGCTCCTACATCTGTAGAATATCTTTAGAGAACCCCAATAGGAAAATGAGGTGAAGATTCGGTATACCAGTAACGCACCATGCACAAATGCAACTGCCCGTAGCCTAATTCACCATAAGTACGTCTTTGAGCGACTTCCAGGCCATTGGCAAAAACGCCCGTGTGTTCGATATTTCGGCACACATTAGAGATGCCCAGGCGGTCAAAATTAATCCGGAGCCCTCCACTACGGCGCGCCTCATCACCTTTGTTGCGTCGGCGCGTTTAACCCTACAATCAATCAATCAATCAATCAATCAATCAATCAATCAATCAATCAATCAATCAATCAATCAATCAATCAATCAATCAATCAATCAATCAATCAATCAATCAATCAATCAATCAATCAATCAATCAGTCAACCAATCAATCAATCAATCAATCGACTTTCATGCTATTAAATGCGCAGGGCAATTTCGTAGTATATTGCCCAATGTGAAACTGCCAAGCATAGTCCACAACTTTTATTCCTCTCTGCATATGAATCAAAACATGTTTTTTTCTTTGTTTTAAAGCGTACTGCAAAAATATTAGCACTCTAACTATTTACTTCAGCACAAAAATAAAGCACCGCTTCTGAGAACGACTTTTGTGAACCTACCGTAAAAGGCCAACTTTGCAATGAACAGCGCAGATTCAAACAATAAGGCACTGCCTGACGCTTTCTTCACTGTATCTAGTTGTTCCTTTGTCTTGCTGGTGTTTCCTAGATACATTGGGTATTAATATTATGACCTTTCTGTATGGAGAGGACAAGCGTTAGAAAACGGAAGCTTTTTGTATGCGGCTCCTTCAATTTGCTTGTATTAGTTACGTCTGTTTTACTTCCCTCACGAAACAACGCGAAGATTAATAGCAGCTAGCCAGACCTGAAGCATTTTTAGAGGTCTATGCACGTCCTCCTTGTGGATTGATTCCCAGTAGCCCTTGACATTGTTTTAAAGCACGCGTGAAGCCTGTAACTGCATATTTACATCACCCTCTTCGGAACAAAACTGCGATTAGGGTTGGAATGTTTACATTTCAGAACATTTAAAATCTGTCTGTCGCAGATTCGCATATATTTTGACAGGCGTTTTATCAGAACAGACGAGTCCGAAAATTTCCTTGGCTTTCTGTGCAGTAATCTTCACGTGTTACAAAATAAATTAGGGTATAATCTTAGAACATCAGGAAGAAAGTAACAAGTATACAGATGCCGTGTGCGTCATTCGTTATCTGGTTTGATAAAACGTCCACATGGGTCATTCCAGCCACTTCAAAGGACCGATGAAGCGATTTGGACAACAATATCAGCTCAACATAAGTGCCCTGAAGTTCCCCCGCCGTCAACTCCGATACGGCATCGCAAGGAATGAACGACATCACTGCGCTAGTGATAGTGACAAATAGTGCCAAATATGGTTGTTATCATGAATAGATCAACATATAAACAAATGTGCACCTCTTCATTTCAACTCAAACAACATGCGGCTACTTATCGCAAGCTCTATTGTCACCATCGTAAGGCGTTCTCGCTTGCTTTACTATTGCCGCATACGCTCTTAAGAGTGACCCTAAATCTTACATTGACTGATTTAGGGGTTCGCCGCAGTTCATGTACAATTGAATTACAGTCAAAGCCTTTGACGTTTTTTTTAATTATAATGGTACACACTTGCATTTCATTGGTAATGAAACACTCACAGGCGCTCATTACCTCTTACGACTGGTGGCTGTAGTATCAAACACTGAAAGTCCCCCCGAAATAAATGTCTGCCCTTTCTAAATGCGTTCTGAGTACTCCGAAGGTATTTATGGTCATATGCTGTGGTGGGCACAATAGTAGAAAATAAAACACTGCGGAAGGACCGTGAACTGAGAAACATGAGTATCACTTCGAAATATCAATTTTACCTGCTCGAATGGCGATACCATTCTCTTTGGTACCCATGTTACCCTATGAGATGAGTTTTCAAATGACACGAGCGTTATTTAACGGGGGAGGCAAATACGCCAAGAAGATAAATAAAAACGGTTTTATTATATTCACAGCGTGCGATTTGTTGCTCTGGTTGTTTGTGTAACTTGAATGCTCGTTTTCTCTCCCTCTTCTGTTCATATTTGGTCCGCGGCTGCTGCCGGTCCTCTAATCTTGATTGTACATGCCGCTGCAAGCACGCTCCGGCTCATCCAGGCCGGCGCCACCACAGTGCATCCTGTCACCGTGTGGGTGTCGCTGTGATCTTCGGTGTGAGGACTGAAGAGCATGGTGGGGATTTATTCAAAAAGAGCTCGGAAACAGGCATCCGCAAACTGTTTTTTAACCGCGTGCCACAGCTTACTCTTCTCCAATATTTATAGCTGTGCCGGGCAGAACGCAATTTTCCAAAAACTCCCAAGCTACGTTTGTTGGAAGAACGCAATTACGCCCAGAAGCCTTCGCATCTTTTCGCAAGTTTTACCTACCACAAAATTGTGCACTTAAGAATACTCGCAAGAGGTATGTAAACATCAACAAAAGCTGAAACAAAACAGTTTTACAGACATAACACTGCCTGGGAACGGTCGACGTAAGAATTAAAAGACGTCGACCACATATAAAAAACTTACACGTGAGGTGTATGCACCCTTCACGAATTTCTTGTTCGGAATGTGACAAAATCATCAAAAGATTCGTTTTGCGCCCATTTTCTGCTCTGCGTGAACGCACATTTCTTTTGGTATCGTCAGGAAAGACCCCCCGTAGTGCGTGAAAGTGAGCATACTGTGCTTTTGGAACGTCATACTTAAACTGCTCTCTCGCGGCCTTGGAAATGTTCCGGAACTCATCGTCCAGGAAATTTCTGCAAAGTAATCTACGCGAAAGTACTCTCCCTGATAGTTTTGTTAGATAGCATGCCACAAGGCGGAAGCTGGCATTCTGTGTCATTTGCTCATGTAGACTGCGGTTCTGAGCTTTTCATTTCCGTTTGCGGTCGCTGTTTCGCTATGTGTTATTCATGCTTCTTCCTCCTCCAAGAGAGCTTTTTAACATGAACATTTTCTCTATAACATGATGGTAATTAACAGCTGATTGGTTTAACGTTTTGTATTTCCGCTCGGGTTATTAACAAAATTTTCCACTCAGAAAAGTCGAGAGGGGAAAAACGGTAGGCCAAGATGTGTGAGTGAAAGAGGCCGGGGAGCAAGGGGCCCACGAGCAGGTGTTGGAAGGGTGCGCCTCAATGTGGTTAGTTAATTCTCGGAAAGCAAACCCGCTGCCTTTACTCCGTGAAATGGAAACCAAAGCACCGGGCAAACCCAGAGGTATCAGGAGCGGGTGCGATAAGAATAACGGAGAAAAATAACATGTGCATCCCATCCGAAAGCCACAAAAATGTTTCCTGTGTTCAAAATCGATCTTCGGTACTCCGCGTTTTGAAAACTGCGTCTATCCCATTTCACTATGAACGCATTCGGGACCCACAGAATTTTCTTGAGGTTCGTACCCCAGCGTTGGCTTTCCCTTAGGCAGATGTAAAGTGGAGTTTGGCTTCGGACATTCCAAGTTTCATTTAAAAAATACGAGTGCGGATTCGGAACCTTTATATAAGTTTGTTCTCACGGGGAGAGAGTCACTTTGTAATTGCCTTTCTTTAGGATGGGGTCAGGCCTATTTAAAGTGCAGTTAATACTAGTCAAGACCATCAGCTGCGTTATTTCCTCAGTGTTCGCATTTCAGGTGCGACGGTGGCTGATTTTTTGTGCTTGTTCTACATTGGGTCTTACCTTGTACAGTCGCACCTTGAGTCCACGAAAGTTTGTGGCTCTTTCAAAAGTATTTTTTTTTCCGAAAACACACGGTCACTATTGCTGAGCCTTAATGAGTCTTACTTCTCATTTGAGTGGACTGTGGTCACTTCCGCGCTTGCAAAATAATAATAGCCGTGGCATCCGGCCAATTTTGGGCGGAATGCGTACCGAAGGGCTCGCACGCGTATGCAACTAGCATTATCGCCCGTCTCGCCCACGCATCCTCCCAGCTTTTTGAAATCTTTTGAAAAGTGGCGATACCGGTACTGATTGCATAAGTGCATCCAATCGTTCGCCTAATCACGAGATGTAGTGACAACAGCACACGCAAACTCGCCATCACAGTTGGGAGTGGGTGTGTGCAATGAAAGACCAGTTTTGAGTACTTTTCGACATAGAAGTCATGGTTTAGTTAACTGAATGGCCCATTTTCGCGCGAAGAGAGACTCGATAAAATATTGGCATGACTATAACGTTGCACGCCAAATTTTCCACTCGTACTACGTAACTTTGTATCATTGTGGGTTCACGTAAAGAACGAAAGAAGCCTCGGGCTGTGCCAATATAACAAGCGGAAAGACTCCACTGAAGACCGCATTGGGTTTTTCTAGCTGTGGAATCGTTAGTCACTCCTAACACAAGTTCGCTCTCTAAATAGCCCCATTTACTCTTTCTTGTTGAGTTCATGGCTTCAGTATTATTACCGGCGAACTTTTAAGCCATGGCTGTTTATGACTAGGGGAAGGGATATTCGACTGTGCTGTTTGTACAGCGAGCATTTTCCGTTGAAATCGGTAAGAATGCCGAGATAAAAGTGAAAGGACAGAGTGTGGCGGGGTTTATTTTTGTCGCTTCAGGACGCCCGGGCAGCGACCCATGTGCGAAGCCCAAATGGAGCGATAACAGCGGGCCGAGTCGCCGCACTTCAAGCGTCAACGTGGCAATTGCAAACACCGGTCGCACGTCACTGCGCCGTCGGGAGGCAATGCTTCATGCGTTCCTCAGAGGAGCAGCAGAGTAAAATCAATGATGCTGGATCAGAAATGAGAACGAGAGAAAATGCAGCAATCAGACCGCCTATAACAAAAGTTTTAATATACATAACCAGTAGCACAGGAGTGAAAACTGGCCGCACGCTACACCTTTCCTAGATATCCTCCTGTACGTAGTACATGTGGGTGGACATTTGCTCCCATAAAACGTCGTGTAAGACAGCCAAATTTTGACACATGAAGCATTAAAGGTTGGCATTCAAGGGTTCTCTTTGGGGGTAAATAGAGTTTCCATTTATTTTATTTATTTAAACAACGTTGTCTATCCCCAAGGCGGAATATAACAGGCGAGAGCATACACATTCAAATTTACAGAAAAGATGCGCAACTTTCACAGGTAAAGAGCCAGGATTATCGCAGCATTTCATGCACATTCAGAGTAGGCATAATCAAAACATTTCGGTAAAAAAAAACAATTATGCATAATCAAACAATACCGACACCAAGTTGCATGCAGGCATCACATCAGATAGATTTTGAGGTATTCAGGCAAATGATGCCGTAATATTGCACACCATTTACGTACAAGGTAAGTAAGAACAGCATCCATCAAGACACACAACCTATCGTAGTTTTTTCCGTGAGTTGCAGAAATTTTTGAATGGTTCGTTGCTGAGTGTTAACAGGGCCTAATGCATTTCATTCACGAATGCGGCAACGAAAAAAAGTTCTTCGCACTTATGACATAAAGAATGTTTGTCTTAAATGCAGCAGACGCTTTGCTTGGCGGCGAGCAAAAGCGCATGTGTGTTTGTGATATCGGTGCCATTAAAGATTATCAAGTTTTTAAAATTATCCGGAGCACTTCACTATGGCACCCCTCATCGAGTGTGTAGTGTCGGCGCGTTAAACGTTATGTTTAGAATTCAGATCATATTCGTGTTATCAATCTGAAAGTTCAGCTGTTACGGAAGATTGGGGGAACGTTCGGTGCCTCACTGACAATTTATGGACTACGGCTTTTCCGACAGAGCTACTAACTACACGATGATGACGAATACGAAAGGTGGGTTTACCATACTTTCGCTGCCACAGTTCACCCAAATACGAAGGCAAGTTCGTGATTTCGAACCGTACACCAACATCGCACATGCTGGCTGTTTGACAACTTTTATTGCTACCGCAACTTTTCGAATATGTTGAGGGATTGCAGGAATGTGTGCCCGTCTCTAAGCGCGTTCGACTCCGTCTAATAGTCTCACAGTGAGTCCCTCTGTCCCTCTGTTAGCCAAAACGTTTGCAGCGAAGCTCGCACTCCTCGGAAGGCTACGCCCTGGAGCGCCGGTAATGACTCGTCTCGGATACCTCTGCGCCAAAGCGCAAATCCGCAGCAAACTCGCGAATGTGGCCGGCCTCTACCGCAAGATTTCGGGGCTATATTTTCAGGAGCGCATATCGGCATTGGTGTGTTTGGTGGCGCGATGCTGTGCTCACCGTATTCAAATGAAGCCTGTTGCCTTTTGTTCGAAGTCTTGAGGCCTCTTACGGTAACTTCACTTTCTCCGTGCTTCCATTACAGCGCCTTTGATATCGAGGTGATTTTTCCTGGCTGTTTCGTGGAAAGTGATGATCGGCGTAGTCTTAGATTGAGCCCGTTGCAGTCTGCAGTGACTCACTAGCTCAAAGCAGCGAAAGCCTCTGGTACTGTTAAGGAGACATGTGTTTCCCCGAAAACGAGATCTTACTTAACGCAAAGTGAATCCCAAAGGGTCCAGCCAGGTTCTCCCCGCGTTTGCGGGACTGCAAATTATACTCGATGGAAAAGGAGTAATATATCCGTAATGCTAATATGCTTTGCCATACTCAGTTTTTATTGGGGTACGAAGCCGTCTGTTTTGTTTACTTAAAGGTTGTGCCTCCAGCGTCTGGCCCCACCCTGTGTCTTATCTGCTTTACAAGCCAAGATGTCTTCTGGTATTTTTTTTTAATCCGGCACAGGCTATCATATTGTTATGAGATGGATTTATTTACAGTGAGGTCGGACGGTGTAGCACGAGCGTAGATGGTAGAGCAGTCCGTGAATGATGGTGCCAAGCCGGAGTGCAACCTCGTTCTCCTCTTCTTCCAATCAGCTTGCTCAGATGTTTGACCGTTGAAATGTCCTAAACGCATCGGCGAATATACGGCACTGATGGTGTGCGTAACATTTCCCCCGTCGCAGACGAAGCCCCCAGGGCGAGTCAGCTTGTGGAGCGTTCTTCACAACGTTTGAGCCGGCCAACATGGACTACTTGCGTTCTTTTGCTCTGTCCGCCAGTCGAAGTCAATCGCGAGACGACGTATGTGACATCTCTGGGACGTTGTAGCACAACAAATGGACCTACGTAATGAGGCAGGAACTTCTCACACAAGCCGCGTTTACGCAGTGGTGTCCAAAGCCACACTAAATCACCCGGTGTGTATCTTACATCACGACGACTGTCGTAACGCTGCTTAGAGCGCTTCTGGGAGGCCAGGTTTCGCAGGCGGGCAAGCCGACGTGCTTCTTCGGCAAGGCAGAGCGTACTAGCTAAGGAAGGATCGTCATGGTTGAAGAAAGAGAAAATCGTGTCGAGACAGCTACCGGGCTGCCTTACATAAAGGACGAAGAAGGGGCTGCAGCCGGTTGTTTCGTGCTTCCCAGTATTGTACGCGTATGTGATAAATGGTAGCAGATCGTCCCAGTTCTTGTGGTCCGAGCTGACATACATAGATAACATGATCGCTAACGCGCGGTTGGTACGTTCCGTCAGTCGATTTGTTTTAGGGTGGTACGGCGTAGCATGGCGAAATTAGACAGAACAAAGGCGGAGCAACTCTTCAACGAAATTTGCAGTAAACTGACGTCCACGGTCACTGATTATGACTTGGGGTGGTCCATGGCGTAACAAAATGTAGCGAAGCAAAAAGACGGCGATCTCTGTAGCAGTGGCAGACTGTAGAGCAGCCGTCTCAGCATAGCGAGAGAGGTAATCCACACATACAATGACCCAGTGATGTCCATGCGATGAGCGGGGGAAAGGCCCTAACAAGTCAATCCCAACTTGTTGGAAAGGACGACTTGGCGGGTCAACAGGGTGGAGTCGTCCTGCTGGAGCAGTTGTTGGATTTTTGTACCGCTGGCATTGGGTACAAGTGGCGACATAGCGATCAATAGTCTTGCGCATGTTCGGCCAGTAAAACCGTTGTTGAGCGTGGTGCCGAGTGCGCGCGAGCCCCATGTGGCCCGATGTGACGTCGTCATGCACAAAACTTAGAACAGCGCTACGGAGGCTTTTTGGCACAAGTAGGAGACGAGGTCCGACAGCCGAATAGTTCTTCTTGTAAAGTATTTCGTTTCGTACGCAGAAACGACTAGTAGGCTTCGATTCATCGGCTAAAGCGAAAAGCGAGTCCAAAGTTTTGTCGTTGCACTACTCCCTTTTGAAAACAGCCGGCTCAGGGAAAGATGTCGTAAAGGAGGCGAGATACTGGTCAAAGGTGTCTTCGTCAGAGGCCACTGATTCCAGTGGCAGCCGGGAGAGGCAGTCAGCGTCGGCATGCTTGCGGCCGCTTTTGTATGATACGGTGAAATCATACTCCTGCAGACGGAGAACCCAGCGTGCCAGCCGCCCACAAGGATCGCGAAGGTTGACGAGCCAGCAGAGTGAGTGGTGGTCTGTGACGATGGTAAAAGGATGCCTATAGAGATAGGAGCGAAATCGCTGTGTGGCAAAAATTACTGCCAGACACTCTTGCTCCGTGACAGTATAATTCCGCTCCGACTTGCTGAGAGTGCGGCTGGCGTAAGCAATAACATGCTCACCATAACTGTGGCGCCGAACAAGCACGGCCCCAACTCCAACCACACTGGCATCGGTGTGAACTTCAGTAGGCGCCTGGGCATCAAAATTGCGGAGAATCGGTCCGGACGTCAGAAGATGTTTCAAGTGACGAAAAGTGACGGCACAGTCGGTACTCCATTTGAATGGAACGTTTTTCCGCAGAAGACTCTCAGCAAAGCCAGGTATAAAACGACGAAAATAGGAGCAAAGTCCCAAGAAGCTGCGAAGTTCCTTCGCAGAGGTGGGTTGTTTAAAGCAGCTAACGGCTCGTATCTTGTGTGGATCTGGTCTGACGCCATGTTTGTCGACAACGAGGGCTAAGACAAGAGTTTGCCGCTCTCCGAATCGACATTTTTTTGAGTTCAAGATCAGACAAGCCTTTTCTAAACAGTCCAAAACAGTGGCCAAGCGCGTGTTGTGTTCACGAAATGTGCGACCAAAAATGACGATATCGTCGAGGCAGCACATGCACACTTCCCACTTGAGGCCCCGAAGTACCGTATCCATGAAACGCTCAAACGTAGCAGGGGCGTTACAGAGTCCAAAGGGCATAACTATAAATTCAAATAGTCCATCGGGTGTGATAAACGCTGTTTTTTCTTTATGGTCGGGGTTTACGGGAATTTGCTAGTAGCCTGATCGCAAGTCAACTGAAGAGAAGTACGAAGCCGAATGAAGACAATCTATTGCATCATCTATGTGGGGAAGAGGGTAGACGTCTTTTTTAGTAATTTCGTTGAGGCGCCGATAGTCAACACAGAAGCGCCTTGACCCGTCTTTCTTTCTGACCAATATCACCGGAGCTGCCCAGGTACTTGAAGACTCTTGAATCACGCCATTCTGCAACATGTCTCATACTTGTTCATTGATAATCTTGCGCTCGGATGGTGAAACGCGGTGCGGCTTTTGTCGTATGGGCCGGGCTTCCCCAGTATGTATTTAATGGTGGGTCCGTGTGGGCGGTATTGACGAGCATCGATGTGTTCGCCCGATGTCAAATACGCGTGAGTATTGTGTAAGCACGGCAACCAACAGATGGCGTTTTTCTGGTTCAAGGGATTCGTCGATCATACTTTGCAATTTGGCAGGGTCCACCGGTCAAGGATCAGTGGACGGATTTATGGCTTCGGACAAAACTCCTACTGAAGTTGAAACATATTCGATCGCTTCGGAAAGTTTCAGCCCGCGTGGAAGTAGAGTGGGTTCGGGCGAAGAGTTGATAGTCCCCACAGAGGTTTGTCCCCTGTTTACCGTAACAACCGATCGAGGCGCCAATACATTTTTCTTTGCACAGTTTAGGGAAATCGGCTCCAGCAAAGCTACAAATTTATCCAGATCAGTTTCCGTGCAAAGGACTGACACGAATGCGGCTGACCGCGCCGGCATGATGGTGTCGCTCAATACGCAGAGTGCGTGGGTGGTATCGGGACAAGAATCTTCTACAAGGGCAGATAGGGTGGTCCCGTCGACATATATCTCCCCATTACGAAAGTCAACTGTGGCACCACACTGCTTCAAGAAGTCTAGACCTAAAATCACATTGTGAGTTGACCGTGGCAATACTGCAAACTCCGCCCTGAATGTGTGGCCGCCAAACGAAACAGTCACTGAGCAGATACCAAGTGGGCATATGGACTCACCACCGACACCTTGAAATGCTACCATTTTGTCCCAGTGAAACATTACTTTGCGGCCAAGACGGGATTTAAACGCAGAACTCATTACCGACACTGTTGCACCCGTATCGATCAAAGCCATCGTTCGGGTGCCATCGACCAATACTTCCACTGTGTTTTTTAGCATTGATACAGACGAAGGTAGTTCCCAGTTAGGCTGTCCGGTAAGAGGCATTTCACGTGACAGTTGTGACGCGGCCTCACCTCCATTGGCCGCGCTGGCTAGTTTTCCGGCGGCAATGACCGACGCCGGGGTGATGGTGAACGCCGCTGTCGTGAAGCGGGTGGGGTTAAGCTGCGGTCGGAAGCCGGTGAATCGCGGCGCGGTGGTGCCTCGGAGAACAAAGCTGTTGGCAGACGAGTGTCGTAGCGGGCATTTCGGGCGTTCGCGTGGTTCCACATGGGAGTTTGCTGGTACCGTGGCGCTTGGCGGCGACGGCGGCAGTAGCGAGAAATATGGCCCTCAAAACCACAGTTGTAGCAGACGGGAAGGTCACGCTCACGGGGAGGGAAGGATCTCTCGTAGACGCCATCAAAACGGCGATCATAAGCCGGGCGCCGAGGACGCTGGTCGTAAGTTGGACGTTGAGGGCGCCGAGAGAACTTCTGGACGTCGTGACTGTAACGTGTTGAATCACAATTGTCGAGGCGCTGCGGGCTTTCGTTGCGAGGCGTATAGCTCGGTTCACGGAACTGAGCACTCGAAGGCGAGAGGCTATTGGCCTGTACATCTTGCAGCACGTAACTTTCGTGAACGTGCAAGCCGTCAGTATAGCGCCGAGGCTCTTGGTGTCGCAGCAACTCCGCGCGGACGATGCGCCGGATAGTTTCAGCGAAGTCCGGTGGTGGGGTCACATCAACGCTTGCCACAGTAGTTACATTAGCCAAGCGACCGAACTCTGGCGTAATACGACGCCTCTTCAACGCCTCGAAGGTTCGACAGTGCTGGACAACGTCTAACGCCGATTCCAACTTTTCACGCCCTATTAAAAAGTTGTAGACGTCTTCAGCGATCCCCTTTAATAAGTGACCCACTTTATCGTCCTCAGACATTTGCGGGTCGACGAGTCTGCAGAGCTTTAGCACCTCTTCAGTGTAGGTGGTGCATGTCTCACCTGGGACTTGGGCGCCATGCAGCAACGTCTGTTCAGCCTGCTTCTTCTTTCCGACGGAGTCGCCAAAGCGGGCTGAAATTTCTTCGACGAAACGGTCCCAGGTTGTGAGCTCGCTTTCGTTGTTCTCAAACCAGGTCAGGGCAGTCTCATCTATAGCCAGAACACGACGTTCGAGAGTTGTGCAGCGGTATCCCAGCGGTTGTACCGGCTCACTCGCCGATAGTGCGTCAGCCATTCCTCAACGTCCTCATCGGCGTTCCCAGTGAACATTCGGGGCTCTCGCGGGGGATGCCAGCCAGGCGTGGAGGCCGGCACAGTGTTCCCACCTTGAGGCATCGTAGGAGACAGCGGTGGCAGACCCGCGACACGTCGGCTGCGGCGGAAATCCTGGAGGTCCGACGTGGCGTACCCCGCACCTTCACGAAACTGTTATGAGATGGATTTATTTAGTGAGGTCGGATGGTGTAGGACGAGCGTAGATGGTAGAGCGGTCCGTGAATGATGGTGCCAAGCCGGAGTGCAACCTCGTTCTCCTCTTCTTCCAATCAGCTTGCTCAGGGTTGACCGTTGAAATGTCATAAACGCATCGGCGAATATACGGCACTGATGGTGTGCGTAACAATATTTTAATATGACGGTAGGACAGATGAGGCGAGACATTGTACAGATAGATACCGGTCTATTTACATTATGTTGGAGGCAGACTTGACAGCGTCCTGGCTAGGTGCGCACCGTGCGCTTCTTTGTCATCACTTCCCTTGGGTCATAGCGCTGTGCTGCATTGTCCCGTGACAATATTTTATAAGGAGAGTATTTCACCTTATCGTCACTAAACTATAATGTGCACACTTGATAGCTGATATTCGGCATGTAAATTGACAGTTTCGGAACTAAATACACAAAAAGATAATGCACACACAGCCAGCCCAGAATCATTAGATTCTCCGACACTCGCCTGTGCACGATACATTTGTGGCTGCTCCTTCTCTGATTGCGTCTACTTTTACTTCTTAGTGGAGCACAAGTTTGCTATGATAAACTTTCTTCATTGGCGAAACCTGCGCCTTCTTTGGCTACATTACTATATCTTTATGTTACTGAGGCGGATAGCAGTGACGTCTTCGATTGTCAGAGGGGCTTCAGCAGAGTAGCAGCTTTAATACGGTCGAGTGTCGGCACAATTGAAACGATGTTCTAGAGCAGGACGTCCGTAGTCTTTTTCACTGGGCTGAAGTTCAGGCTTTCGTGAGTTTGGGGATGATTGTGCAATTCAAATAAGGAGGTTCAAATATTCCTTTCGAAGATTTTACTTGAGGCGTGAAATATTTCATTCTTTATTTCCTTTAGTAGGCTGGCTTGTGTACAGTGATCAAAGATTATTGTATACCTGCGTTCACGGTGAAATGTGCAAGGATTTCCCGGTATGAAGATGATTCCTCTCATATTTGAATGTACCCGATGAATATTGAAAAAACGCACAATTTTCAAAAATGGGAAACAGTTACACGTGGGAATACAATGTCAGTTTTGCATTACGTGGGTGTTTTGGATCTTGGGCGTCAACTCTCTGCAAGTATGTCTATTGGGAATGTGATCGGTCGAGTTTAAAATATCTGTTATACATTTAGTCCGTGAAATCAAAAGTCGCAGGAAAAATATTGCACGCCTTTTTTCCAAGGCTATCTTAAAAGTATGAAGCCACAGTTTTTAAGACAGCTCCAGAGCACTATAAGTCGCCTTTCAAATTCCATCTTTCTCGTGCATCTCTTTTCTCGTCACAGATTCTCCTGTAGAGGGATGGAAGCGTATGTGGGGATCATAAACGAAAAACTAACAATAGCACAAAACAAACAAGAAAAAAGTGGCGCAGCTTTCAGTAGTGCTGCAAGGCTGGAGGAAGAACAGAGCCACGGGCTCTTGTTCCTCCTTCGGGGACCCAGCTGTTCAAGCTCCCATTTATTTCTGAACTTGCCGCTCAAAGTTCTCAAGGGCCAGCAGGCTCGCATTTCGTCGCAGGCTTTCACATCCCTCCCAATGTGGACCGAGTTAGCACGCACTAATACCCGCGGCAAAGTCGAATACGACGCCCGCAATACGAACCCGAAATAACGGCCTTGCGGCCGGAAATCGTTTATAGATACATGACATAGACGCCGGTTTCGTCATTCGGAGAACCGAGGTTCAATTCCAACCACTGAAAGCGTCTTTTTTTCTAATTTGGTGCACATGGTATTGTTCCCCGCCGCAGCTATCGCCCTACCGCTCGGCGTTTTGGTTAGCCGAGTGGTTAGGTGCCGGCGTTACGGTGGAAACGTCCCTTGTTAGACTTCAGCGACCTCCCTACCGACATTTTCTTGTTGAGACTGCGAGTGTTTTACAGGGATATAGGGATAACGTTCGACCTAAAGAGCTTTGCTGTTCAGAGTGGCTGTCATGACTAGGGTTCACCGTTTCGGTTTTTTCTGGTAAAAATCCAAGGGTGTTTCTCGGATTTTATTTGTTAGGAAATGTTTGGTGTTTTTTGTTCTTTGAAGTTGACATCTTGCAATTATCCAACTCTCAGAAATTCGGATTTTACTCCCCCCTTTTTATATGCTCCAAATCATTGGCGGAATGATATAGGAACATGAGCCCATCAGAGTGCTGGGGTAGAATAATTGTTTATGTTTTAATGGCAGACACACATATTTGCACAGGGGCAAAAATATTTGAAGACAAAGCAAGTGCGTTTATAACCTAAAGCTTGTGGCGATATCCCTTCTTATTCTGTATAATATTTTTCTCGCTGATTCATGGGTGATGCGTTGGATTTATGGCTATCAGCATGAAAAATCCGTTTCAACGATTACGCAATAAATAGGTATAGCTGGGAGCCTCAGTCTGAGGAGAGCAAACACTGGCCACTGCCCGGTGGGAACTCTGCAAAAGAAGAATGGGTTCAACAATTTGCATAATTTATACCTCTGAAAGTAAGCAAAATATTTCGCGAGCGGAACTTTAGCAAGGCCGATAGCCTTTGTTTCGACAAGTGTACTGACCTTAAAGGAAGAGAAAGCAGCCTCATTGTGCTACCGGTGTCCATTTGAAATTATCGCCGAAACATGCGAACTGCTAATGGCTGTAATAACGTAGGAGATATTTATAAGTACACACTTATTTATTTCCGTACTGTGCGCTAATATCAGTGCTTATCGTATAAATCAAAATTTTGCAAGATTTTTCGGTGAGTGGCGATTTTATTTTTTCGGGATCAGTCCGAAAACCTGGAGCACAAGTCAAAACATATATGTATACTGTTTCGCACAAAAAATAAACGATACCTGGAGGTGCGGTCATTCAACTGGTTTTCTGCTGTCTATGGACAAGTTATTTTGATTTTCCAGAATAACACACAGGCCGGTCAAAGGAACACGTTCATGCCATATAAACTACCCATTTCAAAAAAGTATGTGAATGGTGTTTGTTTAAACTCCCTTGACCTTCCAGGAAGCGCTACAAAGTTCACACAGGATTATGCCTGTATGACAGTCTTCGGGAGTACGACGATCATAAAATAAAGGCGATTTTAAATCCTGTCTCCCAGTGTGATGCATGTTCCTCGGAGTCTAAGTATGAAAGCTGGGCGTATGTGCCGCATATTTTGACCTATTGAATGAAGAAATTATTGAGGCTGTCGGAAGTGAGCGTCTGGGGAACAAGAGGTCGTTTTTTCATCGCAAAACCTAGCAAGAAACAAGCACACTGAATGACACACTTGCTTATAGCTTGTAGTTTTGTGGCTTCTTTTTTGTGCCTCCTTTATCGGTCAATGGTAATATTTTTCGTTTTCGTTTTTATAATGCGTTTTCGGGGAAAATAAATAAGTTACAAATCAGCCCCTTGGTCGTCCTACTTCTGCCACCTGTGATCAGAAATGTAGCCTCAATTCACCCAAATATTAGTGTTGATGACACGCTATTGAGCAAGTACATCCGTTTTGTTTGTGCGAATGGCTAGTTCCTCCTCCTTTCAGGGATTCACCATTCACGGTAGAGCCGTAGGCACGAAAAGTAGTAGCATTTCTTGCTTAATCAACTGCGGTACCTCCATTTTTAAACTCCTAAATCAGGGAAGGAACTTCGGGTAACTTACTTTCGCAATGCTTTTCTTCGTTTTCTGGCTTGATGTTAGAGTTGCGCTCGCAAAAACTGCTCATTCAGATTAAGAAGGCTGTTTTTAGTACCCCTATATTTACATAGTTATGTCCGGTTAGAATCACAAATTAGTTGTAAGGCATTATTATAAAAAACTGCGTCGCACCTAGACCGACTGCATCTTACGTTTTATACTTTTGGCTAGTTTCTATCTTTTTTGTTATATCCAGCTTCTCTTACACATAGTCAACCTACGATTGCCTCTCGGAATCTTGCCTGTCACCTCCATATCCTGCACAAAACTCAGATTGTCAGTTACAATAAAATATTTTGCTCTAAGTTATATCATTGGAACGTTTCCGTGCGACTTTCAAATGTATCGTTTGAACAAGGGTGTGTAATTTCTCGGCAATTTCATATCCTGCATCCCAAGAACTATTGTGTCTACTTATAACAAAAATTCCCCCCTAACCTTTATTTTAATAGCGTTCAATTCTCGTATCACACTTCTACTCGCAGTGGTGGCTCAGTGGCTAAGGCGTTGCGTTGCTGAGCACAAGTTTGCGGGTTTGATTCCCGGCCGCGGCGGCCGCTTTTCTGATGAAGGCGGAAAGCAAAAAACGCCCGTGTGTACGAGATGTCGGTGCACGTCAAAGATCCCCAGGTGGTCAAAATTAATCCGTAGCCCTTCACTACGGCGCGCCTCATTGACTGCGTTGCGTCGGCACGGTAAACCCCGCAATCAATCGTATCACATCTCTGAACCGTGCTGATGCATTGACATCATCGTGAAAACCGCCTAGCGCGAGTAAAACATTACTGCGTCGTTATCCAGCTATCATAGGTGGGTATTGGCGGAAGGCTTGGACTGTTTGTATCCGGTGTTGTTTGTTACGCTTGATCACAACTGCAGCTCTGTGTATGTAACTGCAGAATTCCTTCAAATCCTGCGCTATCTACCTGAAATAAGGATTTCACACTGTGCGGCTTTTTATCGAGGTCATCACAAGCAAGGAATGTGCCGGCAAGTCAACTTCGTGAAGTCTTCTATTAGTAGAGCTCTTCCAAATCCTTCGATATCCAACTTAAAGGCCGATGCCCCCTTCAAAGGGAAGGTGAAGGGGTTTTAGAATTAGAAGAAAAGTTGACGAGCGGCAAGTGCACATTGAATAGCTCCCGTGTACGAAATAATAATACAAGGTAAAGCTGTATTTACAATGGTGTATTTACGAGACTCATTCAGAGGCTAGTTATGGTGAACCACGGTGGAAGAGAGCACAGCGCAAGCCAGGGAACGAACGCGCTTCCCCGTCGGCATCCTCTTCATCTCTCTTCTTGATGATGATACCGGGTAGCACAGTACATGTATGCCGTCCTCTTTGCGGGGAATTGATTAATGCCCCTTAACACAACTCCGCGGTGGTAGGAGCGCCGTCTCGGTGCTTGTCAGGGTAAAGCTGTAGGTTGCGAGCGGTATGGTTTAAGACGTGCGACGTGGACGATGTATGTGGAGAGCGGGATGAGTCTGACGGAACCAGTGGAGCGATTTTGTAATTGACCTTAGTCACTTGGCGCATGACACAGTAGGGGCCGCAGTACCTGGCTAGAAGCTTTTCCGAACGCCCTACGCGGCCTGCAGGACTTTGCACCAGAACGAGGGATCCAGGTGCAAAGTAGCAGGTGCTGTGGTGGCACTCATAGTGATCCTTTGATAGCGCTGGGACGAAGCAAGCCTGACGCGAGCAATGTTGCGGGCACAGTTAGCACGGGCGATGGCGTCTTCTGGCTATACGAAAGGTGGCATAGGGTGTGAAAATAAAGTGTCCAGTTGTAACGTCGGCTCTCGGCCGAATAGGAGGTTGAAGGGAGAGAATACGGCCGTATCAAGGCGCGACGAATTGTAGGTAAACATTATGTGAGGCAAGGCAATGTCTCAGTTACCATTTTCGTCAGAAACGTTCATTGAAAGCATATCTTATAAAGTCTGGTTAAGGCGCTCTGTGAGGCCGTTGGTTTGAGAGTGATAGGCGGTAGTAACCTCGTGAACAGTTGCGCATGAGCGGAGGATGTCGTCGACTACTCGGGAAAGGAAGTATCATCCGCGGTCTGTCAGGAGCTAGCGAGGAGCACCATGGGGTAAGATGGCGTCGTGCAGGAGGAAAGCGGCGACATCTGTTGCGCAGCTGGTTTGCAGAGCCCGCGTGATTTCGTATCGTTTCGCATAATCGGCGGCCCCTGCAATTCATTTATTTCCGTTCGCAGACCGGAGAAAGGGACCGAGGAGATCTAAATCAACACGGAAAACTGGCTCAAAATAATATTGAGCGGCTAAGGAAGACCGACGGGTAGCGTGTTAGGCCCTTTTCTGCGTTGGCACATGTCACAGGCGCCGACGTAACGGCGGATTGAGTGGTAGAGCCCCGGCCAGAAGAAGCGCCGTCGCACGTGGTCAAAGGTCCGGGAAACCCCTATATGGCCAGCTATTGGAACGTCGTGGAGCTGCCGGAGTATGTCTGACCGAAGGTCTCAGCTAATACAGGAAGCAGATAAAAACCATCCGGGCGGACATTGCGGTGATAGAGGATGCCATCCTTCATTTGGAACAACCGCAGTGAAGGGTTGGGAGAGGCAGCGGTTAAGTGGTCGATGATCCTGCTCAAGGAGACGTCAAGGCGCTGCTCAGCAGCAAGCTGCTGAAACGAGGAAATAGAATATACCGAAGTGGCGAGTGAGACGGAACTTGAACGATCGGGAGGCTCGACTGGTTAGCGCGATACGTAGTCAGCGTCTTGATGTAGACGGCCGGATTTTTATACTACAGAATAGGAGTACTCATGCAGCCGCAGAGCCCACCGCCCGAGGCGTCCTGTTGGATCTTTCAGGGACGCAAGCCAGCATAGCGCGTGGTGATCTGCCACGATGAAAAATTGTCGACCGTAGAGGTATGGGCAAAATTTGGTGACCGCCCACACTAGGGAACGGAATTCCCATTCCGTAATAGAGCAATTTCGTTCAGCCGCTGTGAGCAGGCGGATGGAGTAGGCAACACCGCAGTCGTGGCCGGATTGGCGTTGAGCCGCGAATGCGTAATCGTCAGCGTCCTTTTCATCTCTCTTCTTGATGATGATCCCGGCTGGCACAGTGCATGTATGGCGTCCTCTTTGCGGGTAATTCAATTAATGCCCCTTAACAATATTTTCGCAATAAATGTAATGGATGCGGCGCAATGCGGAAAAAAAAAGCGGCCCGATGCCCCGACACATCTCGGCGCGCGATGCCGGAAGACCGAAGAGAGCAGGCGAAAACCGGCCGGAGAGCGTCATACCTAGACTTCCGGCCGGATCGGCCACCTCTCCCATCCTTTTTTGTCGTGTTTCCTCTGTAGAGGGTCCCCACAGGAAGAATGACACTTGTTTTTGTTGTTTATATCACTTATTTGTACAATTTTTGTGTTCAAAAATATGCACGAACGCCAAACAAGTCATACGTTACCATGCCGTATTCCTAAGTTTGTTTTATAACATACGGAAGCGACAACCGAGGTGGCTGTGCTTGGTGACAGATAATATTCTGCACTAGGTTAGATACTTTGTAAAACGCTCCAATGCGTTTTTCCTATTTTTTTTCTTTTTTTGGGTGGGGGGCATGAATGTCCACTATAGATGCTAGACTTAGGAAGGATGGTGAATACTGCTGTACTTTGGCACGGAATGTTTCGTTCTCTTCCAAAAACAAAGTCACATTTGTTCAGGAAACACCTGTTTCGTTATACACGTCGGTTTTCTTTTCCTATGGGTTAAAAACACAATTTTTGGCGAAACTAAAACAAGGGGCCAATTCTGATAGAAGTTCTCTCCCGTGTAATATGTGACCAGTATTCCTATAAAGTAAAAGAACCAAGACCACCACATTACTTATTTTGCAAGTGTACATGCCACAATAAGGTATTATTTGTCTGGAATGAAAAAAAAAAAAAACCCGCTCCGAACCACCACTGTACCATAATTTGTGTTGACTGCGGGGGCCTACTTCTTTGCCCAAGAATCTTTGTGAATGCATATTATAACCCGGCAAGCACTTGTTGCCGCTGAACCTCAACTGTGCTCCAGCGATTGAAATTAATATATATAACGATTAGACTAAAAAAAAGTAGGATTGAAGAGTAAATATACGGCCTTTGTCCGACTAGCGCCGTAAATGCTTAAAACTACAGATTCTGAAACAGGCCAACGATTTATTATCACAAACGTTTGGTGATTGTTACCTAAAGAAAAATAACTACCACGTAACTTCCTTGTCCGACTGGTCTGTTAATTATAAAGAGGTCGCCGTAATATTGTCGCAAAATGCGCAAGGCACACGCGAAAATCAAGCCCTATTAGAGCCGACATTGCTGCGGAGGGACCAGTAGGCTACAGTGTTTTTAGAATAATTGCAAGTCAAGCAGTACAGCTCTACTCATTGAAGTGCAGCTAGCCGTCGCCGAGGCGCCTTAGCGCCGCTGCCCAAATGCCGCCCACATGCGCGTGCGCGTGTGGGTGTGTGTATAGGAAAGAGTAAGAGGGGTGGCGTGGGCGAGAACGAACAAAGGAAATTCGGGAGCAGAGTCCGCTTGTTGGTTTATGCGTGTTCCGGCAACACAGGTCTAGGCATATACATTTACAGCGCATGAACGCGATTTTTTTCTTGCAGTGAACGTACGTGCTTTTCGCTAGTAGACTGTTTATAAAACGCCGTTTATTCTTTGGAATAAATTGTTTCGTATAGAGTAACAAAGAGTTCAGGCAGTACCTAGTATTGCCTTAAGGATTAAAAACCACTATGTCGGTTGCCTACTTCAGAAATTTTTTGACGGGACGCTCTAGCCGACGCCACACTCACTGCTTTGATGTTCTCGGTCGTGTAAAGCAAATTTATATCTAAGATACTTCAACAGCGCGGGAAGTTGGAAAATAAATTGGCACTCATGTGCGAACATTAAACTGCAAGCTAAATTGGCGAAAAGGCAAGCGCCGCTGCCGTGCGATCGTTTCCAATACTTCCGACAACCTGCGCGACCGAAGGATGTCCTCCTTTGATGTCATGACGGGCGCAACCAATCAGGGGCGTCAAAGACTAAGAGTGCGCGTCTTTCAAACGGGACGGAGAATTTTCAAGATAAATGCCGGGTGGACTCATGTGCGATAAAATTCAATGTGATAATCTGAGTCAGCGCGGAAGAAACTATATAAATGTGCCTCTAACTCATTTTTTTTCTGGAAAGCGCTTCATCTTCCCTTTAAAATTCGACACCTGTGTAGCAGCTTCATTGGTTAGAGAGATACCGCTCTATGATCGTTGCAATCATCCAATTCCAGTGGCAGCTTTGTCAAGGTGTAAAGATTCAAGCACCATGCGCTGTATCAGTGATCCACCACCGCCGTGAACAGGCGCTATACGTCTGCTTCAGATTGAGGGCAACAATTACGCTGTAATGCTGTACCAGGTTTCACCCTAGTACTACACAAGCCAGTTGTGTCCCAAACAGGCTCCCTAGCACGGTTTTAATTGCTTAATGTAGCCTTGTAGGCATCCCGGATGATGTTCACTTGGGACAGACCAGAAGTGTATACCTGGGTGTATTCAGATAGCCAGGAAGTAGAGTGTGTGCCATAGAAGACAGGAGGGTTAAAGGAAATCGGAGACGGTGCTTGTTGCTGCTCGTACACGGGCAGCATCACGTTACACCAGGAAACAAATTCGTAGGACCCAGAAGAATCGTTTAAGCTCATAACTGAGTTGAGCACCACAATAAAAACAAGTAATAGCAATGTCATTAGGTCGCGCGCATCTAAAAGAGGTATTCAGTGGTCTGGCAAAATTTGTACTTTGCACATATACATGACCACGCCTGTGGTTCCGCCGAAGAATGGTAAGAGCGCGTCCACCCACACACCGGCAGCACCGTTCGGAGAGCCGGGAGTGGAAAAGAAAGCTTCGGCTCGAAAATAAGGAAACAATTATTTCACCATCAGAAAGTTACTTACATATCAATCGTTTTATAACATCCATCCACTCAAATTTTTCAATACTATTGCACTGCCCCAATCATAAGAGTGTTGATTTTATTTTCCCATCTGCCACGTCAATTTGTACCTGTGTCCTCTAACAACGCTTCCACCTTCGATAAGGTGGGTATGTTGTTCCAGTAAACATAAAATGATAGACAGTGGGGCACCGTCCTGTGTGTGCCCCAACTTGGGCTCTACATTCACGATCGCGTGACTTTAGCCGTTTCCTATGACCTTGTTAGAACTACTACCAGCTTCCCTGAAAAGGCATCATTTGTTTGCCTGTGATTAGTCGTAGAACAATACACAAGTCATTGACACGATTGTTTGGTTTACCTTATCGCTTACATCCTGGCGGCACTTCCAGGAATATAGACTAGAAAGTAGGGCTGCCTCAAATGTTCCAATTATATTATTCAGACATTCCTTTGATATATGGAATGGGAGATTTGGCGTCCTGTATTTATCACAAGTAATAAATTTCTACTATGCAAGCTGTTGTCTTCAACTAAAAGCCAAACTTTTTTACCTTACTTAGGTTCATAACAAAATTTTAATATTCCTTTTTCTAAACTGCATATTTATTTGTTTTCAGAATAACGTAAGATAAGCATTTCCTAGGTATTATTACCTTCGAATTAGCACTCATCTCCAACTTTCGATGCGGCATCAGTAGGCTGAGACACTAATGATGGCACAGAGCATCTGGCTTAAGCAGACGAATATTGATTTTTTTGTTGCGGTCTCGAATTACCGTTTTACTACTATTCTCGGTCTTGGCATTCAGCGTATTAAAAGATAAAAACATGGTTGTAAGGTCAAGCTTAAGTTAACAGAAAAAGCAGATAGCAATTTGCATCAACAATACCAACGCTTTCTGCACTTACATGTAGGAGACGCTCGCTCGGGATGACAAAAAAGCCTTAAACATGAAAATCAGAACAGAGAAAAGACGGGCGCATCATTTATTTGTGGGGATTACGTTGTCTCCCTATGCGGACATCCTTAGCGAGAGCTCAGTTTCAAGACCTAAAATTAGCTGCAGCGAGATATTCGACTAAAAAAAAAAAACTCTAAAATTGTCCATTTAAACGTGGTTATAAATTTTAGAAAACTTTGTCGCTTTATTTTGGAGTGTTTTGAGCTTTATGTGAGCACAGTCTTTTAAAGGATACGGCGTCTCGCAGAGGAGAGCAACAAATACTGAAATATATCTATTGTGCGGATGGGCGTATCGTCAGAATATATTTGTTTTTGAAGAGCAAAGAAGTGCAATTTCGCTGTAGGTTATCATAACGCACCCTTAGAAATTGGGAAATTCAACAGCATCCCAGAGCCCACCTCCACACGCATGTCGACCTTTAGAGATTCACACCTAGTTTTTCTCGTTTTCAGTACTTGTTTGTAATCAACTGGTGTAGCTTGTGAAAAAATACCTGGAATAAAAATAGGTGTACAGAAAGTTACAAAATTACAAAAATGTACTCGCACCATGGATAGTTTTGTTTTTTTTACTGCAACCAACCAATTCCGAAAGGACGGAGCGGGCGCATTATCTGGAAGAGCACTCGAGATTATGATGTACGCGGCCCTTTGGCTGTCGTCACACGATACCGCGCTATGTTTTGATAAGATATGGCAAATGCAGGGCTTGCGAAGAGAAAGCGCTGATCAGTCACCCGTCGGGTGCTGGAGAACTTGGTATCTCATCCGCCGTGGCGACAGAAAGGTAAGCTGCTATCATTCTGTGGTACTTCATATGTTGAATTTTCAGCATCATTTTGTCTACAGGGAAATATTAATCGGGAGCCACACTCCACTCGCATGTCCCCGACAGGAAAAGCATCTTCGACAACAAAGCTACATGGTGATATTGAGGTTCGTTTATAGAATTTAGGTGGCTCAAATTGGCTATCATAATTTAAAGCGATTAACACCACCCAAGCCACGAAATTCATGTGACGTAACAATTATTCATTTCGCATTCATGTCAGATGCTAGGGCGACAAATTGTGCTGTACGTTGCTGCTTTCGGGTGTGCAACCCCTGTGTACTGGTCTACAAATGTCGGCTTATGTTTCGATTTGTATCTTACAGAACGGCACTAGAATTTTACTTAAACACGATACTTATTGAGTAATGAGCTTTTAACAAGTGTCCTAACCCCGGAACGGCTCATACTTCCTGTAGGTAAGCAGAAACACATGATGTAACGTATGCTTTTAATATAGTAAGCTATGGTATTCTTATAATGCGGGGTATTATACCGTATACAATGGTTGTCTGCTTCAAGCGTCCTCACTTTTTCTCTTGGCTTTACTCCAACTTGAACAGACAGACGCAACGTGTGTTTGTTTACGGATAAAAAAAACCTGAAAATGGTTGTGCAAGAGAAGGCCTGGAGGCTGTTTCCAGAAAACATTGCCCCTGAATAATATGTACATGACGCTATTGTTATATTATCTCGGAGTTTTTTTTTATTTGTATTTGTAGCAGTGGGCTTTGGTGCACGCACTTCTGCCCTTGCTGCAGCAACTAAACAAAGAGGGAAAGAGTGCACAATGCAAGAGTAAAAACCAGGCTACTAATGCTATTGTTGTGCAAGTAATGCAAAAAAAATGACTTTTCAACGTGGCCTTTTGTTTAGTTTTCGCTAACGCTTTCCCCTCCTCGAAGGACAGAACCGTTTCATGAAACAAAATTGGCTGTCCGTTTCTGCGCTGTTTTGTGTACTCGTTCGAAAGACGCAAAACAAGGAATATTTTGTGTTTAAACTAGTCTCTACAAGTTTTATAAATGCTAAAGCATCAAAATCTCCAGTGCCACAGAGCAACCGACCTTTATTTTCTTGTGGGACGGGTGGCAATGGCGCTTATAATAATAATCTTTCAAGTGTAATGGTTTTAACAGTAGGTATTAATTATAGATTATCTAAACGGTTATACCAATAATTGGGAAAAACATGAAGATCATGTTATTACAACGTTTTTTTGCCCAAAGTTATAACTGCCAGTTTTGTGCACCGGTTTACTAACCACTTTATGCTCTGGAAAGACGAAGACAAGTTTTATAAATTTGGATTGTGTCTGCATATATAAAAATGGGAGCGTCTTTGCTTGGCCCTACGTCTTTGCTTGGCCCTTGACATACTGTCGAGCAAGGTTCAGCGTTAAGTGGGCCTTGGAGCATATATTCTTTAATTTGAACGTTCTATAGTGTTGAGAAATTCACTTGGGTGACTCGGGCGGCCATGGACAGTATTTTCAACGATACGTCGCACGCACGGATTGGCGCACTGACCAGCAAAAAAACTTAAAACAAATATTTTTCTTTCAAAAGACTCTGGCCCTTGGAGGTATCTTTGCACCCGCTCTGCAAAAACCAAATAAGAACACGTCTGGCGGCACGTTCTTGCTAACAGACATGACGAGATATAATTGTAAACTTGCTAACTCGAATGCTGAAATAATACAAACGGAGACGAAGGCGTTTTTAAATTTGAATTTCCCCAAAAATGACTTTTTTCAGAGCAATATAGTGACTTTCGTCTGCCACTGGAACCGTGGCGCTCGCTTTAAATTACAAAAGTTGGGTTTCCCCAAAGGTGTCGCTTGATTGTTTTCCTTGTAATAACAATTCAATTAGTGAATCTTAAAACCAGGAACCCTAGTAAAGTAGAGATGTATTTATAGATATTGTTGCTTCTGTTGCAATAGGTCTTTGTATCCACGGGCCATTGATTTTGAGGTCGCTTCTTCCACACTGCTGTTTTTTTTCCCTGTGACGCCTGCAAGGTTTGCAGAGAGATCTGTAACACTGTTGAAAATATATGTAATCGTGTCATGTAGAATTTACGTGTATTTATTTTCAATAAATGCGTGACGAATTTAAGTAAGAAAATCGTATGTGTCTTCTCGTTGGTAGAAGCCCAATGCGGCAACCCCCGACACTCAGAATATCACTCTAACGATTTATGAGTCATATTTTATTTTTGCAATCAGAATAGTGACATTCTGACCCGAAAGGTGACGCGTTCAAACACACTAAATTCGCACCACTTTATTCCGAAGGTCAATGAATCGCTTCCACCAGACATTTTGTGATACTTCTGTCTCTCAATGTGAACTGCGCAAGTTTTGCGGGAAAGCAAAATTTACAGCCAACGTTCGGGAATTGCGCATCCTAATAAATATACATGCTGTAAATAACATAAAAAGGGCAAAAATTCTGTCACCCTAACGACTTTCGTTTCATGTGTAAGTTTCAATGTCAGATTGCAGGCGTATGCGATTTACCATTTATGTTCAGAGGCAATAAATTGCAGTAGGTTAAACGCCTTACCAAAAGGTTTCAAATGTTTTGCTATACCAACCATGTCGCTACGCGAAGTATAATAATTATTATACCAAGTTTCAATGGCCGCGACTTTTACCTGTAGCATTTTCATTGAGGTTGATGGTCATATTTAAAGCTAATTGACCGCATATTGATATGCTTAAACGCTGTCTGGGTACAATATCCTGATAAAAAATTCGACTTTTGTTTTATTAAAGTGAGAAAATGTTCAAATTGTTTCAAGGGGAAATTAATATTACATACCAATGTTATTTTAGATTAGCGGCAGAGACAACAGCTTTTAAGATTTATTTGTTTGAAGGGACCGCCGTGGTGGCTCAGTGATTAAGGCGTTGCGCTGCTGAGCACGAGGTCGGGGGTTCGATTCACGGCCATGGCGGCTGCTTTTCTGATGGAGGCGAAATCCAAAATGCCCGTGTTGACGAGATTTCGGCGAACGTTAAAGACCCCCCGGTGGTGAAAATTAATCCCGAGCCCTCCACTACGGCGCGCCTCATTGCTGGCGTTGCGTCCGCGCGTTAAACCATGCAATCAATCAATCAATCAGTCAATCATTTGGTTGAAGAGCAAGGACGATTCAAAATGTTGTCACTCTTTCTATTTCAGTTAAAGACGTCAATGTTTCGCGAGGACATTTGATAACTTTGGCGCTTATCCACTTCGCATTCCGCCATATTGTTCCTCAGGTGGCTTGTCAACACAATTTGAGGTAATGTGCTTGTGGGGCTTGAATCCACTTGGTGCTTGTTTTATGTGTAAAGAATTATTTCTTAATGCTGTGGCCCTCGTACCAACAAACGAGGATCCTTAAACTTGAAATCGTTCTAACTATAAGGAGGGAAGGCTCAAATTTATGCCTTTTGTAAAGGTAAAGGGTTAATACAACGGCGTCTTAAACCTCTAGCCTCAGTAGATAACAGGCTGCGTGAGATCGCGGAGAACAGGCTCCCCCCAAAAATTGAGCTAAGGGCATTTGCCTCACGAAACAGTTATTGCAAAATTAGGCTAAATATGTATCTTCTGCAGCGTCGAAGAGTATTCGAATATCTTCTAAACCCACTTTACTAGGAATCGCACCTGATAAACACGTTGTTGGCTTTAAAATGATTACCACCCCGTCCCAAACATAGTTAAGGGAAGCCGGGAAGCTTTCCCACATACACACTGCGTAAAGAACGCCCTGGCTTTCGCTAAACTACGTGCAACCGTCACTTAAAATGCGTATAACGAATCGCCAAGCCTTCATAGTTCCGAATCGAAAACGAAGAACTAACCAATGTGACCATCTTTGCGCAGTAAATAAACGTACCTACGAATTATGTAACCGTACACCGATATGTGGTTTATGAGTTAAAGGTATACTATTGTACTCCTTCTTCATATTCGATGAGTGTATTGTCTTATATAGAAACGGTCCACTTTCCCAAGTTTCAAGTAACTGCTGTGACACAGTACAAGCCCGGCTTCACGCGTGGGCCATGTGTGTAAAGATATTATGAAATCTTTTCTATCCACCAACTAGTCTTTTAGAAAATCGTTTAGCTCTTTGACATGACTACCTTCGTTCCAATAAAAATCTTTTGCTTTAAAATATCAATATGACTACGGACTAGAGAAGTCGCTTTATGGTCTCCGCCGATTATTGTTTGCTTTACTTCTTCATCGACAGTATACCCGCTTTCTGCGAATTTTACTCAACGCCTTTCTCTTGTAATGCAATCCACTCAATCCAGAAGAAAAGACAAGTAGATGCGCTGCTACCACTTCAAACATTCCAATGAAACAAAACTTAGAATTAGCCATCTTTGGTAAAGCGAGTGTACTTGAAATATTTTTATTTGTATTTTCACTTCAGTAGCTTGACACGACGTGGAATGTGACACAAACTCTAGGGTACAAGGCCCAAGCGCTAATCTCAAGTCATTCATTTTATCTTGCGGACATAATGCGTAAGTACAATCTGACGGTAGAACAGAATTCATCGCAAAAAATAGCGAAAGTTCACCGTTAAACAAAACAATAATACCACTTTATCTCCGCGTTTGAATACTGGAGTTACACAAGCTAGTACAATGGCATACTGGTTACACCGGTATACGCCCCCGGTATTAAGATGTTCGGTTTTACGACGGTCTAGTCCAGTCAATAATTTTATCTCGTGGACTTATTGCATACGTACATTCTTACGCTAGATAGAATTCGCCACAGAAAACAGACAGAGTTCACCACTGCACATAACGATTACCAACGCTTTATCTCTGCTGTAAGGTAGGAACCTTTAACACTGAAGGTACACATGATAGTAAAGTGGAATCTCGTTACCTGGTTATACGAACCCGGGTTTTACCAACCGGGTTTTACGGCGGACTACTCGTGCTCCACAAAGTGCCCGTAGAAACAATGCAATAATACTTTGTGTAATCCAACGCTGTTTTATGTCTGACCAACGGTATCCAACGAACCGCCCGAAGTTCGCGACCAACCGACAGACAAAATGAAAGTTCCGTGGGCAGTTTCTGTGGGCGTTGAGTGTGCCCGAACGATTCTGTGAGCATTGCTATCTTGTCCGTCTCACCTTTTCTTTCTCTATCCTCCAGCAGCCGCTTCCTCCTCTTCACAGTCGCTTTCCCCTCTTCTCGCTGGTGTCGTCTCTTGTTTCGGAGCGGTGGCAGATACATTGTGCAACAGGTCTACATTTGGCAAACTCAGCAGTTAATCAGCAACCAAATTACACTGAGAGGGTTGATTTTTCGGGTGTGTTTGTCGAGGTCTTGTTTGCCAGGATTCACACTGGCGTGCCAAAATTGTTGAATTTGACTCCGTTGCAAGGCCCTGTTTAATGCAGCGTGATTGGGACTTACATTGCGTTATTCTTCTAGCATTTACGTTTTTTATTCAATTGGTTTTTCCCAGCTTTATAAAGTATTCCATTGTTGTTTACATTGATTTTGGCTTCCAACTGCGTCACGCAAAACTGTACTGATAAGCGTACCTGTGGTTCTTTGGTTAACACGACGCCCGCTTTGTAGGAAGCTTCTTTTTCACAGTTCCGAGAAAGTCGTATAATCGAAGTTCTGCTGCGCATTGAAACTTTAGTGTAGGTTCGCTTTATTTTTTGTCCTTCTAATGAAAACAGAAACATGAGCGTAGAAGTGCCTTAGAGTCATCTAATTGGGATGCTATGTAGCTACAGTCTAGAGAAATCCGAACGACACGAATTGAACTTTTGCTAAACACAGACATATATGCATGCAAATTGTCGTGTCGTTTTGTCGTTTTAAAATTACGCTTCCGTTTGCAACAATGTCGAGGAAACAGCAGTCTTGTTTGCACTGATAACTTTAGCCACGGTAATATTTCAGCTCTTTTGCTGGCCTGGGGTTTGTTGGCCGACCGCCGGCGTGGGTTTCCTTGCTGACCACGGTGCAGGTTTACCGAAATCGCAAAATGTAAACTATTTTAAGTGACCGCTCATGTGGTAATTATGTGTATTTTTTCCTACAAACACAGGAAGTCTGACAGCCTTGAGTGCGCCACGGGTGAAAATGGCATTTTTTTTCTGAATTCAAAGGGTCCAGACTGCGAAAATGAAAAAAACTTCTTTAAACACGTTGTTTCTGCAGCGCGTTCTCACGTTTGGAGATTTCTGCAGAAAAATGCGAATGTGAGTGAGGCACTGCTGCACGTACCTGCAAATCTTGCCATTAATGAACAAATACCACAGTGCCCGTTTTTGTGATCGATTTACTATAGTTTCATAGGTTCATGCAGTTTACTGAAATCATAGAATGTTGTGATACTTTCTTTCTGCGCACGATGTACTATACGAAAAAAGCTTGAGTCTTAAGTTTATCAAGACACTCGTTTGAAGCGTGCACTCTAACCTCGCTATAAAGAAGTTGAAGGGAAGACGTAATTATTTAGTCATACCCATTATTCATTATATCAGTTGTAACAGCTTATGACAATGTATGCGGAGTTCTGTGCACAACTATTAGCATGCCAAGAAGAAAACCGCGTCGCGGCCCACTGTAAAACTAAGCGCTCCCGCATGCGATGGCTATTGAACAGAAGACAAACATTTTGCTTGTTCAGGCACACACTGTCTATTTTATTGCCCGCTACATATTGCTGAACAATCGTCCATGATACTGCTTTTGTTTCGGATAACGCAAGCGAAGACTTTCCTTTCGGGGGTCGCCACCGCGTTGATCCCGTTTTCGTCGTCGCCATGAACGCCGAATAAATGACGAAGAGTGTCAATCTCATCGCTGGGACGAGGTTGTCATGTCGAACGTGTGTGCACACGAGACCGCGGCGCCTTCGTCATCGCTTCCGTTGGTCTGTCCGGTGAAATCGGCGACAACCACACCGTCGGGCGCTCCTCCGTAGTGACCGCGTCGGCATCGGCGTTGAGCGAAACCACGTTGCTCCTCTTCACATTGCCGTCACGTCGCCCGTCCGCCCGCTCGCTCCTCCCTTCTGTCTGACCGAGGAGGATGTCTCGCTCGTACGCGCATTGCCCGTGAGGTCTACGCGGGAGTTTTGGAGCAGCCGCGCCGAACGATTGTTGAACTCCGCGGAACACTTCACGCTCTGCGGTCGGGTTTTTTTTGTTTTTTTTTTTTTGGGGGGGGGGGGGGGTGCGGAGAGACCAATATTGTTCGTTATATCCATTGAAACGTGAATTTTACATCATTTAGAATGAGGTGTCAAATGCAACGTTCTCTATGAAAATTTCAATGGGAATTTCATTTACTTCGCTATATGCCTTATTTCCTTGCATCCCTTTATTTTATAACTAGGTTGGGGTGTATCTCCAACATCGACTAATTAGAAAATGAAATGTTCCAATTAGTCTGTCTGAATAACACTGGTTAGCCGCAGATCAAATATCCTAACCGGCTGCCCAGAATACCACGTATATACAGCACGTAGACAGAACGCATGGAAAGGCTAAAATGCCACGTCGTTTTTTTTTTTTTTTCAGGAATTTCCAAAATGAAAGCGAAGACGGTCGTATATATAGCTGCTGTGCTGATGACCATGGGACAACATGTTTTGGGAAAAGGTTGGTAATTATAGCCCATAGTTCAATTTCTATATAATGATGGAACAACAAAACCCTTAAAGGAGGCCGAAAGAACACTGAAGGAAATTTGCCATACTTCTGTTTTTGTTTCCATTGCATTGACTGGCCCAAATAAACATTTTGTCATCCTTTATTCAATCGATACAGCAGCACTATATAACATTGTTATAACTAATTAGTATCGGGACACTGATTTAGTTCGTTACATATGATATTCGTTCTCACCGTAGAGCTAAAAATTGATTCAAAACAATGAGTAATCTGGCTCGCGCGAAACTCCTTCATACGGAAACGCATTATTTGAATTTTTGAACATATTATAAACAATGTAGCCCTTATCTTTCTTCTTGTGGCATTTCAAGCTCAATGAACCATAACATGAACCCTTAAATTACAACAGAACAAGGTTCATTTGACAAAACACGCCTGCGTTCAATTTTTACCGATTTGTGTTTAATTTTTACCGATGTTCAATGTGTGATCTTTGTCTGGTGGCTATTCACAGCACTGAGCAGGAGGAAGCTTTCCACGCTTTCCTTCTTCTGCAGTTTCGGATTCCTTACGCCAAGTAGCTTCTTAGTCTATTGGCCGAATATTTCCTCGTTATATGTGATACTGCGCACGGTAATTAAACTTAAGCGTGACCAAGCAAAGTCCGCTTTTAGTTCGCTATACCCGATAATTCGCTATATCACGGTTCGTTATAACAAATTAAGATGATACTTCGTTAATAAAGCCTGGAAAGAAATGAAAATACAGTGCACCCGCCGAAATAGCCGCAGCAACTAAAGGTAGTGACGCGCATTTAACGATGCCTTTAAACGATGTCCACAGTTCAAATTCAAACAATGTTCTGTTTCTCTTCTGAGCGACAACATGCTTAGAATGGCTTGTTCAGCATTCTCAATATCTCAGGAATAGACATATCGCACTTCGGCCATGTTGTCAGCTATTGAATGCGTCAGATAAGCGTGTCAGTACCGCTTAGAATCGCAATATTTATTAGCCGAGGCGTACATACTGACAGTAAAGATCGTTTCCCCGAAGTCCGGTGTCGATCAGGAACCCAATCTCCGGGGCTCCGGTTGATTTGGCAGGAGGCTGGAAGGGCGATGGTGTTGAAGTTCTTGGAGACGGCGGTCGAATTGACCAACTCGAGGCGCTGAGGTTGATTAAATGAAACGAGGAGTTTATATACAGCTATTTACAGTAGGAAAACTGGGTACATGAGTAGCGAAAAGAAAAACTTCAAACTTCAGCTAGACGCTAGCTCCGAGTGCGCCCAAATCACTCGAGCTGTTCAACTTCGTCTAACTCTCCTATTCTCGGAGCGTACACAAACCGCTGGAGAAACAACGGCCGAGACCCTGTCTCGCCGCAAGATCCGTCAAGTTGCCCGGTACGGCGCTGAACCCTAAACCTCCAACGCGATCTTAACCTCGACTAGGGGACTCACAAATCCCAACCCAGCTTTAACGGTCGAGACTCCTTGTGCCGTCGGGAACTGCCAGCTCAGCGCTCAGACAAGAATGATTTCCGACGGGGAAGTTCGGCCTTATAAAACCTCGAGATCACCCTCTCTCGGGAACGCCCCTGTAGCGTTCGTACACCCGCAAGGGAGTGCCCAAATTCACGTAGACAGCTGTCACACTGCCCGCCACGGAATATTCAATGAGGCGCCGCTATCTTCGGGTCAACGGCACGCTCGCAGACGAGCAGGGGCGGGCGACCCCCCGGGGTGAAAGCGAAAGACGGCGACAGTGCCCTGCGCCGGCGGGGGCGCTTTAACAATGGTTTCTTGCAGGGCGTGCGCTTCGACGCTGGTAATCCCACTACCTCCGCGCGTCGAGCAGACGTTTCTGGAATCCGGCGGCGCTGTCTGCTCTCTCAATGGTGGATTAACCCTGTGGTGTGCGGTGGGCCAGACGATCCGTCTCCCGTGCTCGCCGTGACGAATTAGCGACGGCTGCAGCGTAGAGTCCACCATGCTACGTCGCTAGACAGAGCGGCGGGTTCTCACGCGCAGCCCGGGCGCCTGGCCGCTAATCTCATAAGTGGACCTTACACTGACTGTGCGCCATCCAGGTCATCGAAGACGCTCAAACGTGCGGGAGCGCCGGCCCCGCCTTTGAAGGTTGCTTGGGCCGTAAGGGCGGTGTCCGCACAACACCATGAGTCAGCTGCTTCGGCACTGAGCGCTCAAGTAGTCGCTTCTTATGTCAACCCCACGTCAACGAGAACTCGCCATTGCATCAGTGTCCATTTCCACGCAATCTGCCAACTCGCTCGTGAAGCGCTGGAGGATGGCGCAAAAAAATGGTGCGTTCAGTACAGAAAATCCTACATATGTGCGTGAAATGTACTCCTAAAAGGCTGTTATTGGAGATTTGAACGTGCCAACTGCGACATACTGCACCTTGTTAGACACTCAGCTATTGACCCAGGGCTGTCGCAGATTTGAATATAAAGTATATATCATTTGTCCGGCCGAACATCTTTTTATTTCAAAAATTCAAGCAGTTCCGCTTACCATTTCTTGAATAACGCTCGCTCAGTAAGCATCGTCTTCATTGCTGCATTTATCTTATTTCTAGAGCCTGTGTTCCTCGCCCGGAAATGTGATGAGAAATGGATAGTCGGCCTGCTGTCCTCCGTGCTCGTTCACCGTCCGCAAATAGTGCTTCTATCCCATTCCTTGGTTCCACAATTTGCCATAGAATACTTCGTTGAACTCTTTGACGGACTTTCTTGGCCTCATATTTTTTACTAGTGTACCAGTCAGCGAAGAGCGCATGTCCACTTGTGTGGCGGTGCTTTGATTTCACAGGCTTTGAAAAGACTGGTACTGTCTACACGAGAACTAAACGAACATTTTCAAAGCACAGATCGTTTCCTTGCTTAGTCTTTACAGAGCGAAAGAATTGCGGCGACCCGCCGGTGGCCGGCGTACTCACTCTGCGTATGGTCGGCGAGCCCCCCACTAGGGCAGTCAAACCAATCAATCTCGAGTGAACGTAATATGAAACAGCATACGAAAATCAGCCGGTGGGATGCATAGAGGAGAAAGGCATTTTATATTTGATTTTTGTTCTAGCTAAAGTATCGTGAGCAAACCGAGAATGGTCGAAACATAGTAATCGGGCCCCAGACTCGAATTTGCACTCGAAATCCCAGAATGCTTCAAAATCACGTCAGTGTCTCTTTAAAATATGCAATATAAGACGAAACACTTGAGTACCTAATATTGGATTCACGCACGTCAGAAGTGAGTTGAAAGCGATTTGCTAATGTCATTCCTCACTGAACCCCTCTGTGTGTTCCGTGTTGAGGTTGTGAAATGTCATCTGTTTATAAAATACCTCCACATTTCCGCAATCTAAATGGCTGAAACGGCACCTCGACAATGGGACGTTCCCTGCGGGAGAGATATGCACTAAGTTTTAAAACTTCAGGATGTTTATCCTCCCGCAAATCTTGCCATGCGGGCCCTATTCTATTTCTGGAAGAAAGTAGGAAAAACAGCTCCCGTGAGGGCATTCAAACCGCATTCCTGGGATCACTGGCGCACTGCCCTTCACCAATAAAACGACGGCTACTAAAAGCTTTAACAAATACCGCCGCACAAATTTAAAATCTATAACGGCACTCCAAGTCCTCCCGGAGTGGCGTGCATTGATGTTCTCTCAAACAAGTTGTGGCGGCGCTCAAGCGCCTACGTTTCCAGGATTGCTGTTCTTTTGACACACTTTTTGTACAGCGACTATGGCCGAAAATTCTGTTGTCTTTCTCGCTCTGTATGTTAACTCAAGGTATTTATATATGTCCATTGTTTCCCAGATAGAATGCGTTTCTTGATGACGACTTTTTCTCAGTACAAGACTGTAGATGGAGGTGCCAAAACACGAAAGCCACTGTACGTCACAAAATTGAGCTCTGATGTCGGTTTTCTTTCGCTAATTATAAAAAAAAACAAATTGCGCTAAAAAGGACGTTCAATAAGAGTGAGGATTATTGTTTATGACGAGTGCAGATTGCACAGTTTATTATTATGGCAGCTAATGACCACAATTTTCTGCCTGAAAAGAAGAATCAGCCACCTTTTTTGCGAAATAAATGCCAAATCTACTGTGTATGGCATTTCGGCTGATCTGGGGATGTTGAAGTATACTGAGAGTATACCATAGCTCTCGCCTACAGCTCTTGCATGGCCAGACACTGCTTCGGTCAGTTATGCTGCAATCTGTATCCGCACCCTTATGTTATTGTGAAGTAAAGGGTTAATGACACAGACACACTACACAAACGCTTACACAAACGCAATGACCAACACATGAACGCACGTGAGCATGCACTGTTAACACAACTGGAACACTGTAGGTCACACGAGTCTTTTATCCTATATGAAATATTGAAAACGCCCACGATGCCTTTTTTATAACATTAGGAGACATTAAACGACTACGTCAAACATATGTTTCAGGTTGTTAGTGTTATTTTGAAATATACCCAAAGACAAATTGTAAAAAAAACATAATGCTCAAAATGAAAATGAATAACAAAATTGACATACACTTTTTGCGGAAAAATTAAAGCAAGGCGCAATGCTACATAGCAAGTCAGCCGTAATAAGTAGTGTGGGTTCGCTTGAAGGGTGTACTGTTCGCCGATCATTAACGTTTGTTTTTTCTGTAATAAATATATATTGTAGTTTTGTGCACGGGTATTTTGAATTTACATTTGCTTTGTTGATTTCGGAGCAGCAACACACGGCACAACTACAACCGCTTAAGGAAAATATGTTCAGTGCAAGAGGAATGAAACAAAACATACTAGATGAAAAGCGTAGATATGAGACACAAAATCACTTGAGGCAGCCAACGTTTGGGAAAAACATGAATAATTGCTCAATATAAAAAAAAAAGTTTATTCGCCTAGAATATATATTGCCGCAAACTTGAACAGCAACAGTCCTTGTGCAACAAATAAGCTATCGAAATGCCGGGCTATAATAGGGCAAATAGATTTCCCCGAGAGAAAAACCGAACATTATATTTGAATACAAAATCAGATTCAACTTCCCGTATTAAGTGGAATTACCGTGTAAAGCGGGAATCACAAACCAGCGCCATCCTGACCGCATGCGGCCCGCGGGAAGGTGTGATGCGGACCCCAGCAACCAGCTTCATCCGTCAACACCCCCGAATTTTGTAAACCTCACCTGGTGTATCTTTCTAGGACATTGTTGTGGCTGTTAGGGAGACGGGTCTTATGACATTGTATATATATTAGTGTGAATGATTTGGTAGTTTGATTGTTTGCGTTTGTGGTTTTCTTTACTGGGTTTTGTTTGTTCGATGTTAGCTCTGTGATAAATGTAGTTTTCCAAGCTTTCCTGGCTTCCTCATGCCCTTCTTCCAAGCCGGTCGAGACACTTGACAAGAACAGAGATTTTTTTTAGGGACGAAGCCCTTTGTGGGATCGCATGTCGGCGCCTCCTGTCGTCGTCGTAGTCACGGCAAAACACCATCCCCAAACACCGAGGCACTCGTTTCTCCAGCGCCTCGAACTACAATGTACCCCATAAAAAAGAACGCACCACGTTAGTCGTTTTTGAAGGCCTTGCGCTAGAACCCTTCTTGTTCAAGCAAAGCTGCATACCTCTATCCCCTACGGATAAATCTGCGTACGCTAAACGCCAATGCGCCAAGAATACATCTATGCACCACATTGTTCGCTCCTCCGCAGGTTGCGCGTTAGTGAAGACAGCGGTGACTTTTTCTCATAGGATATCACCGTGTTGATCATAACAAATGGTAGCGATAGGCATAAAACGAGGGAAATTGTCTTTTCTGGGATCAACGACTCTATATTTCGGGCGTTATCGGGATGAATGCTCCTGAAATCCGGGCACCTCAAGTTTAGGTGCCGTTCAGTATAGGAACGAGATGAAATGTGTGCGTTAAGATCAATAGAGCTTTTTTCTGACCGTCCTCATGCTAACTTGTCCCTCCTTGGTGCTTCCTTAACTTAGGTGTCTTTCCTGGAGGACCAGTGAAAGCTGATTGGCTAAGGCCAACGTAACTTTCTTCCGAATGTAGACGTACTCAGTGGTCCCTAATCCTGCATCAAATCATTTGCACCATTCCGTGTAAGCAAGTGAAAGTTTTCGTAGGATCAGCAGACTTATTGTGAGTGTCCTCATACTCAGTGGTCATTTCTCTACGCACCAATTTTAGTTACCCTTACTGAGGAACCAATACAGTAATTTTTTTCGGGGTTCAGCCCTTTTGTGCTAAGCTTGCTTTTACTTATTGGTGCTTTGATCCCTGCATTTTATTTGGAAGGACCTATTCAGGTAAATATTTCTGTGCTCATTTACTCCTTGAATTTTGCAGGTTTAAAACCACGGGGCGTCTACCTCACCGTGTCCTCATACGGAGGATTATTCCACAAGCCTGACCAATTTGAAATTAACTGGTATGGAGTGGAAGACGCCCATCAAAACAGAACATTCGCAGCCATTCTACGGCACAGTCCTAACTCCACTGATTGGAATATTGCTCCCAAGTATCCAATAACGGAAAGCGTTGGGCGAGTGAAAACATCGGTCGGATTCCCAGGCTTTCAAGTTGAGCGCCTGATGACCGGCGAATGTCTCGGGTACTGGGCCGTCCTGGTAAATGTGAATGACGACGGCGAAAAGGCAGCTATTGTGGATTCATCCTGCCTGCGTGGACGCCCTAGATGGATGCGGGAAAGCTGCTGCCATATCGCTGGACTGAAACTGGATGAACTGTTCATTCCTGGAACTCATGACTCAGCCATGTATCGGGTGCGATCCGGTTGGCCAATTGGTGGATTCATCTTTACCCAGGAGCAAACAATACTGCAGCAGCTCGCATTCGGTATTAGGTCACTCGACCTGCGGGTGGGCTTCATCGATGGTGTTTTCTGGGTTGTTCACGATAGGTTCAAGGCACAGGTCACTGTTGAAGCAGTTCTCAAACAAGTTAGGGACTTTGTTATGACGACGGGAGAGATTGTAATCTTAGACATTCACCGCTTCACACTGGGTTTTCACGAAGGGGTGGACCCTGTCGAGGAACGTCATCGCATGCTCGTTAACCTGATACTGAAGACTCTTGGCGGTCTGGTGGCACCACGGGCTTTATTGAATGTCACAGTTGAAAGCATACTCAGCAGTTGCGGGCTTCTGCAAACTTACGAAACTAACAGCACGGTGTTTGTTATGTACAACTATAAGTATCAAGGACCACACTCTGAGTTTCTGTGCCCAGGACTTGTGCAGAACTGGGCAGACGCCCAGGATGTCAACACATTGTTAAAGTACCTAAAGAAGGCCGCTTGTCGGAAAACACCTGGGACATTGTCCTCGGCGCAAGCAGAACTAACAGACAAATTTCCGAAGCAAATCGACGTTCTTCGCGAGTTAGCAGAGCTCGTCAACTTCAATGCTACAAACGCATTTCGGGAGTTATACTGGAACTGTACAAACGTGGTCACGTCAGACTACTTTCTTGGTACCGGCATGATTGAGCTGGCCATAGAGGCGAATCAAGTCAGAGGTGCAATCAAAGATCGCAGCGAGGAACGCGGAAAATGCGGGCTATAATGGCCTCAAAGTAACCGATATTACAGTTGTCTTTGACAGGTATATACTTGCTGCTAGCAAAATATTCTCTTCTCCGCATGCAGATAATAAACGTTGATATAATTATTTGCAGTAGTGTATGCGCCGAGAAAAATATTGCCAGAATATGTGGAGGAGATGGATTCTCTTGGGTGCTAATATTGAATGAAAGTAGTGAATCTAAGACTCAGTAAGTTAAAGACCTTCATTTCATGCCTTCACCTCGGAAATAATACAAAAACGACAGCAGCAGGGCTATGTGAACTAGTTAGAGCCTGTTACTTTATTCAAAAGCAGAAATACACAGAACAAAACAAGATTGAGATAACACAAGCAAGACTTAGCCACTATGCTTCGTTATCATTGCAGCCAAAATACATCTGAATAAGAGACATACAAAACATTTTCAATTGGCAACAACCCCGAAGATTAGGTGAAGAATTGCCACAACACGTCTGCCGTAGTAGCATAGCGTAGCTTCGCGCAAATACCAAATATTATTTTTAAGAAGTGTTACACGGTGAAATAATGCACGATTTTTTCTTCATGTGGAATGGGAGGATTTCCCTGCTTCACGGTCTGTCGGCTCAGGATATAGCGAGAGGGCCGCACAGGAACGATGAATGCAGTGCTCTGAAGGAAGAGCTACATATTGATTAAGTGTTTCACGTTGACTCCCACGTAACCGCGTTCTACCGAAGACATTAATTTCCCAGCGACCTGTGCGCTTTGGAGCGTCTGCTAGACAAGGGAATATAATGGACTGTGCGCCTACGGTCCATGAACTGTTGTGGGTACCTTTGCGCGTGCACAGGGCTACAAATGTCAGAGTTTGAAAGCTTGCCCCAACAGGTGAGCTCATGGATGCAGATTTCACGAGCTTTAAGTGCGCAGTGTTGAAACATTGTTCAGTGTATGATTTTATTCCGGGTACATACTCACAGGCTACTGTTGCGGTCTCAGCACGCAAGGGCCCCTCCCTGGAGCTCACGTCAATACTCGAACATAAACTTCCATGTTGAAGCTTATATTAAGCATATAAAACCGACGCCAGACATTAAAATCCCTACCTACAGTATTTAGGCGTTAGCCATACACCGAATTGAAGATGACTGTCAATAAGATGTCCCAACAGCTCAGTTTTGTTCCAGCAAAAACCGGCCGTTTCTTACAGCGTGTACGCTGAAAAACAAAAGGCATTCGTATGCAAAAATAACTGGCAACGAGAAGCATACAATATGCTACATCGAGTGTCGGGACAACACCATACGCAATATTGCATTGTGATGCGGGTTACCAGAAACAGGGCACATATGTCGGTGATAGAATGATACTGTTAGGAAGCAAAACGGCTGTTGCATCCCAGGAGAGCTTTCCCTCTTATTTGGCAGTGGATCACTAGACTCTGCGGCAGCCGAGTCCGATATTTACCACGCATGACGGCATTATTATGAAGTCGTAAAATAATGAACAATGGGGACCCACATTAGCGAAACGTCGGTATCACTGTAAAACAGGATAGTGTTCTTGGGCTGCATAAATGCAAGAATTTTTGGCATTTCTTCCCGCATTTTCAGTCGGCGGTTTAGGCATAAGTAGCAGGAAGCGTAACGTCCGGTAAATAAAAAAAATAAACAACAAAAAAACAATTCTTTACACTTTCCAACGTTCCTCAAAAGAAACACTTTTAGTAATACGGCCACAAAAGGCAAGACTGCAGTTGCTGCATTGATTTAGAGAAAAATCAACCTGGGCACTACTTTGGCGCACGCAACCAGAGCAATAAATATAATATATTAGCAATATCATAAATAAAGGGCTCCTGGAATAGCGTTGACCTGTGCAGTTTCTCGGGAAATTAAGCAGTGGTACAAACTAAGACCGCGGCATGAGTGTGCGAGAAAAGATACGAATTTAATTGAATTTCACAACGGGTTGTGTTAATCACGGAAGGACCGAAACAGGCGGATAACAACTTGAGTCGGTTAAGAGGCGACAGCCACTTAAATGACAGCGGTGGCAGAGTAGTGCCGTTGAACGACAGCATTCCTCAGGTCGTCTGCAAATATTGTGTTTTCCAAAGTTTACAGCGAAGCAGGTACATAGGCGGTCAATTTTTTTAAAGAAAATTGCGCGGGTGTTGATATAGTTGATGCTCTGTCAACAAGCGACGTATGACGTGTTCGCTTGAGAGGCATCACTGCGCTGGGGTTATGTAACGGATGCTCTTTCCTGTTTTCTTACCCATTACTTCATGAAAAAAACCGGCCCCAGTCTTCGTCACCACCTGTAAAGTGAAAATATCCTTCCGTCCTTGCGTCCCCTTTGTTGCACTTGGAGTACTGGCTTAGAATACTTCCCATAATTGTTTTCACTGAGAACTGCGGTACCGGTTTTGTTCATTACCTGCACTTTACTCGCTGTGTCTACTACTACTAGAATATTTATTAAAGTCCTACTGGTTTTAACTAATTGTACATTCGAGTCATTCATTCTCCAATTTGGGTCCTCACTGTTCTAATTCTGTGCTCGCCCACAACCATTGGTAATAACTTGGGCAACGGCTGTTGACGACTGCAGAAAGAATGCTGTTTCGAATTCCCTTACACCCCGTGGTTAACAAATGTATCAACTGGTGGCTCCACTGCATCTTGCATCTTCTTATCCTGAAAAGTAACGTTCCTCTGTCAATCACAAATCTGAAATATAACCAATACATTCTGCCAGTAATAACATAGAGGGGAGGAACTTGTGGTCTGACGCACCGAAACGACTTGAAAGAAAACGTAGAACGGCCCAACAAGCCAAGGAATACAGATTGGCAGTGGTGCCGGTCAGGGATAAGAAAAACTGCCCGTATTAAGGAACAGACTGGTGTGTAACGAATATCTCAAAAATCGAAAAAAATGAACATGGGAGGGTCACGTCATGCACGCGTGGGACAACACGTGGACCATCAGCACTCCAAAAGTAAGGCTGTGGCATGCGTTCTAGGGACTTCTGGAGAATATCAATCATAACAAAAATGACAAAATCCCTACACTTATCACTTCTGCAAAAACGCCAGCTTCATAGTCTGGTTTACATAGGCCTTGACGCAGCTAGTCTTTTTTCGCGGTCTCGTATAAAAACGCGCAAATTATGGTTTTCTTTGTCTAAATCATAATTGCAAACTCCAACCGCTATTTGCATGGCCTGACTTATTTTCCTTCTTGGTGCTATTTCTTGGTATTCGATACTGGAATCACCACAGGAAACATGTTTACCCTGAATGACCACGGCTCATTCAATAAAATTCGTCATTTTATTCGTCATTCGTCAGGTCGTCATTTTATATCTCGTAGCCATGTTTGAGTTTGATAACTGGTTGTGCACCCTAAATGTGGGCCGTCATTCTAGAGCTCTGCGTTTAGACAAACATATGTGTACTTCTGTTTCAATCACTTGCTGTTTTTTATATTTTAATATTTAACAGGTCACCTATGCTGTGCCCGAGTAATTAGGCTAAATAAAAAAAAGCCTCCAGTAAAAACTAACCCAAAGATAAAATATCTAACATTTCTTGTGCCAAAGACTTTGCATTATTTGGAATGTTTATTCTTTGTCTTATGAGTATTGGTGGATTGGGTAGTAGTGGAGATACCAGCCACTACCAGCAATTGAATTGCACATACAGAATATTTCGTAGTGGTACATGAGTTTGATTATGGGGTTAAACGCGGCGACGCTACACAGCGAGCCATAGCTCAAGAAGAAGTTTCACTACGACCTGGAGATTTCGAAGCAGCCTTAAAACCAGAAAACACAGGCGTTTTCGCGTTTTGACTCCTTCACAAAAGCAGGCGCCACGGTCGGGACTCACATGGTGCCCAAATGGTGCGTGAGAATTCCTAGTGTAGATGCAGACGTTGCAGCAAAAGACATGTTATTGGATTGCCCATACGCTCCTAGCCCACAAGAGGGATCGTCATTGCGCAATCCAGACAATGGGTTTGGGAGAACTGTGGATGCTTATGCAGAACGTTCAGTCTGGAATCGACAAATTTTCCGGGAAGTCCTGATTACACCTCTTACCCCGGACGGCCGGTCCCATGAAGTACTGTAAAATGTTCGCAGATAATGTTTGTGGAATAGCGAAGTTTCAACGTCGTTCTCATAGCAGCTGTGATTGCTATCGACAAATACCATTCATTGTTGATGTGACGACTGTGGCTCAGAGTGTGTCTCTTGCCGGAAACTGAGGATTTATAGTTGGTCTTGAGCGTTTGAAGGCATACTTCGCTTCAGCGACTAAGTGACGCAATTATGTGGGTTCTTAGACGATGTTGAGCATCAACTATTAGTACACCAACACTGTGCGTAATTATGTTGCAAGAAAATTTTGATTGAACAAACGCCTTACCTGGAGCATTGGCTCTCGACTTTGGAACAACATTATTTAACGTTCCTACTAATATTGGCAAAAATGTATGCCACGCCCTTAGTACTATTATTCGCAACCACATGGGCTGTCACACCCAACAGAAACGTCTTGGTGGCGTTTCGCCACGTTTGCGAAGACCTGATGATGCGTGAAGCAAAAGAAGAGTTTGGCGGGAACGTCCTCATGTTCGTAGGCACTAATACTTTTCATTTTGTCTTGAGGGTGTTCGGCACCATGTGGGTTATACTGGACAGTTGGGAGCACATATTGTATTATAAATAATAGTCGTCACTTGATGTCCTGAGGACTCCTCTGAGCACTGTGGGGGTTCTCTGGATCCTCTTTTCCTCTTCCCTCGAGCGTGGCCTTCAGACGAGCGCGTTTTCCTGCGTGAGAGGCGCCATCTTGCGGGCCGGCTCGCTATGTGGGAGCTACCCCTCCGTTGCCGCCGCTCCTCCGCGTCCAAGATTTTGTCTCCGATCGTCCGCGCCTTTGAAGTGGGGCACGCATTCTTCTGGGCTCATTTTACAGCGGACACCGGAGGAGACGAAGGCTGGGGGCGCTGCCCGTCCCCTCTCCGCCTCCGCAACGCCGTTCGATCGGAGCCTGCATGGGACACTGATCGGATAGGCAAGGTAGGCCTATTCCTAAATCGCTAGTGGCGCACGTGCAACCTCGGCAATGGCCACCCCTTTTGGCGAAGCCTTGAGGCTCGCCTGTGTACAGTGTGGTTGTTAGCACTGTCTTGGTGATGAATATGCGCTGTACCTTCCGCGAATAAAACTTTTCGTTCGTCGTGGCTATATGGAGCCTATCTTCGCCTTTGACGTTGAGTCAAACCCGTTGCGGCATCCCCCTCGCGGACGCCTCGAATATCTCTGGAGAATATTGGTTGAGGCATTTGGCGGGTGTGGTGAACCCCCGGATCCTACATCGGCCCTCTTAGTCCCACCAAGACCACAGCACCCCTATGCCTTCAACTAGAGAAGTATAACACATTATTACTTTATTATGCGGACAATTACCTCCAGACACTCCTGAAAGAATCTTCCACCTATTACACAAAACAAATTTTGAGGCAGATATGAAGATCTTAGAGGAAGGCTATAATTATCGTCCTTCTTACCTTTCGGGATAATCCTTAAACTACTGAAAGTTGTCGACCCACTGATCCGATAAGCTGCCTGCGCTTTCGGTTCAGTGAGAACAGCTTTCTCAGAACATGATCGATAAGTGACATGTATGCTTCTATGCATCCATGCCAGGACAATGGTCTTCTTCAAATTTAGGGTGATCCACCAGCGATCGGTATGTTGCGTTGCAATCAATTGTAAGAGACGCTTTTAAGCATAACCTGTTCTGTATTACAGCAATTTTTGATCTCAGAAAGTCCCACAACACCGCTTGGCACTACGGTATAGTCAGCGAACATAACATTTTGGATTATCGGGCTACAAGGTGAATCCGTCGCAATGAAAATTTTGCCAGATAGTTAGACTGCTCTGTAGATATATTCAAGTCATGGCAAACGGCACCTTCCGAGGAGGTGGTTTCAATTGCACGTTGTTTAGTGAAGATGAGCTCAGTGGGTAAAACACGGCCACAAACAATTTATTATGAAATGTGCGTAGGCGATCAGTTGTCTTTCAGTCATGTAACATGCGAAAATGTGAACATGAAGCACACCTTTGTGTGAGCAAATTAGGTGGCTGGACCGACAACAGCAGCGGTAAACTGAACTAAAAAACAAGTACAAGTGTGAATTTTGCCAAAGGGTACCGGATCCTGTCCGAGCATGGACGAGTCCTAACAGTGTTTTATTGTAAAAAGACACCAATATTCTTAGCTGCAGTTTTTGATGAAAAGCTCACCTTCACTTACACAATCTACAACTGACATAAAAAGGGCTGAAAATTTCGAACCTCGGAATGGGCAAAGCTTCATTGTTATCAAATGCTCGATAAACTTGCTCTTTATTCCTTTTCGCTTCTGTCGGTACGTTTGTATTCGATAACTTTCTAATACCAACTCGCGAATAGGCACCCAAAAGCGAATAGGCTCCCATCGCTCAAGTTGCTCGCGAATGCGCAGCCAAAAGCCAAGATATTCGCTTAAGCCTCACGAAATATCATCCACGGCTTGTCGCAAACCCTAGGCAACATGGATATTCTTATGAAGTGTGCCGGGTTGTTTCTTTGCCTAGATGTTCGACGAGATCTCGGCAGCCATCGCACTTTCCGTTCAACTGGGGCATCGAAATGACACCACTGTCACTATAACTGGTCACCAAGGCGCTGAATTTGTACTTCTCATGAGGTACGTTGTTGCGTATGTTGGTCGATCATACTTAAGGGGATATATACCACAAAAAAATACGAAGCACAGAACTGATGCGCAAGCACGAAGCTCTTTGTACTTGGGAATTCTTTCTGTCCTCATTTTTTTTTGCTATACATCCCCCAAGTTGTATTTCCAATTTGATACAGAATTAGAGGAACGCTGTTCAAATGGGCGTTATCTAACTTACTCTTTGAGTGGCTATTGCCGGCGGATACTATCGGCTTAGCGGATCTTCCACGTAGCGCAAAAACTGCGAAGCGACTGCGTGGCACCCTTCTTCTTTGAGGCTACTATTTCCGCCTAATATAAGTCGACCTATAACTCGGTATTAGCATTTTTTTATTATTTGCTTAGAATATAATAAACCAAATCTAGAAAATAAGGCAGAATACTCCGTGAGCTGTGACAGACAAGTCACCTACTACTTGAACGTCCCTGTGCTCTTACATCTGAAAGCGTTCTGTACTAGTGGAGGAATCATTGAAGCCGGCTTTACAGAGTTCTTGACAGGGTGACAAGGAAGTACTTTCAATTCGTGACACGCTGGCGAGGAGTGAGATGAAGTTCTCCACCGCATGTAAATGTCAGGAACCGTCTGCAGCGACTCCTCGAGGAGTATGTGGAGCAACTGGTTTTCACAAAACGCAGTGCCTACTTGAGTTTTAATCGTTAGTCGGATCAGAGTTTCGTGATTTTAGTTGAAATTTGTGATATGCACTATTCCCACTACTCAATTCAAAATTGTGCGACCAAATCGCTATTCGTTTCGATATTATCTTGTAAACTCAAATACACTATTTCGCCATCCCTAAATGAAAAAAGTTAAATTGCTTTAAACACAATTTACAGTTCAGACGAACAACTGTTTGTGGTTTTTGCCAGCCTCATCTGTTCTTTTTTGGAGTACGGTAATGATGTTTATGGGTCCGCGACTAGACTGCATTACAAAGGTTAGACACTTTGTTGCCCATTCGGATCTTTCTGGACGTGGCTGGCAGATACCCTATATAAGGAACGCGACACATATAGCATAGAAAATCAAGCATCATTTACAGGATTTCTATATATTTTTAAAAACTTATCAATTCCCCACCATGCTACTAAAAGGTGCGTGAATGGTTTGATAAAAGGTGTGGTTTCGTAATCGCAGTCGTTAAAGCCCTACAAAAAACCGGCCGCGAGAAAAACGTAGTTATGGCAATTATGGCAATTATAGGTTGCAATCACGAACTGCCCGGCTTTTAAATAACCTAGCCGAGAGTGGCATAGCTATAAATACAATTTCTAAGCGATACTTAAGGAAACGTTTACTGCAGAACATAGACCTTTTTTAACTGACAATCTATTAAGCATTGTCTCTCGTGGCAACCTTGGTTTAGCCAAAATTACTTGTAATATTTTTCAAGCGTTTTGTTGGCATTGTGTTCATTTCCTGAACACTTTAGCATCTAAAAAGTACCGTACACTGATTTTTGCCAATATTGTGTGTATGTATTTATGTGGATACTTCTGTAGTGCAGATTTTGATGAGTGTATGCATACCTGTACATAACATGACTTTTTCTTCAAGTTTTGTCTTTTGCTTTTTTTTGTCTACACAGGTTCCGTGGTGCATATCCAATGTTTCTTTTTTATGTTCCATTGCACCCTGCTTTGTTTTGTAACCTTTATATGTATGTATGTACCTATGAGTGTCTGTATGCGTGTATGTAAATCAATTAATAAGTATCAGTTACAAACTGTGAGCTATAGGCACCGGTCACTGTTGAGAGGGCGCGACGAATAAGTACACCCAGCGCCGCCCCTCGGAAGCTTGAGCTAACTTTGGGTCGGTGAGAGGCAGACGGCGGCAGCGCGTTCATATATTCGGCACCTCTCGGTTTGTTCTCGCCATCCTTCAGTTGTTTTTGAAAGCTGTCTAGACCTTTAAAACTGTTCTGGCAAATAGTTTCGCCGTGTCTCAAATGATTCTGTGCGATTTCCGGACAATTACGGGGCTTAACTACTACTGTCAACCTCGCGTGCGGGAGAAGTTACAGAGATTGTACGTTCCCGCGCGCGTGTGCGCAGTGAAAGAAATTGACGGGACAGACATCGTTGAGAAGTACCATTCTCAGGAAGGGAAGGTTATTTACAGCGCGAATTCAGGTCAGTAGCCAGCGTATACAACAGCGCTCCACGACAGAAGCGTGTTTGTGTCATTGTTTCCTCTGTTCGCGCAACCACACTACAGTTACTTTTTCGGTTGGACTTCTTCAGCTCGGTTGGTGTTGTCATTAATTAACAACGCATTCCAAACGTTATAAGCGGTTGGCAAAGTAAACGCAGTTCCACACAGTTCGAACTCTGCTGCGGAGCGGCGGTTGTGTTTACGAGGATTCTGTTTAGTTTCGGCTTCTATCTTGTGAGTAATGTTAGAGTCGTCTGGGCGGGTAATTGTGATACAGTTTGTTCAGGCCATTCGGAATTCTCCAAAAAAGTATTTTCTCCCACTCTTCCTCTGCTTAAACAAAACCTCAAATTTCGGAGTACCAAAATCGCATTAAAGAGTTCTCCTCTGCATCCGCTGCTTAAACAATAATAACCCCAACTTTCAGAGTACGAAAAACGCATTAAAGAAGTCAGCGCGAGTGAACGCAACCTTGCCTTTGATATCTTTCCACGCTCTCGCTAGGAATGCGTGGCCGCACTATGTACACTTCGGGGAACAAAGTAGGGCAGTAAGCGGGATGCGTATTGACCATCTCGATATTGCTTTTCGCATCACCCGCGAGGTGCTGTGAATGCATATTATTGTGCCGCCTTTTGGTATCCATTCGGTGCTTTGAATGCCACTAAAAAAACATTCAGGGGACGAACAACCTTATTTTGAAGACCCGCACCAGGCCACGGTCCTAGTAAAATAAAAAGACATCCCCCTCGCGAGGGGCACGATCAAATGCACAGCATTTCCGAGGGGGTGCGCCGGCAAGTCGTATCTCTCGATCGCGGGACCCGTGTCGCCATCTTTCGGAGGCGCGGGACAACTTGTGGCGCTTTCGAAACAAACCAGAAATGAGTGAAGGATATAAGGCGCGTTCGGTGCATCAAAATCTGTGTCGGTTTCGTGGATCAGTGGGTAGTGCGCCGGGCACCTTGCGTTCCGCCCGCGGCGTCATGGCTTCGAAACCGGGCGCCGGAAACTGTTATTTCTTTTATAGTGTAGTGGCCTGGCTGCGGACTACGACAACGCGTGCCTGCGGACTACGACAAGGCACGCCAACGCCGCGTGACATTGTGAGTTACTAAAATGCTATGCATTTAAAAGGTTACTGCTGATAAAGCAATAGTGGCGGAAGCGGTAATACCTTGTGTTATGCAACTACTACGACGGCATGCGATTCATCGCAGCGCGTGATGCGTATAAACACTGAAAGCAAACGTTTTAGTTTTACGGCCCTTCGTGTGTGCGCTGCTCATAAAAGGTAACCGTACTCATACGTTTACTCCTTCCGCTGACAAAAAATGTCATGACTTCCTTACTTCCTTGAATTTTTTTATTGCTCAAATCATGTCTTGCGACGCTTATTCTCCCACGGCTGCCCGAGCGAGAAACCTCTACAGAACGATGGCAGGCTGCCTTTCGCGATTGTGGCTGGCTGCCCTTCGCGCAGCAGTAACGGCGCTGCCACTAATTCTTTCCTGCAGCCTTTTGATACTTTCGGACCCTGAAACTTGCAATTACAACTATGTTTCTTAAAAAACTTCCGCCACACAACGTCGAACCGCACGCAGCGCGTGTGTTTTTACGTGCGCTGAATGGCCGGTCGCGACATCCACCGAATCAGACTTGCTAAGCGGCGGCGAGAGGCGGCGCTGGAGTCGCGCGCAAACTGCAGTGCCTGGTGCCTATAGTGCCTTTTAATGCTTTCTTTTATGTTTGAATGTAATATCGACATGTTAAGGCGAGATTTATTTTCTTAGGACTATTTCCTGTGCGTATGCTTTAAACTCCTGTTTCTGCTCTGCCACGCCAACCGCAAGGGGCAAACACCTCGTCAAGCTGCAGTTTAGCAGCGTTTTGTGCTTATCCTGGCATTTCTATGCACGAAATACTCAAGAAAGTTGAAGTTGCTATCGGGACGCACGGTTTCGTATGTTTCTGGTGCCTCAAAACACCCGAAATGCTAGTAGCTCCACATAGGTGAGAAAAACCACCTAGAGACAGACGTCACGGCTATTGAGCAACGAGATACGCGTGGTCATTGCTTGCGCTCGGCGGTATGCATGGAGGAAAGAAAAGTTTAGGAGGGAGCGTCACGTGACAATCGTGAAGCCTAGTGATACAAAATAAAAAGGAAAGACTGATGGGAGATGTTCTACTCACGAGACAGCCAAGCGGTAGTTCTTTGCGCCTCATGTGGCCCTTCGCTGACGCTGCGTGCGTGCGTCTATCCGTTTGGTTGCCGAGCCGTCCGCGTATTCGAGTTTCGGCGACGAGTCGTTGCGCGCAGCTCTGCCTGCAACCCGAAACGCGCAGCGGCCTGATCGTGCGGGCAAAGTGGTCCGACGGGAGAGGCAGAAAACATCTTTGTTTACTGAGCTTTCGGACCCGTCGAAGTTCACGCCGCAGTCGGAGAGTTGTGTGCCGCCGCCGCGTGCAGAAGTGGAGATGATCTTTTCAACTTTGCCGCTCTAGCCAAGCTAAAAAGATCAACTATTTCAACCATTTCTTTAACCATTTATTGCCCAGGCGCAGTTAGTCCACAATTCAGCAAGGTCCCTCCCAGGCGTAATCTCGCATTCGTTTTTTTTTTCATATACGTATCGCACCGATCGAGCGGTCCTCAGCGGACAAACAGCCGGCGTACTACTTGCAACGCGAGGTGGTAACAACCAACATAAGGGTTCTTACCCCTTTGTTTTCCAGTGCACTGAAGTAGATAAAAACTGACCACCACGCCGGAGCACCGAAAAGGCGAACGTATGCAAAAGCGCGCGCGAGCGAAACCAAAGCTAGTCTCACGACCTCCCCGCCGACACGACACTCGTTACGCGCGATAACTCAGCAGAATGCCAAACGCAATCATCACAGCACACCTGGCAAACACCGCGCAGCTGTAGGCCGCTCCATGCTTGTGAATGTTTACGGCGGCGCGTTCGAGCGATCCAACGTCAGAAGTGAAATTCGGCTTGCAGCTCGTGAGGGTGCTTCGTAAGAATGCGATCGAAGTCTCGCCTTGCTTTGAACAGCAACAGCGGCAGTACTTCCACGATCCGAAGCTTGGAGCGCAACGCTGGCGAACAATCTTGTACGGCGACTTCGGCGCCGGCGCTCGCCTCTATTTCCACCGGCCATAGAGTTTCTCACTAGCCACCGGCAGCCAGCCGGAGCCACTAAACGGTACCGCGGGCCTGAGCGTGGTGAATTTTCCTTAATGCATTGGGCGGGAGGAGACCAAGGAGAGGAGCAAGCGGCTTCAGAGGAGGTTGGCTTGCCGAAGCTGGGCCGCCTGACGTCATGCTCCCTCCTAACATTTTTCTTCTTCTATGGCAGTATGTTACGTTTTTTTGCGACCTACGGTCATTGTTTGCACAATAATGACTGAGCGCGGGCGGCCCCGTTCGGTGCTTGTCGAACACAATCTGCTGGTGTCGGCTCATTTATTTTAAATGCAGAGCATTTCAGTAACTCACGATGTCACCCGCGTTGACGTCCGTAGTCCGCATCGCTCCCCCTACACTATATAAAAAAAATAATATTTGCCGGTGCCAGGTTTCGATCCCACGACTGCGCGGGCGGAACGCAAAGTACATGGTGCTGTACCCACTGCGCCGCAAAGCCGAAACAGAATGAAAGGTTATATCCTTGGCTCATTCAATCGTCGGCCACAGGTGCGCCCTCTCCCCCGCGTCCTCCTGGCCTACTCTCCGCTCGCAACACCCTCTCTCGCCGAGTTTGGTTCGGGCGCACAACAGGTGGGGACGTGCGCAACACACTCTCTCGCCGCGTTGGGTTCGCGCTGAGCAACAGTCGGTTCGCGCGCAAGAACAGGTGGGGGCGCTGGCATCGCGCTCTCTCGCCGCGGTCAGTTCGCGCTTAAACCACATATGTCGTTCCCGCGCGCTCCGGTCGCTAACATCTGTGGCGTGATCGTGACGTCAACATCACGCGTTCGTGTGGTGGCGCGATTTCGGCGCTATAACACTCTCTCGCGAGGGGCATTTGATTGGATTCGATTGGATTGGCTTGGATTGGCTCGGCTTGGCTTGGCTTGGCTTGGCTTGGATTGGATTGGTTGGATTTGGATTGAATGTGGATTGGATTGGATTAAAGTGGATTGTGTTGGATTGTGTTGCGTCATAGCCCCTCCACGTTGCGTCATAGCCGCGGCAGGGGGTTCACTGCACGTTTCACGTTTCACCATCGACTTCACGACAATGTCTACCCTGGAAGACAACAATTACAACAACAATAACCAATACGCAATCCATACGACTTGCAGGCGCGCACCCCACGTAAATGCTCTGCATTTGATCGTGCCCCTCGCGAGGGGGATGTTACTGAACTGAAATGAACTGAGTCACTAAATAAACCTTTATGTAGCGGTATCGGGGAAACGTTACACAACTAAAAGGACCTCATTAAAAGTACCATGAGCACAAAATACAACCTTTGTTTTTTTTCTTGCGTTTTGGCCGTTACGCTGAGATGGAGCACGGCGGCTCAGTCTCCCGACTGGTTGTAATTGTGTTTAGCCGGGTGGCTGTACGTATGCGCGCTTTATTTTTTGTTATGTCTCGCATATATAAAATGAATATGAGAATCTTTATTGTGTTCATATTTATTTAAATATCTCTCCGTTCTGCGTCCCAGGGTGCGCCGTTTCTTCCCACCGAAGCCGCTGCAGAGTTAGCTTTTTTCATGCTGCTTGGTATCTTCAACCTGGTAAAGGACCACATCTCTTTGAATAATGGAACCGTGAATTCTGAAGCCACACAGAAGAGAGGAAGAGCAGAGGACGCTCTCTCCTGATAATGTTTCGGGACTTCCAACTACAGCATGCGGTCCGCTATCATTTCTTTGGTGTGGTGCTATTGCCGCGAAGTATGGTGGCTGTATCTGGTGGGGAACCAAGCAGGGGCGCTCAGCTCGCCGCTTTTGGTGGGTTGCGCGGCCAACGTGAGCCAAGGGGTTTTGACCTTGCTTTAGTATTGGGGGGGGATAAGACAAGTGCGGTGCTTTCCCGCTCTCTCAGCATTGGCACATCGGTGAACGCGTAACCGTGGATGTCTCATATTGAATCCGACGCGACGCTATTCGGCGCAATAACATTAACAGTCGGCATGTTTTTGTTTTTGCCTCACACAGGGCCTGAAGGATTTTCTTGAAAGCTTGCAGTGGTAATTATTAGGGTATATATAAAAGCCATGGTACACCTTCCGAAAGATCCATTCTCATTTGTTCGGGGGCATACACTTTCGAAAACTCGCTATCAATACTATTCGAGCAGGCCGATACGTATATTCGGAGGTTTGTATATATTAGGTTGCGAGAACGGGCTAAACTACTGCAGAATTTAAATTGGCGACTGAAATCCTGTCAAAAAATATAGATAACTGTAACCAAGGCATATTTTTTGGTGAAAATGTAAGCCATTTTTGGAAACCAAACACTCAACTTAGTCAAACTAGGGTTACAATATCCCTTCATTGAGCTAAGTGAAGAGGATTTACATCGTTAACGCTTGTCACGCCGTTAAAGACAGGAATGTTTCAGTGGTATATCGAATTTCAAGGAACTATTATCTGATTGGTGAACAGGGTCTCTTCTTCAAAACAAAGTGACCAATTTAAAGGGCACCTGAACCCGCCTGTTTCACGACTATATTGTTTTCAAGAAATTGGCTGCGTATCTGCTCCTTTCGTTGGAAATATCGTCAAAGAACGATAGAGTTCGTAGACATTTGCCAAGGAAATGCCCCATTTGCTTTCCCGATCGCCTCTCACGGTGCTCCTGCACCGTCGCGCTCATCCCAAGGTAAACACACAAAAGGTTTGCTCAAGGCGACTTGAATTTACCGTGTTCCGCTTCTACAGGCCGGGTTCCTCGATGCCAGCGCTGCAGTATGGCGGACACGCGCGTGAACTCGAGGCGGTACACTGCAAGGTTTATAGAACCGCGTGACCGTGCGCCACGTGCGTTCCAAGCAGAACGTGGAACCTAGCTTGCGGAGCCTTTCGTTGCTGTTGCCGCGTGATTGTTCATATGCCGCCAGGAGGTGGAGGTTTTCTGCAGTAGATGTAGATTACCATTTGATATCGAAAACCCAAGCATCCATGAATTTTTTAATAAAGGAACACTGTAAATATCCCTTGTGTACTAATTTCTTGTCTTATATTTGCATGATGCTTTGTTCTTGTTCAAAAAAGTTGAGAAGTGTGAACATATAAACCGGGCTTAGACGTTTACATTTGGCTATAGGTATATAAGACTATTGCGTAATATATATTTTACTTTGGCCCAGTGGCTGGGTCGTGTCACAGACAGACAGACAGACCAAAATGTCTGGGTTTAAGTAAACAGAGAAAGATTATCGTCTTTAAATTATATCAGGGATAACAATGAACAATAACGGAAATCACCACGAAGGAGTTTCTGATATAGTAACAATAAACTGCTTGTTGCCATGGCTATTTTCGCCGCTACGGTTTGTAACACTTCCGGCTTACAATATCATCAGCCAACTTTCAACCCACTATTTTGAGACCTGCGATAAAGAGCGCTGCCACTGTGGCATAAAATGCGTCACTTCTGAATCTTGCGTACGCTATAATTACCCACCGTCATTGCTTGGAGCACGTAGTCTATATTTTCTTGCCTTGGAAGAAGTAGTTGAAAGCTACATTTTTCGTGTGAACGCTGGCCATGAACGAAGGGATCGCCTGGTGCCCCTCTCATCTCCGGAGAATCTGCCACGCTTTTCAACTACTGATACCAGAGGTTACAAGCCTGCATGTACTGAATCGTTGCTATTTTATAATTGGCGAGCAGTCTTCTAATTGAATCTGCAAAATCACGTACGGAGAGCCATGTACACTAGTAACGCGCCGCAGAAGAAAATCGGGTAAACTATGTGATTTTAACGAGACGTGTTGCAGGTAACCAATTTGAATATAATGAGACTTTTTGCTTGACGACAATTGCGCAGCCCCGACAACCGACAAGCAGACAGGGTAAACTAATAATTTCGATTTCCTTACTGATATAATTGCAAATAAAAACCTAGTTCAAATTTGGAAAGAGATTGTAGTATGCTAAAAAATAATGGATTAATTTTAATGATTGTTAGCGTACTGAGGCACTAAATAATACGAAGTAGCGACCGCCTAATTCACAGCTGTATCAAATGTCCCGGAGAAGGGTCACCAAATGTCATTATTTGAGTAATATAGTTCTGATGTGTCCTCATTATCGCAGAATTTCTTTTTTTTCGTGCTCACCGCGGAACTCATTTTGCTTAGTTGTAGGAAATATCGTCTCTCTCTTATACCCAATATTTTAGTGAAACCTAACAGTTGACAACAAGCGAGCACGACGTTCTCGGGCATCCACTCATGTCCCTTGTTATCTGCCATGTCACGTCCAAGCTTTCCGAGCACCTACTCGCACGACCAAGGCCCTCGTGTTCCAGGAGTGTTAAATCGCGCTATGTAATGCGACACCCTGCCGAATTTTGGCCACGTGGTTGGTGTTCACCGAGCTCCATGACGCGGTCGACACGACACAAAGAGAAATAGTTAGGCATCGTTGCAAATGCTTCGCCCGAACAACACACATAATACCGTTCTACCATTGCCCATTAGACGTTGCGCATGGAAATTTCCGCCGCTGCTTGAGGATGAATCAATACAAAAGAGATCCACCATAAAGCAAAAAACTGGGTCTCAAAATATAGCTTTCTAGCAAACCACATCTCATACCTTGGAGCTCATTTTCTTTGAATTCTAATACGGGTCAGTGTGTTTTAGTAGCTTAGACAGTTTTTACAACTTAATGCACAAGGGCTCCCATAACAATATAGGCGTGCTCTGTTTTATTGATCCATCTCGATTTCTCGAATGTGTAGTTCCGCAAAAAAAAAACAACCTAAGGGCGGATCTTCATTAAAGTGTTTTTCTGCTTTCAAAAAAATCTACCAAAAAACAAAGCCGACCTATCAAAACTCGTGTGTGACCTGTCTGAGACAAATAAAACAATTGTGACAATGAGCGTCATTCTGCCAGAGAGCGTGGAGACGAATTGAGCCTTAAACCCCGTTGGTGCTCCGTGCAGCAATGTGCCAGCACTTAAAAACCAGTCCCGCATCACAGTTATCTTGCTAGTCACCCTACGAAGGCGAGGGCTCTCTTTATCCGCACAATTTGCTGGGCCACGCTCCTGCTCTGGAACAAGCGCTCCGGCCGACAAAATTCTGCAAAGACTGCACGGGACATAAAGAGCTACCGTGTCGACAAGTGCTCATAGTTTGGTGCTGCCTAAAATATACCTTCGACACCGCCCGTCTGGTAACGCTACACCATAACCCGTCGTTTTATCGAGCCGCAAGAACTGAACCTACGGAGTGGTTATGACGACGCACGTGAACGCCACGATACTCTGCCGTGTAGTAGTAATGACTGAAATGTCGGCGTTCGCGTGTGTGTCTCACGTATGCTAAGGAAACCATTCCAACTTCACTTACCAACGCCATTCCGACTTTAGGGAAACGTAGGCGCGTGCAGCCGATTTCAGGCTGCCTATTTTCATGACCTCCAATTTTCATTCTTACACATGGAGTCGAACAGGGTAAAGAAGCAAGAGTGCCTTTTCATAAATACACCAGCTCACCATCAGCTCCATGTTGCATTTTAACAAATGTTCTCTTCTTTGACGCAATGTCGTGTAGGGATACCAAAAAAAAAAAACGTATTTGGGGAAGAACCTAAAATACTTTGCAACTTTGAAACGGCAAAAACACTTTTATTCTACACATGCATTTCAGCGAACGCTGATTACGTATGGCACTTAGGCTGAATGTCATCAATACAAATCCAAACCGATAAAAGCACGTTCATCTTAACGTTCATCCCAAGCGAATAAAAACACACGGACACAGAAGACAAGGAATTGCCAGTCCCGCACCCTGTCATACTGCCTATTTGTCAAACGCAAGCCCTTTTTTTCAATGAAAGAACATCTTCTTGGCCCTCGCTTTCTAACAAAAGAGCAAACCGACGTACCCCTTAATTTATTTCCGCTACAGCGTCTTCTCTTTTCGTTTCCATTTTGTTGGCGCACTATTGGCGCAGGAAGGCACTGCTCGAAGAAAGCTTGTTCTGAAAAAGCACACAGCGCTGAAGGAGTTGCCATGTAGGTGTAACCACAGGGAGCGATTTTTTTTTAAGCGACGTGACAAGCCACGTGGCGATGACTTGCATTCCCTCCTCTAGCTCGTTCGCTGAGGCCAGCACATTACAGAAACGGGAAGATCGATCATAGGAGCGACTGATAAGGCTAATGCCAATGTTGGCAGCGTACGGCGCATAGTACTATGCTAGTTGTTAAGAATACAAATCGTGCCGCAAGGTTCTTTTGTGTGTGTTTCTCAAAAACAACACAAAAGAAAGTACTACTGAGGGTCAAGACTGTTTATGATTTCCGATAGACAGTGGTCCTCAGCGCCTCCTCTCCTTTTTCCTCTCAAGCGGGAAAGTGCCTCTTCCACGGCTTTCTTACGGGAGAGTTTTATTTCGCAACATATATATGAAGCTCCCCCTCTCGCTCCTTTCACGTGACCATGTGGTTCGTGACGTTAGGACATGAGCACACTGTACAAAAACCATGTTATCACTTCCTTCAGAGTTATTTCAGCTGAAACTCAACAAACTACTTCGCAGCGCTGTCGATTCCGCTTTTTATTGGGCGCCTCAGTTTATTTCACCCTTTCAATGTCTGTGCTTTACGCCTTATCCGTAATGTTGGCCGGTTACTTCCACAAAGTAAATGAATTGTCGCGCTGTTAACTCTTGTCTTCACGTCGTGTGGTGTCCTGAGCCAGCTCACGATGAAATCAACTCGCTGAGCCCTTGTCGGAGAAACGGCGACAACACCCCGACACAGATTATCTCCAGGTGAATCGATTTTCACCAATATATTAGCGCTTCCTGCCCCACAAATCACATTGACACGAGCAAAGAACACACATGAACGCGGCTCGATTTAGCACAACTAGAAATGCTGGGCTCTGATGTTCCTAGAACAGTGAAAAGAAATGACTGTGTGTATCCGGGTGTGCAGATTGTCATGCAAGCCCCTACATCTTGCAATTGCCGTGACGGTGTAGAGCATTGTAAATTGCAAATGATGTGCGGTCGAGTTCACGGTTTTGTGATATGACCGACTAAGCGGTGCTACCGCCTTTCATGTCAGAGCCCTCTGGGGCTGTGTGCAATGCTTGCACGTGCAGCGATTGTTTGAAGCAGCCGTGGCCAGTAATATGCGGTTGCGATTGAAAGTTACGATCACTTTGTATTGTGTTTGTTCCGAAGGTTCTTTATCTCAAGCGCAGCTGCTACCCACGTAATATGCGTCGTGCTAAATTAATCACACGATTAATGTGTTAAATGTAGCGGTGAAATGTTGGATTGCGAAAACGCGTGATATCATTGCTGTAAACACGCTGGTCATACATCTATTGTGCTCCTCACTGGGTGCTCTGTGGTACCAGTATCAGACCCATAAAACACAAATGCTTACTAGAATGTACGTGATGTCACGTCCTTACGAAAAGTGAATTACTACGGTCTCAAATTGGACGAAAAAACGCGATAATCCAGGTGGAGTCCAGTAACCAGAGCGTTCGTGTGTGGTATGTTATGCGGAGTTAAACAGTTTCATCGTACCTTTGGTTTTTATCGCAGGACTGTTCTGCTGAGGCGTGCTTCCGTCTGCACGTACTAATTTTTACTCGGGTAAAGCAACAGGCACAGTACCAAAGTGATTCTGATTCGAAATTATTTTAACACATCGATTTTTCGCGCTGCTGAGCACGTGGACGAGGTTTCGATGCTCGGCCGCAGCAGACGCATTTCTGAAGGAGGCAAAAGGAAAGCGCCTTTTTGCGCCAGATTTCGGCGCACGTTAAAAATCCCCAGGTTGTCAAAATTACTCCGAAGCCCACCACTACGGCATGCCTCAACGGCTGCGTTGCGTGAGTGCGTTAAAGCCGGCAATCAATAAATTAACAAATTGCTTCTGAAAACAACCTTCAGGGTATGATATTGCTCACAGAGCAAAAAAATACCATACACATGAAAAGTGAATAAAAATAAGCTCTGCTGCTTTTCGTTTCATCGGAACGTTGTCAGCTTTTTTGCATTGGTTTACTAATTAGCCGGCCCCATAACTTCCTTTCTAAGCGGCATTCGGTGAGGCGCCATTGAAAATTCAGAAACACTACGTACGAAAAATGACCTTAAATTGCGGAATCCGTGCTTTAAAAATGGTTTTAGATATTCCAATCGGTCAAAATTAAAGGACGCAATTCTGTGACAGCTAGGTGGTGTGAAGTGAGCCGAATGCACTTCAACGATACACATCATCATTGCCACACCCGCTTTAAAAGTGGCACATTGTATGCCTTGGTACTAGGAATGCGTTATAAATGTGGATTTCAATAACAGAAGAACATATAGAGAAATCCTTGTTATCTGGGCAGTTCTTTTACGAGCCATCGTGGCAGACGAACAGGACAAAAGGAACGGGATACCATGTATATAGTGGATACGGGGTGTGCTAAGAAAAGAAAGGCTTGGCGCATTTAGGGTGATAGATTCCGATTCACGGGAGAGCGTGGGGTTGTGACTAGCAAACACTACCAACTGGCACCAGCACGTTTGGAATATGTGGCCAAGGAGAAACAAACATTCTCAAATAAATTGCAAGAAAATCAATCAGGGTGAGCTGTATTCTCAACGAGGAGTTTGCAAGCAGCTTATAAAACACTACGAGGGCTGACTGTTTCCGGTCTCGCGTTTGCCGTCATTCCAGATACACTGTTTTTTGATCTGTAGCCGGACCAAAGAAATACATAGCCGCTGTTGTGCATTGTTATAAACACGTTTTTTTTGTTTTACCTTGGCCACGTAGTCTCCATTTGTTCGTCCAGGGCGTGTCCAAAAGTTTTCCGTACTGTGAACTATATAAGCCGACTGAGAAGCTACAGGCGAAAGCAAACACTTCAAAAGTTTGTAGCACCGCAGCCGCGGCAGCTGAGCTAGCGCCACCGGAGCAGTGCACAGCGTTGCTTTAGATCCTGTCCCGGGCCGGGAGCCACGAGGCATGAGTCACGCGGCTGGCAGTTGGAACCCAGAAGCGGAACCGACAGCACAACTCTCGCACTCTGCCACCCAGCCCCACCACCGGCGCCATGGCTCACCCGTCTCCGCTGGTGTTCGACTTCTGCTCTCCGCTCGGCGCTCCTCAATTAATGAAGGCGGAACGTCTCCTCCAATCCCCTTCAATTTCATCAATCCAACGTGCACCGCCAGTGTATGCCTTCACTCTTGTGCAAGCGAATTATGTTAGAGTCATCATTATATATGCGCTTGCAAGTATTTTTTAAGGGAGCACACATCCCTGAACATTTTTTCCTATGCGGGCATAAAATGGTACAAATATAAACAAGGAGTTACACAGAATCTTCGTTTTTTTATGAGGATATCATGACATCAGATGATGGTAACAATTAAGGTGCTCCGTTCTCGCCTTTTACATACGTGGAAAGGCTACATTATTTTAATTTTTTTGAGAAACAGTAAAGTTCAAACCTGCAACTTCCGAAAGACTCCTATATACGAAAATATTTAAAATTTACCTCCGCTTGAAAATGTTCTCTTTTTGCACCTTAATAAAGCTTTTAATCTTCACAGTGACTACTAAGTTGAGAGCAGGGCTGCTTTCGATGTAGGTGCCTTTGTAACATAATCCTGAACGTACTTAAAAAATCCTAAACACAAACATTTTATTTCAGGGAACCATGAAAGGGTTGTTAAAATAATGCTGTGCAATAAAAGGTGAAACTGGTGACATTGGTGGAGATAAACTTGTTTACAGTAGGTTTTCAGTTATATCGGTTGTACCTACATTGTTATAGTAATTCTGGTGGTACGCAAAGTGAGGGGCAGTAATGTGAAGTAATGTGTTGGATCTTGCATCTTGCGGTAGGTAATCTTTATAGAGCAGAGGTATCACCACTGCAGCTCAAACGCCTTATATGATATGAATTTGATTCGCGGCAGTGGTATTGCCTCACTCACCTGGTTTCTGGAGTGGGCTCGTGAAATGAGACCACCTTTTGTAAAACTCTACTGAAATAAATGGTGACGGCCAATTAGAGTTCTGAAAGCGTCAACAGTTACTACTACATTTTTGTCCCAGGAAATTTGCGAACAATAAAGTTTTTGCCTTAAATCCTGATATCCTTTTGAGTTTTGTTTGTGGATTGGGATGGTGATATCTTACCACAGAGGTTAACACTGTGTGGGTGATGTCAGCGTCAACTGTCGCCTAAACTTTATTTTTTAGGCAAGCTCGGCATACTTTCAAAGTGTGGTTTTTGATTGTACTACAGTAAATTAAAACAAAAAAAGAAACCCAAGCAAGGGCACTCATATAACAATCTTTTAAATGTTGTCAACCAACATTTTAACATTTTACACATTTTGTGCTTCATAGGTTGCCATAGCTTTAGCCGTGACAAACATTCTTGCTGCTGCTTGCATGATATCCAACTAACGTGCACTTTATATTCGGAAAGTATTCAGTGTTTTCATAAGAATGTCTGGCCGAAATTGCACGCTGAAACCTCCCAAAGGCAGCCAGTTTATGAATATTTTCCCGAAACCTCCCAGTGGAAACTAAGCTAACATAGGGCCAAATTAAAAAAAATATGCAGGATTTCTCATGTTGGAAAGTTTTATTTTCACCATTGTGCCCCCAGTCGACTTACTTCCACAAATAAACTGGGTGTGTACAGTGACATTTCGCCGTTGAGTGATAAAGGGTAGTCTGAAATTCTCCACACTGCGGAAATACATATAACCAAAAAATACGGGATTCTTCCTTGGGTGGTTCGTGAATAGTTCATGACTGATATTAAATGATGATGATGATGAATAAACTTTATTGGAGACCAGGTGCTGATGTTAGGGCACCCGTCCGGAGGGAGGCTTCCTTAGTCCGGGATGCCTTGGGCTATGCTGGCCATCCGTGCCCTCTCCACCAATCGTCGCTGGTGTGGAAGGACGGAGCTGGTCAGAAGCTCCACCGACTGCTCATAGGTAGGGTTGGCGTTAGGGGTGAGGGAAGGAGATTGCTTGCACTCCCATACAATGTGGTACAGGGTGCCTGGGTAGGGGAAGGATTTGCATGTGACAGGGTATTGTGTGGGATACATGGCATGTATCAGGCTGTTATGTGGGGTTCGTGGCCCTAGTGCGAAACTGCCCGGTGTGAATGAGCGCGGGCAGCGGCGTGTGCCGCTTCGTTACCCCCGAGAGAATCGTGACCTGGAGTAAAATTATTTGCAGTTCTGGGAGTATTTTCGCTTGTTGCAGAATTTTCAAGGCGGGTTGTGATATGCGTTCTTTTAGGTAGTTCCTGCAAGCGGCTTGGCCGTCAGTAGCAATGGTTAAAAAGTCTTGGCCTGTTGTGGCGGCAAGTGCAATGGCAACCTCTTCTGCTGTTTTGGTGGAGTTGGTGAAAACAGACACTGCAGCGAGCTCAGTTCCTCAGGCATTACTGATATCAAAAAACAATATTTTTGCGTAGGACACAAGCTGAGCCCCATTTCACTTGCTAGTTTTCTCCTTCTTACCCACATTTTTTACTGCATTCATCGGATGGAATTAATCACAATAAAATACGTAAATGAAAATCAAAAGGAAGTGAGCAAAATGGTAAGAATTACTGCAAGAAAAAGAAAAGTAAGGACTAGGGTAAACACGAACAGGTGAATTACACGTAGTGCATTCAGCAGTGCGTCGGACGGCTAATCAATGAATAAACTAGCGTCACTGGACGCGCTGTAAAGAGCGGTCTTGCTTCAACAATAAGTGATGAGCACCCTCACCAGTCTTAGCAGGGCCGGTGGAGATTGCAATAAAACTTAGAGGGCTAGTTGGTGAAAATTTATGACTGTAACTTGAGCGCACAATAAACTAGGACTGAACGAAAAAGACATGAAGACCAGCGCAGGCTAACAGTGGGTTTGGAGGCTTCACGTAATACATATATACCCTGCTCAGCCACACCCGCGCGTGAATAAATGTGTACATATCACGTCACACACACACCAGAAAAACATTTCCATTATCTCATGTCGTCCGACAAGCCAATTTCCTTATCGGACAGGGCTACTGAAGGTTAATAGATGCATGTTTTCTTTATTTTGGACAACTGCCAGGCCTGCACGATCTCTCCCGTAGTTCTATCTTGGTGGTGGAACTCCAGTATTATTTCGACAAACACGGCCCGCACTTTTGTGTTGTGCACTGCAGTGAATGCGCTCCCAGATGTGTGTATGGCCTACCTTTAAGGCTGGACATATGGTCTCGGAGCCTTACATTTAGGCATCTACTCTCCTGACCCACGTACTGGTGCCCAAATGTGAACAGAAGTTTGTGCACAACTCTTTTTCTGCTTTTCGAAAATTTGTGCGTGCTATGCATAGTAAATTTTCTAGCCGTACTGCTTGCCGTTTCCTCGTGCGGTCTGTTAACCGCTGGAAAAACGCGGCCGACTTTGTTTCTTGTCAGAAAAAAAACCCATTGACGTTGTAGTTGGCGGCGGCTTTCTTAAACCTGTGAAACAGACCGTACGCGTAAGGAATTACTGACTGTTCTATTTTCCGCGCTTTTTTAAATGTCCTAGCTGCCCGTCTTGACTAGTGTTAGTAGCCTTTTGCTAACTGTTAGCAGCAGCACCGTGGGGTGCCCTCTCTTTTTAAGACGGTGTCTCTGCTCACTGAATGCTTCTTCATTCTGTGTTGGCATCTTTTGTCGCGAGCGGATTTTAGACGACCCATTATTATTCCATTCTTAGCTATCCTTAAGTGCCCAGACGTGTGCTCCACGAGTAGGTTTTCTGTCCATGGTGGTGTTCTTCACAGGTGAAGTGCGAATCTAGAAATTGTAAACCGTTTTTCTTCAGCATCTCGTAAGGGATATTTAGCCTTCTGCCTCTTACGATGAATACATCCACAATCTCTGCTCGGAACCTTTTAAAAAGCAGCTGCCGTGGCCGCGAATCGAACCCGCGACCTCGTGCTCAGCAGCGCACCACCTTAGCAACTGAGCCACCACAACGGGTGTTTTTTCCTTGGCTACAACTTTGACCGTGTCATTGCCCAGTACCAAATAATCGTCAACATACCTAAAAATTCTAAGCGCACTTCATTCTAACCCTGCTTTCAATATTCTGTCCATCTTACTCTAAAACAATGCACTCAACACAGGTGCTTCGTTTGATCCTATGCATATTCCTTGTTTTTGTATGTACGCCTTGTTTTCGAACATCACGTACGTGCTCTCAACATACAGGCTGGTGACCTCTAGAAAAGCGCTCACCATCATTACACTTTTTTTACGTAGCCAACTTCATTGTCTTCTTCAAAAGCCGCTCTCACAATCTGTCGTAACCCATTTAGCGGCAACGAATAGTAGAGGTCTGGTATGCCGACACTGACGCCAGTGTACTTGCCTTCCTTAAGACCATGCACATACTGCACAACGTCTTCCAAATTTGACACCGAAAATAAATCATTCACCTTCAACGTCTGAGCATTGCTTGAAGGAAGGGTGAGAGCATAAGAGCCAGGAGTAGTGTTCCGAAACGATTGCTACGAAACGGACCTCCGGTTCAGGCGTTTTCGCCGTATAAAGCACTTGGAGGAAAACAGAACTGACTGCTGCGCTAGTTGGTATCCGTCAATCCTAAACAGCGCTTAACAACACAACGACGAGGAAGAGGGCAAACGCGGCCAATTTTGTTTCTTGGGCACAGCGCCGTCTTGTGTCCCTCTTCCTCGTCGTTGTGTTGTTAAGCGCTGTTTGGGATTAACCTGCGGTCTACGGGCGATTTTGTTTGATTTCTTGTAGGATAAGCGCGCCGACGCAACGCAGGTGAGGAGGCGCTCCGTAGTGGAGAGCTACGGATTAATTTTGACCACCTGAGGATCTTGAATGTGCGCCGAATTCTTGTACGCACGGGCGTTTTTGCTTTGCGCCTCCATCGGAAAAGCGGCCAGTGCTGCCAGCCATCGAACCCGCAAACTCGTGCTCAGCAGTGCAACGGCTTGGCCACTGAGCCACCACGGCGGGTGCCTTTTCCTTGGCTACAACTTCCACACAGTCATTCAAACAAAATTCTTCTTCTCCTCGGTCACGTTCCTGGCGGTGTCTCGTGCCACCGCCAGCTTCTCCGGTGTCGGCAAGGTAGATAGAATGCAGAACTTGGTGCCCAGTCTCAGTACTTGTTGCTGCTCTTTGTTCAAAGGTGTGTTCCCGAGAATCAGTAACTTGCCATGCTGCGCGCAGCCTTTTTCCATCTTCGGAAACAAAGTCTATACCTGGCACCACATCACCTCATTGAGGTTAACTGCACAGTAGCACCACTCACTCTAAGACTTCCAGTTCATCATGCCTTCGTCCTACTTCTGATGAATAGGACAAACGCAAACAATTATTGAGATACGAGCTCTGTCTGCAGCTCCCCGATGTGAGCATAGCGAGAGAGAGAGAAAATAACTTTATGAAAACCAGCGATGTTTGCTCATACGTCGGGCTGGCTTGCTACGCTAGATGAGAGAAGAAAAACAAAAAGAAAAAAGAGAAGAAGACGTGAAAACGAAAAATGTCGTTTGATGCACCCAAAAGTTTTATTCACAAAACTCCTTTCAGTTCTGTGCTCTGAAGAAGCTCCACGAGAACTTTATTTGCTCGTGCTACCTGCCTGAGACCTGACCAAGGACCCACAACAGCCCTCAGATCAAGTTCCACCCCAAGCTGCTTGCACAACAATAAAATGAGTTTCTTGCTGTGCCTGGTGTACTTTGGACTCCCGATTTAAACATGGTGAATATATTTAATTTCTGCTAGACTCAATTAGGCACGCTCCCACACGTCATTGGAGTATGCGATTTTTTAAGCAAATCCCCCACCTCTTACTTTTCTCACTACCTCACCCCATCCATAATCTTCCCTTACCGAGCGATGGGAGACCTTGTTAACCATCCCCGCCCTGGAAGACCACCTCGTCCTGGTGTCCAGGGGCCAGGTGGCTAGAGAAGCTTGAGTCCCGTGAAGAGGGAACCACTTCCATCGAGGGCGTTTAAGAAGACGTCGTAGTAGCTCCGTTCAATAAAAGTTGTTGCTCTCTCTCGCTCTCTCTACTCATTTGTCACATCTGGAGCAAAGAGGTGAAGGTGCCTGCTGGATTTTGTACAGGTAATGTCCCGTGTAGGCCACATTCATGAACAGCCTCTGCAAAATGGCTTCATAGCACTTCCTAAGTCCAGGAGGCATTCTGAAGATGCACATGTAATCAATCGCGTGAAGAGGTGCGTATTGCTGCCTTGAATCAGTCCAACTAGAGATCTGCGCTTTCCGTGCGGTTAAGGAGGCGAGGATTGGCGCATCCTGTCTCGTAAACGGGATCGGCAGAGCTTGAGTGCAGAGACTGTGGGCCGATATGGCGGCTTTGTCAGCTGCGTCATTGCCGGCAACTGCGCAGTGGGCAGGACGCCGCTGCAGACCTACGCTGTGTCCCCTTTGTATGGCTTGTAAGTGCAAAAAAGTGATCTCCCAAGCCAGCTGTTCATTTGGAAGCGGCTTTATTCTCTAAACTGCCGACCTGGAGTCCGTAAATAGAGCCCATTGATTGGGCCACTGCTTTAAAATATACTGAAAAGCAGAGCGCAGTCCACCCAGCTCAGAAACTGTCGTCGAGGACTTGTGGCTCAATAGGTCGCAGATAGTAATGAGCGAAGAAGGATTCGATATTCCGATCGCAGGCGATGTAGCCGTCACTGAGCTATCAGCGTACACATGATTGTGGCGTTTGTATTTATTGTAATATGTTCCAAGGGAAATAACTTTAGAGGTGGGACTGGAATATCTGCTTTCCGCTTAAATCTACTTACCATGGTGACAATTTTTCTTGGACGAAATAGCCACGGATTGTGAGGAGAGGAGCCTGAGGGCTGACACTGGGAGGGCATAGCGTGCTGCACTTCAGAGACCCAGGCGGCAGCAAGAGGATGCCCATGCTGCCTTACAACAACGCGCAGGCGCGTGCGAAGTTGTTCCATTGCCTGCAAAGCCGTGGATGAAGACGTCTTCCCTCGGTAATAATTAACATTGGGGAGGTAGTCTTCGGGACACCAAGTCATGTCCTCAGTATTCGGGCCTGCAACCCCTCTAGTATTTTAAAATTCCCTTTGTAAAGAGAAGTCAGGGCTGGGAGGCTATAGCGAAGTAAGCCTTCGAAGAGGGCGTCGTATAGTCGTAAAAGAGAGCTGACGCTATATCCATCAGTGCTCTTTTTAAAGAATGCCGAAGATGTGCGCGAATGATGTTACTTCTCTTTTAGGCTTTGTGCCCATGCTCCGGCAATGACCCACCGACATCAGAAGCGACCCAGTCGCAATCCGAAAGTCACCCGGGCACGTCTTGTGTATGACGTGCCTCGCACGTCATACTTTCGGTGATACGCGGTGCCCGCGTTGCACTCGCACACCGCGATCATGGGAACGAGTTTGTCACGTCCACCTGAGGGTACATGAAAACGGTGTCCGAAAAACAAAAAATAAGCTGCAATAAAACTAAAAGACGAGCTAGTTGGTGACAATTCATGGCAGTAACTTGAGCGCACATAAAAGGAGGACTGTGTTGTGTGATGTCTAAAAATCCAGTTGTTAGGCTGCGCTGGTCTTCGTGTCTTTTTCGTTCGGCCCTCTATTTTAATGTGCTCAAATTACAGTATTGGAGATTGAAAATGTGCGACGGAAACTTGTTTATTGCAGAAACAATGCAATGAGGGGAGCAGTTGCGTGAGGAACTTATAGGACAGATATTTCTTAGATAAACAAGGGCACGGGGTCGGAAGGCAGTAACTTGGCAAGGGATGACGTAAGGCGAAGGGACATGTTGTAGGAAATGGTTGAGAACCTACCGTAGAACGATCTCGATAGGTGACGATGAATACGCCGGCAGACTAAAATCATCTTCCTGTAATTCAGTGCTTTACTGTACATATTAAACTGGTGTGCTCTTGTTAATTTGGTGTTCAGACATCGTAAAAATGTGACAGCCTAATGTTTGGCTTAGATTATGAGTATATATTGAGTGGGTCAGGCTGGATCAGGCATGCGGAGCTTATTCATCCTCTTAGTAAAGTGGCTGCGGCTCAATGCGAAACAAAGTGGCCGCGAGAAGTAGTGTCAATTTTTCTATAGCACCACAGGGGCTAGTGTTACGGTTAGTTTGGTGTCGTTGACAAAAGAAGAGAGCACGATGACCCATCGCAACACTAGGAACTTTGCTTGATTTTGCTCTGATTTTCGAAGCACGCTAGGTGCGGAGCTCGGTGTATTCCTAAAGCCAGAAAATACAGGTGGAACAGAGTTTCGCGACCATGCACAGGCTTCGTCCTTTAATACGCTGTTGTGTACCGTACGTGTTTGTTCTTTTACCGTTCGCTTGTGAAATTTTCACCTTCAAGCATTCACCCCATCTCAGTACGGCTTTTCAGAGTGTGATAAAGAGCGCCGCGTTGATGCAGGTTACTGCTGATGCCAACAAGACTTCTAGGATACGAAGCGCAGTACTAGTGGTGGCAAACTTCGTTTTCGGCTCTTCTCGATGTAGAAAGCTGTCGTCGTGTTGTCGCCGTTCGACCCCCGGTGACGCACCATGCCGACTCACTAACGAGACCTCTCAAAACAGGGCATAACGTGAAGCCGATGGTTAGCAGCCAGAGGCTGCACTTACTTTGTTAGAGTAACCCCCCACAACAACGTGTCCCGCGGATAGCTTCGATATTGGGAGGACAAAATTCAGACACTGAATAAATACCGAAGCGACGGTAGGGCAAACGTGTTTTTGTTATTCAGGAAACAAGAAACGTGTTTCTTGTTTTGAGAACAACAACTATAAAAGTAGTGACAGGACGGTCCTCGTCACGGTATGTTTTGTTCCGGGCATTGCGAGCGTCATGGTCACAAAACAGATGCGAGAGGATGCATTGAAACCCTTTTTTTGGGATCATGATCATCGTCATTATAATCATAGTCACCAACATCCTACTTAGGCCAACTGAAGGGCGACGGCCCCTTCTTTAGGCTTCCGACAGATTGTGTCCTCCCCTGGTTGAATTCACTGCGTCGGACGGAACTTCCGTTTTGCAAACCTGCTTCGTGTTATCGGCACTGCCCTTCTTCTATACGCATTTCTTAGTATCACCTCTATTAACCAAATTGTCCACGGGTTTTCGATTCGTCTCAGTACACTTCCATCGGCATTTATTTTTCTTTAGTTGAACCATGATATCATCTAGTCGAGTTCGTTCCCTCATCCAATATAGCTCGTTATCTGTGTCTAGGTGTTACTGCTATCATTATTTCTTCTTTGGCCCGTTACGCCGATTTAAGTTTGCTTTCCTGTTGTTTCGCAAGGCACCACGATTAGGCTCCGTATGTCGTCGCTGGCAGTGTGCACTGGTTATATATTTTTTTCTTTTGGGTGAGATCGGTATCTCACGTTTTTTTTTTATTTGGGAGTGCTTGTCGAGTGCTCCCCAGCCTATCCTTATTTTTCGGAGTATTTGTCTCTCATGGTTGCGGTCAGCACTACTGATCTCACCAAGGAAGCTATATCCTTGTACGTCTACGCTTAATCAGCACTAATGATCTTACCAAGGAAGCTATATCCTTGTACGTATAGCGCTTAATCTCCTAGGCTGAAAATTGCGGTTACGCCATGCTGTTTCCTAATTACTTTATGTTGATTCAATTCATTTCAGCCCAACCACCTTACTTTTTTTATTGAAGATCGTCAATAATTTTTTGAACTGGTTCTGCCATCTCACTCAGCAATACTATGTCGTCTGCAAACATCAAACCAGGCACGTATTCTCCGGTTATCCTTAATCCGGTGTTTTCCCACTCAAGCTTTATGAATAGCCCCTCTAGACATTCTGTGAATAGTTTTGGTAAGATAGTGTTCCCTGTCTTGCTTCTTTTGTATTATCCCTGTGCTTGTGAAGTGTTATATAGTGTGAAGCCCAAGTAATTTCAACTGCCTTGTCATACAAGCTATCTCTTGTCGGCTGGCGCTCTTTCCTGGATACCCAGCAGCGAGTGAGCATACCCGTCATTCCTTCGAGAGTAAAATGTACGTAGTCGCTCATCGCACTCCAACCAGTTTTGCGATCAAATCGCCCTGATATGCCCCTTGGCAAAAGCACAGAGCGAAAAAAATCGCACCCTTGGATCAACGGTCAGAGCACTGACATCAAAGCGAGATTTCTGTTTTTGTGCCTACTTAAAACTGGTTTTGGTGCGAATGAATTGCGTTGTGCTGCCATTGGAAAACTTTTAACACTTTAAGCGCCCTTTCCCGTTTTCGAAGTCATTGTAAAATTAGAGGGGACAGGTGGTTTTACGAGGCTGATATTGGTAACGTGCGGCAAGCCATGCAGTGGAACTTTATGTAGTCGCGCTCAAAGGACTTTTTTTTTCTTTAATGCTCCCTACGTTGAAATGAACAGAAAGGCGAAATTGTTCGGCCTTGAGGTTGCACAAGGTCCATATTGGCGGATATGGTTCATTACGTACACGAGAATTAGCATAGCATTTTTGGTTGATGTCTTATACTTAGCTTCAATTTGAAGAATTCAACACATGTGAAGCATTCACCCAGCATCATTATATAGGCAATGCACATACAAAGGCTGAACATAGTAAACTTCCGTTAAGAAAACGTCGGGGGAACATGGATAAGGTGTTCATATGGTAAAAGTGTCTTAGGGGAAGGTTAGCTGAAGTGTTGAAGTGAAAAGATAGCTGAAGTGAAAAGATAGCTGAAGTGTTGTTCACCTTACGGATGAAACTCGTTTCACGGGAGCGTGTAGTTATGGAACACTAGTGTACCTCCCTTGATGTCGATTCAGGACGCAGCCCGACCACTAATACAGTTTTGTCTTACTACTCATTACTGGGGAGTATCTTCATGATGCATTCTCTCCATTCTGCGGGCACCTGGAGCATTCCGCAAGGGGCAAGAGCCACCACAAATCAGCTCTTCCAGCTCAGGATATGTCCCGTCATTGTACCGCCTCTTCCAGGTTTGTGACCCCCTTTCTGCGCCATTAGAATAAACAGGTTCAGAAATATTATAGGTACTGCAAGAACTTTGTGTTGAAAAAGTTGTGTCATACGATTCAGATAAATAAATACTATGTGACTCCCATCACCCCATCTCTTTGCCGGCCCGCTAGTTGGATCAGCTTCATAAATTCCTGACGTAGGCCCCTGCATTGAGGATGCCGAACCGGGTTCATGCAGGGCCCTTCTTAGACGCTACTATTTTGACGTGGATATATTCGAATGCAAACTTTTTATTACGGTGGTTGTGATGGGAACGGTAATAATTTTGAAAGCCTGGATGAGTGTAACAGAAATTGCACAGGTTTTTCTGCAACCAATCTTTTAAATAAAATTTTCAACGTGTTGGGGGCTCAATTCAAATACCAACAAAAATTTTACAGCGGCATCCCATAATAATTACCTTCATTCTGTTGACTGGCCGCTTTAGTCTTTCCTCTTTTTTGTGCACCTGCGGGTGCTGTGTTTCGCTCATGATCTTCAGCGCGACATGGAGAGCCTTTCCAATTTCATATAGAACCTCATAAAAGCGGTCCCGGTTGAAGTTCCACCTGTGAAAGACATATAGAACTGTGCCAGTAAAAAGTATTATATCAAATCTGTGTACCAATACCATTCAGCTTTGTGCAAGTGATGCGATTTTGAACTGTTTCTGGTAGTGTTAACTTTCCCCATGGAGTAGAAAGTTGAGACTTCACAACTTGTTTTTTATGATGCTGGAGAAGAAATACGTCTGAAGAAAGGTTATAAATAAATTGTGTCAAATTATGTTGGGAACAGGAACAACATAAAAATGATTCCAATGCTGCAGTCTCTTAGGTAGTGGTTCATGTAGTTGCTTCATTGCTCAAAACAACTTTTTGTACGGCGCGGAATGAGTCTCGCGGATTGCTTTTTTGTAATCAAAGGAAAATTTAGCTATTATAATCCAGTTTTTATTAGTTATAGGCGCGATATACCAATAAAGCAAGTTGGGGGAGTTGGTATGCACTCATATTGGGAAAAACCATCGCGCCAAAAATGGAGCCAAGAATGGAGAAAAACACAGCCCTACACTGTGCTTGTTCACTGATCTTTCAGAGACTACAACATGCCGCTACAGTGTGGCCGCAGTCACCTCTGGAGTAACTAAAAATTAACTGTGTTTATTCGAAGACGTCGGGTTTTCTATTGCCTGCACCATTGGCTGGAATATTTATATATTTGTCCGACCAGAACGGCATCTCCTGATAGCCTGGTGGAGGGCAGCAGCACGACATTCCGCTGGTGCAGGGTCGTGGGAGGGACCCTGCCGTAGGCAGGGAATCCATAAATGGCAGAAGCCTTGAATGCGCCCACGAATAGCAGCGACAGATGATATGCACCCGTTGCCGGTGCGCTCAATAGGTTCTCAGACTGCACAAACGGCTTAGCAACTAGAAACGCTGTCACCAGCGCTGGGAGTTGAACAGTGCAATACCCTTGATGATTAGGTCTTTGTGAATACCGGGTATCAAGCACAATATGCTTTTTTCACATCCCGTGGGGTGCGTCAAACAGTTGGAAGTGATTGAAAGACAGCTGGGCGTCAGACGAATCCGTCAATTTCTCTTCAATAATATGTCGCAGAGACCACGGCATGTCAGTGGCAGTTATCAGATGGTTAACACGTCGGAATACTAAAATAAGCCTGGTGATTTTTTTAGGGTACATATTGGATACTCAAGAGGAGAGCAGAGACATAAGCAACAAGGGCAAAGTCAGCCAGTAGAATTGGATTGTGCGAATGAGCTAGCCTGAATCACATGCGTGGTATTGTGTTAGGTTCATAAAATTCGTGGACGTTTATTAACCTTTAAAAACTGCCCGGGATTTTTCCAAGCAAGATACACCTCGTAATCTTCATTATCTTTTGTACAATTCTTGATTTTTAAGTGTCTGCCACGAAGGGGTTCACTCAGTTGTGTGATCAACAATGTCTCCTCTATGACTGCGAAATGTTTCTGTCTCCTAATGTGCCTGCACGCGAAGGCGCGGATCACCACACAGCTTTGGAAAAGAAGAGCTGCCGATCCGCAATACGATTATATAATTGTGACCAGTTCTTAAAGTCGGCCTCGAGGCGTTCTAAAAGGAGGGGTTTTATAAGGCGTAAATACATATCTTTTAGCTGCATATCGTTTCTCAGGATGACTGACAGTCCTCCAAGTCTGCGCTTTGGCTTCAAAGTAAAATGGCGGAGAGCCGTTTCGGTCGACCTCTGGGACACCTATCCCGTGCTTTGGGAGAGGTGCCTGGTTGCGACTGATTAAGAGAAAAATCTTTCTGATTCCACTTATAGACTTACAAAAAGTGAACAGGATCCAGCAACCAGCAATATATGGTTATGTGAAAAATTAGGACGGCTGTAGTGCGAACAATAACAGAAGGCTTGAGTAGGGTTTCCTGGCACTGGGGAGCGCACGCTGAGTGCTTGGCAAAACACAATCAAGACGTTTTTATACGGTTAGAAACAAGGACAAAGATTCGTGTGGCACGAGGACAATATGTTTTCGAGCGCATTTGTTTCACTTCACTGCCATTATTCTTTCTTCAGTAATCTCCCACAGCGCAAACGCAGTTTTTCTCAAAAGGACTTCTGCAAACGCGACCTCTGTAGGACGAGCCACATTTATTCTATTTATCTGAGCACTTAACGAAATGCCATTTGCAATGCTGCTTTGGCGCGGAAGCTCACAGCACTAGCCATTTTCAATGTCCAAATGTGCTTTGTCATTTGTAAAGGCATACCAAAATTAGCGCAAATGCTACAGGAAACAACACATTGGTCCCACTAAAGCTCATTACTACATCCTCATCCTGTCAGGAGTTTGATGCCACCAGTGCAGAAAACCATAAAAACCCAAAAGGCGTGCATTTCGTTTCCAGGCCATCGAACCTGCACATACTTTTTTGCAAGAGGACGCGCTTTAATGTCAGACCACAGGCCCTAAACAAATTGAGCCCTTTCAGCACTTAGCTAGTAATATCTATCGACCAGCCAATCACTGCCATATCCTATCGCTACTGCCGGAGTGAAGTGCTTTTAGAGGTAAATTTTTTCAACGCCCACTACGACGCATATTTACTTTCGCACTTACACTCAGAATAGTGAAAGATCTTTTGTGCACGCTTATATTGCCCTTTGGAAAAAATCCGTTAGTAAGCGGTCATCCAAAGGGCAGCAAGTTTTCTACGCGCCAACTGTAAGCAGCATCACCCGTAAACAACAGTTCGAGTATGCGTACACACCGTGTTGTTTTGTTGCCTCGCTTCACGCCGGTTGTTAAGAAACAGGGCGTGCTGCCTCGATGCAGTATAAACGAGAAACACAATAGGGTCTCCAAAGAGAATGTGATATATATAACGGGCATGTAAGCATTGTTACGGGGTTCTCGGTGGCACTCTGGTGTCCTTGTAGCTGGTTCGTGACAAACACTTGCTTGAGACAGGTGCTGACTACTATATAATTGCTTATCAGAAATCCCCGATTTTTTCTTGTAATTAGTGTTTCACGAACATTTTCTCAACCAGGGCACGTGAAAAATTTTCCATTGATCTAGCAACCCAAATCCGGGAGTGCAACCAAACTTTTCGGCAACTGTGCAGGTAGCGTACATGCAACGTAACAGCAAGAACATGGCGGGTGCAGTCAGAAGACTGCAACCTTATACTTCACCGTTTCGACGCAAAATGCAATGCGGAATATTTTAATTCGACAGTAAACTCTTTCAAGAATTTTTTGTAGTTATTTCGTAATGCAAATTACGATCAGAACCAGATTGCTTACTGTTAACCAGGGTCCATTCCAGAGTGGTTACGGTTGAATTAGTTCGGTGAGTTTCTGGGCACGGAAGTGGGGGATCAAGGAGCGGCACGCAACGTATACTCGGCAGGGCTGTTTTAGTGTGTGCTCAATCAAGGTTGCAGAAACCGACTCGAAACACGTGGCGTTGTCTTCAGACATCACATAATCTCAATCTAACATTATACGCTTATATGTTGGTGTTCATATTTACTAAATGCGAAGGTCCTAAACAGGTTCGCCAGACCAAACAAGCGCTCTCTCAATAAATAGAAGAAAATATATAGATTTGAATGCAAACATGGGCGGAATTAGGATTTGCATATTTCTTTTAAATAGGCACAATTCGTCGGGAGGGGAACGACATAAAAGTCGGATTCTCTTTGTGTTTTGAATTGTGGAAAAACAACATAAGAAATAACCGAAGTACTGAGTTGCTAACTATGGTTAACTGTTTCCTTGGCTGTAGGCTCACCTAACCACTTAAGAAAAAACCAAAAATTTGCCGCCGAGGCTCAGCGAAAAGGGAGGGGCAACACTAAGAAAGTAGGTAATTCCTAATGTAGGTACTTTTGTCATGTTGACATTCCCAGGTGTTCAGTGGTTAATCCACATCCATGTAGTGTGGCAGGCGTGGTAACACACGAGCTTCAAGCTGACAACACCGATTTAGTTTTAATAATTTTTTCGCAGACCCAGTAAGTGCACTAATTTCGTCTTACCGTCTTTAACTCAATAAAGGAGAAACAAATAAAAGAGCCCCATATAGAGGCACGTCAACAATACGCCCCCTACATGGCAGATCAAAATAATCGCACGGCCTGTCCGTCCACTTGTTTCAGCACCGTCAGGACGTGTTTCTACATCACCCCTTTATCCTAGACCACGGTTTTCTCAATTTCAATGTACGTTCGGACATGCTGAATTGCACATTTTCGTTGTTTCTACCCCTACGCTGGCGAGGCTTGCTTTGTGTCAGTTTGTTATCTTCCACCATTACAGATAATATTCAATCGTATACTTAAGTAAACATCCTCTAGGATACTGTGGTTACAGAGATATCTATAGATAACTTAAACATAAAACGCATATATTGAGCCCAGCCTATATAGAATTACTAGTTTGTGAATTAAGCTAAAGCATATTTTAACCACAAGCATCACGTATTTTTATTGGAGCCACGAGCGTAATAATTTAACTAATCTTTGTTCTGGAAAGGAAACGAGCCGACATATAGGCAGCACGATATTACCTACGGAAGCATCAAAAATGAATATTTGCTTTAATGAAGTGCAGAGAGATCCGTAGTTTTTAGATTCGTCATTGTTTGACTCATTCCAAGGAAAACCAACGAAATTCTGAGTGAAAGCTTCGAACCATTGTTATGGGTGGGCTATAGGTGTATTCGAGAATTTTACCCAAAACGCAAATTTGTAAACAAACCCAGTAAAGTTTCTCGTCCACGAGAAACATTTCTGCCCTAATAAAGGACTTTGGAACGTTGTTGTTGCTGCGCAGTTTCTCATAAACTGGACCAAGCCAAGTACTCGGAAAGCACAACTGAGAACGGCTGTCTTTTTTTTTCACGAACCTCGCATCCCGATCGCGAAGTTCGTGAGTCCTACCTCATCTATAAGTTCAAGTTAGCGTCGCTTGGCATCAATAAAAGTTATGGGAAAAAAACGTGTCTTCCCTGCGATTAAAATTTCTGTTCGTTTCTCAGGCTAGTGTTATGACTGTTCATTTCATTCTAAAGATAATATTCTCCCATCAGTTGGCGAGCACAGGTACGTGAGTATAGGCTCGTGCTAGCACCGAGTTTTTTACCACAATGGCTTCACTGAACCAAATTTGACAAACCCGTATGGACATTATGTTCTGGGTAAAAGGCTGCAGCACCTTTGTTAGCTTTGATACTCTCACCTTATAATCAATTTGTGTACGCAAGCGTGTGTGAATACTTTCCTGTCCTCTTTCTTTCTTGTATTGTTTTTTTCTATTATTCGTTGCTGACCGCCTCGGCGTTCGCTGAACTGGTACCATGCGCCTGCCAGATGCATACAACCCGCTGCCCCGTCATACGCGTGCATCTGTCGCTGTTTTCTTTCTTTCATGACTTGTTTGACCTTTTTTTTTTCGCTCTTTGTATGCCAATGTACTTTCATTTCCTGTAGAAACTGCCTGTCCTACTGCTTTTGAGTGCGACCATTGCCTCCCACCAACAGAAGACAAGTGTCTCATGTTTCAATGACCTTACGCTGATTCTTAGAACGGGTGTGTATGGGCAGATGTTCGCCCTTTGTTTGCATGGGCATACATTCTTCAGACTTCCCTCGTTTCGCGTGACTGATCTTTTTGCAAATGTCAAATACGTGCATGGGCATATCTTGTTTTATCCCCTCCTTCCCCTCTGTTGCCAGGGGGGAGGGGAGGATTACCTGGTAATTTTTTTTTATTTTTTTATTTCTTTGTGTTTGGCTCTTCTCTTTTTCCCCATGTTCGTACCGCTTGACTGTGGGTTCTTATTATCCTTTTTATATCATTTTCTTTAATTTTATTTTTTTTCGCGCTCTCTCTTCCACATCTTTCATTCTTTTGCTGCCAACCAACCCTAAACAATTGTACAAACTCTGCATTCGCTTGCCCTGCCCTCGCCCTTGCTACATTTTCTGTATATATATATTTCTGAAACCAACTTATTCTGTACTCTTAAGAAAGGAAGTACTCTGCCTGTAACGTCAGTAAACTTTTATTTGCATGTTTAATGTCTTTCTCGTGTGTCTCTGTCTCTGCTTACCTTTTTTTGCGCTCTGCGTGAGTTTTTTGTTTGCAGACTATATATGTGTGTGTGTGTATATATATATATATATATATATATATATATATATATATATATATATATATATATATATATATATATATTTATATATATATATGTGTGTATGTATTATGAGGTAGGTAGAGACAGACACACGAGAAAGACATTAACTATAAACCTAAAAGTATACTGACGCTTCAGGAAGAGGACTTCCTTTCTCCAGAGTACAGAATTAGTTTGTTTTAGGGTTATATATATACAAACAATGTAGCAAGGGCGAGGTCAGGGCAAGGGAAGGAAGAGTTTGTACAATGGGGTCATGGTTATTGGGCAGCAAAAGAATGAGAGAAATGGAAGAGATGGGGGAAGAACTAAATTAAAATAACAAATATAAAAAAGGGTAACAATAACCCTCAGTGACGCGCTACGAACATAAGAAAAAAGAGCCAAACAAAAAAAGAAACAACCAGGAAAAAAATTAACAAGGTAATTCCCCCCCCCCACCGGGCAACAGCGGTGCAACAGGGGTTAAACAAGGGGATACGGCCCGTTCTTCACATGGCGTTTCGTCATAGGCCGGTTTGTAATAGGCCGTTTGGTTACTTAAGATCATTCATCATATGCCAGTTCGTAATAGGCCGTTTGGTCATCTAGGATCATTCGTCATAGGTCAGTTTGTCACTTAGGAAAGATCGTCACAGGTGCACAAAATGAATGTAAACGTGTAGTTTTTTTTAATCGAAAGAGAGAAACGAGGCACAGGTTTAGTTAGTTTTTTTGTACTTTGGGCCGTAGATGTAGCAAAGCTACACAAAGAATGCAAGCCAGAGTGGGCAAGTAGGGTGACGTGTTCTGACAAGAATATAGGTACGAGTTCAACAACCGAAGACAGAAAAGTGAGAGAGCAACGTAGCCCAACCTATTTCTTGGAAGACGGGCCAGGCGTCGGGTTATAAGTGGTCTCGTAATAGGGAAAGTTGTAGCACCGACCTTCTCGTTCTTGGAAATTTCACACGGGCTATTTTATGTCACTTATTAGTGGTTTATTTCAAGTGGTGCATCTAATTATTTCATAGACCTTTCTCCTGTAACCATCTGAGCATGCGCGGCGCGCCGGTCCGCCATTCTTGGCAGTAGCTTTTGGGCAAAATAAACAAAAGGGCGACCCCTCAGCTAGCTGCTTGGGGAGCGGATATGCGTCCTATAGGGCGGCACGTTTTTATATCCTTCTTTCGGACAGTTCGAGTGAGTGCTTATGTGCACACAGAAAGTCTTTCCAAGGAAAGGGGCAAAATGACCACGCTGTGGGCACTTTCAACCAGTGAAGGAACAACAAAAATGAAAAAAGTGAAGAAAAAAAGTTCTTCGGCCACTGCAAATTAGTCACACGAGCGTGCGCCTGCTACCGTGACATTCATGTGAAAGGCCAGGGGGACGGGTGGGTGCGGTATTCACTGCAGCATCAGGATAATTCGTGCATGGGTTCCCCGAAAGCAAAAAATTTTTTGTTGCGTGCCTTACTGTCAGTTTACGATCGCCGTGGCGGCCGGTAAGAGGACCGGTACTGCGAAAAGGTGTGCAAAGTAGTTATAGTCATGCCTCATCACCACCTATGTCTAAAAAAGCCACGAATTCTGTTTTTGTGTTCCTGTGACTAACTTTCTTATGTTACAAACTTCCCTTTGACGAATGATCCTATGTAGCCAAAAGTCCTATTACGAACCGGCCCATTACGAAAGATCATACGTGAACAAATGGCCTATTATGAACCGGCCTATGACGAAGCGCCATGTGACGAACGAGCCTGCACCCCAAAACAAGATATTTCCACGCACGTGCTTGACATCGTCAAAAAATCAGTTACGTGGAACGAATAAGGTCCAAACAAGATGTGCCCATGCACAAAAGAGCGAACATCTGCCCATACACACGCGTTCTAAGATTCAGGGTAAGGTGACTGAAACATGAGACAGTTGGCTTCTGTTGGTTGCACGAAAGCGTCGCGCCCAAAAGCAGTAGGACAGACAGTTTTGACAGGATATGAGTGTATATTGGCGTACAAAGAGATGAAAAAAAGACACGGTCAAACAATTCATGAAAAGAAAGAAAACAGAAGGCAGGTGCACCCGTATGACGGGGCACCATGCGGTGTGCATCTGGCAGGCGCATGGTAGCAGTTCATGGAACGCCGATACGGTCAGCAACGGATATTAGAAAACAGCAATACAAAAAAGAAGGAGAGAGGAAATCAATCACACATGCTCGCGTGCTCAAATTGACAACAAGAGGAGAGTATCAAAGCTGACAATGGAACCGCAGCCTTCTACCCAGAACATAATTTCTAGACTTGCTTGTCAAATTTGGTTTAGTGAAGCCACTGTGCCAAAAAACGCAATGCTAGCACGAAACTATCACCAACTATGGGTGGTCGCCAACTGATGGGAGAATATTATGGAGGGAAAGAAATGAACAGGCATAAGACTAGCCTCAGAAATACTGCCGAATTTTTATTCGGAGGAAAGACACATCAATTTCGAGTAACTTTTACTGACGCCAAATGACGCTTACCTAAACTTATAGATGAGGCAGGACTCACGAAACTCGCGATCGCGATGCGTTTGAAAAATTGATTCAAGAATTGTGGCCTTAAGCTGTTCAAAAGAATGACCAGGCGTGTTAACATGCTTTGATAGAGGCAAAGAAGCGCAGGTTTTTGCACGAGAGCGGTGATTGTTAAACCTCAAACGAAAGGGTGTTTCAGTCTGGCGGATGTATTGTTTGCAGCAAAGGGTGTATTCCAGCAGGTATACGACGTTGGCGAAATCACAGTTAAAGTTCGCTTTTACATTAACATAATAGTTTGAAGCTGTGGTGGCGGCGCGCTGTGTGGTGATAATTTCTGGGCATTACTTACACCGTAGTTTGTTACAACGCATGCAACCAGTAGGATGTGGTCGGCTGATGCTGGATTTGGTGAGAACGCCGGCCAAAGTTTTGCTGCTTCAATAAACAACGCTTGGCGGCTCGGAAAATATTCTTTTTAGGCGTGACTTTCAGCAAGGATATTGTGATTTCTATCCCTCGATAATATTCTCCAATCATTTGGCGACCCCCCGTAGATAGTAACAGTTTCGTGCTAGCACAGCGTTTTTAGCACAATGGCTTCATTAAACCAAATTTTACAAGGAAGTCTGGACATTATTATGTGTGTAGAAGGCTGCGGTAGCATTGTCAGCTTTGACACTGTCACCTTGTAATCAATTTGTGCACGCGAGAGTGTGCGATTGCTTTCCTCTCGCCTTTTTTTGTATTGCTGCTTTCTAATATTTGTCGCTGACCGCCTCGGCGTACCTTAACTGGTGCCATGCGCAGGCCAGATGCATACCGCCCGTTACCTTGTCATACGCGTGCTCCTGCCTTCTGTATTCTTTCTTTGCATGATTTGTTTGACCGTGTCTTTTTCCTGCTCTTTGTATGTCAATATACGCTCATTTCCTGTCCAACTGCCTGTCCTACAGCTTTTAGACACGACACTTGCCTCCCAACAACAGAAGCCAAGTGTCTCATGTTTCAATCACTTGACCCTGATTCTTAGAACGGCTGTGTATGGGCAGATGTTCGCTCCTTGTGTGCATGGGCATATCTTCTTTGGACCTTCTTCGTTCCGCGTGACTGATTTTTTTGCCGATGTCAAACAGGTGCATATGCATATCTAGTTTTTACCCCTCTTTCTCGCCTGTTTCTATGGTGCTGGGGGGAATTACCCTGTTATTTGTTTACTCGTTGTTTCTTTTTTTGTGTCGCTCTTTTTTGTCATGTTCATACCGCGTGACTGTGAGTTCATGTTATCCGATTTATATTGGTTATTTTCATTTATTTCTTCTCCTCTCTCTTCCACTTCTCTCCTTCTTTTGCTGCCCACCAACCATGATCCCATTGCACAAACTCTCCCTTCTCTTTCCCTGCCGTCGCCCTTGCTACATTTTCTGTATATATATATATATATATATATATATATATATATATATATATAATAACCTTGACACCAATCTATGCTGTACTCTGAAGAAAGCAAAGTCCTCTTCCTGAAGCGCGAGTAAATTTTATTTAAATTTTGATAATTCCTAATGTCTTTCTCGTGTGGCTCTGTCTCTACTTATCTCACATATATATATATATATATTTAAAGTTAAGAGAAAATGTTCCTGGCTATGAGGTTAGCTGCACGATAGAGAAGTCAAACTGAAAAACATAACATTTATTCTAACGTTTCGACCGGGGGCCGGTCTTTTTCAAAGATACCTCAAAGATCTTTGAAAAAGACCGGCCCCCGGTCGAAATGTTAGAATAAATGTTGTTATGTTTTTCAGTTTGACTTCTCTATCGTGTATATATATATATATATATATATATATATAAGACAGAAAAAAAAACAGTTGGCAGTCAAGCAAACTTCGGAAAGCAAAGGGGACAATGTGGTTGGTCATTGAAACAGAAAGAATTTGGAAAGAAAGAAAGAAAATGGAGAAAAAATGCCCGCCAGGTGGGATCCCAACCCACGACATCCTGAATACCGGTCTGGTGCTATAACCACTACGCTACCGGCCGGGCGATTTTCCCCTCCACTTTCTTGGGCATTTATGTTTAGGTATTTTTGTTTCCTGTGCTTCGGGGTGGTAGCCAGCGCCATTCGGACTGCACGGGGTGAAGGGGACCTTCTTTTTAACCCTTTGGTCGTGACTCGAGTGTCTACGACATGTCAAGAGTGGTCGACCAGCGGTCGACCAGCGTTGAACCCTCTCAAGCTTCCTATGGCACCAAGACTGGCAGAACAGAGGCCCTCGCTATGCATGTAGCGAATCAGAATTGGAAATGGGGGCTCGTTGAAAATAAGACAGAAATAAGAGTTGGCAGTCAAGAAAAACTCGGAAAGCAAAGGGGAGGATGCGGTAGGTCATTGAAACAGATAAAACATTTGGAAAGATAGAAAGAAAGGGGACAAAAATTGCCCGGCATGTGGGATCCAAACCCACGACCTCCAGAATACCGGTCTGGTACGATAACCACTACGCTACCAGCAGGGCGATTTTCCCCTCCACTTTCTGGAGTACATATGTGTAGGTGTTTTTGTTTCCTGTACTTGGGGGTGGTAGCCAGCGCCACTCGGACTGGGAGGTCGTGGGTTCGCATCCCTCCTGACGGGCATTTTTTCTCCACTTTCTTTCTGTCCAAATTCTTTATCTGTTTCAATGACCTACCACCTCCTCCCCTTTGCTTTCCGAGGTTGACTTGCCAACTTGACTGCCAACTCTTATTTCAGTCTTATTTTGAACGTGCCCCCCTATTCCTTTTCTGATT
>NW_027526445.1:66535847-66583015 GCF_048455015.1 Haemaphysalis longicornis
GAAAAGACGTTCTACGTCTTCCCGCGGTGGTCGAGGGGCGGCGCTAGTTGACCGCGCTCTGAGCAGTCGTAAATACAAAACCCCGCGGTATAGTCGAGAGAGGAGTCGCCGCGGAACTAGCTCAATGGTAGAGCACCGCACGCGTTATGCGGATGTTGTGGGTTCGATTCCCGCTTCCGGAAAAAACGGCGCATTTTTTCTCGACTTGAATTTTCAATTATTTATTCCTGCATAAAAAAAAGGCAATCATACCTCATTCGGCACTATAAAACACTGTTAAAACGCCAAACAGCACTGGCAATAAGGACTGCAACTTTGATATGTGTCCTTACGGAATCCCTCGTCCCATACGTCTCTGTTCTACAAAATGCATTACAAGGACTCTGGCTTCAGCAGTCTGAAATGTCTTTGGCTATCCCCGACTTCCGACCACGTCTTACGTGCGGCCGCTGGGAAAAGACGTTCTACGTCTTCCCGCGGTGGTCGAGGGGCGGCGCTAGTTGACCGGGCTCTGAGCAGTCGTAAATACAAAACCCCGCGGTATAGTCGAGAGAGGAGTCGCCGCGGAACTAGCTCAATGGTAGAGCACCGCACGCGTTATGCGGAGGTTGTGGGTTCGATTCCCGCTTCCGGAAAAAACGGCGCATTTTTTCTCGACTTGAACTTTCAATTATTTATTCCTGCACAAAAAAAAGGCAATCATACCTCATTCGGCACTATAAAACACTGTTAAAACGCCAAACAGCACTGGCAATAAGGACTGCAACTTTGATATGTGTCCTTACGGAATCCCTCGTCCCATACGTCTCTGTTCTACAAAATGCATTACAAGGGTTCTGGCTTCAGCAGTCTGAAATGTCTTTGGCTATCCCCGACTTCCGACCACGTCTTACGTGCGGCCGCTGGGAAAAGACGTTCTACGTCTTCCCGCGGTGGTCGAGGGGCGGCGCTAGTTGACCGGGCTCTGAGCAGTCGTAAATACAAAACCCCGCGGTATAGTCGAGAGAGGAGTCGCCGCGGAACTAGCTCAATGGTAGAGCACCGCACGCGTTATGCGGAGGTTGTGGGTTCGATTCCCGCTTCCGGAAAAAACGGCGCATTTTTTCTCGACTTGAATTTTCAATTATTTATTCCTGCATAAAAAAAAGGCAATCATACCTCATTCGGCACTATAAAACACTGTTAAAACGCCAAACAGCACTGGCAATAAGGACTGCAACTTTGATATGTGTCCTTACGGAATCCCTCGTCCCATGCGTCTCTGTTCTACAAAATGCATTACAAGGGTTCTGGCTTCAGCAGTCTGAAATGTCTTTGGCTATCCCCGACTTCCGACCACGTCTTACGTGCGGCCGCTGGGAAAAGACGTTCTACGTCTTCCCGCGGTGGTCGAGGGGCGGCGCTAGTTGACCGGGCTCTGAGCAGTCGTAAATACAAAACCCCGCGGTATAGTCGAGAGAGGAGTCGCCGCGGAACTAGCTCAATGGTAGAGCACCGCACGCGTTATGCGGAGGTTGTGGGTTCGATTCCCGCTTCCGGAAAAAACGGCGCATTTTTTCTCGACTTGAATTTTCAATTATTTATTCCTGCATAAAAAAAAGGCAATCATACCTCATTCGGCACTATAAAACACTGTTAAAACGCCAAACAGCACTGGCAATAAGGACTGCAACTTTGATATGTGTCCTTACGGAATCCCTCGTCCCATACGTCTCTGTTCTACAAAATGCATTACAAGGGTTCTGGCTTCAGCAGTCTGAAATGTCTTTGGCTATCCCCGACTTCCGACCACGTCTTACGTGCGGCCGCTGGGAAAAGACGTTCTACGTCTTCCCGCGGTGGTCGAGGGGCGGCGCTAGTTGACCGGGCTCTGAGCAGTCGTAAATACAAAACCCCGCGGTATAGTCGAGAGAAGAGTCGCCGCAGAACTAGCTCAATGGTAGAGCACCGCACGCGTTATGCGGAGGTTGTGGGTTCGATTCCCGCTTCCGGAAAAAACGGCGCATTTTTTCTCGACTTGAATTTTCAATTATTTATTCCTGCATAAAAAAAAGGCAATCATACCTCATTCGGCACTATAAAACACTGTTAAAACGCCAAACAGCACTGGCAATAAGGACTGCAACTTTGATATGTGTCCTTACGGAATCCCTCGTCCCATACGTCTCTGTTCTACAAAATGCATTACAAGGGTTCTGGCTTCAGCAGTCTGAAATGTCTTTGGCTATCCCCGACTTCCGACCACGTCTTACGTGCGGCCGCTGGGAAAAGACGTTCTACGTCTTCCCGCGGTGGTCGAGGGGCGGCGCTAGTTGACCGGGCTCTGAGCAGTCGTAAATACAAAACCCCGCGGTATAGTCGAGAGAGGAGTCGCCGCGGAACTAGCTCAATGGTAGAGCACCGCACGCGTTATGCGGAGGTTGTGGGTTCGATTCCCGCTTCCGGAAAAAACGGCGCATTTGTTCTCGACTTGAATTTTCAATAATTTTTCCTGCATAAAAAAAGGCAATCATACCTCATTCGGCACTATAAAACACTGTTAAAACGCCAAACAGCACTGGCAATAAGGACTGCAACTTTGATATATATATATATATATATATATATATATATATATATATATATATATATATATATATATATATATATATATATATATATGTGTGTGTGTGTGTGTGTGTGTGTGCGTATTATCTGGTTCCGGGGACAGTAATAAACTGCGGAAACGAGACTTTCTGTTTATGTTAACCGAAACTCACAGAAGTACACACAGAAAAAACAAGGACCACTAAAAAATAAGAGGGAGCAATAGAAAGCTAGCGGATAACGTAGAAACTATCGAGAAGGCGGCAGAGCAAATGGTAAAAAGTCCAAACAAACGAGAAACAGTAAAAGTCTGTGAATAAAAACAACAGTCACAATACGTACTCGCTGCTGGACCGGGTTTGTCCAACATGTCCGAGAAGCAGCGCCGTGGTGTTGAGCAGACCAGGCGACGTGTCGTAGCCCAGCGGTAGAGCGCACTCCGAGCTCCAGTAGCGTAGTTAAGACGCAGCTCCTTTGGGGCGTCGTGGTCCTCTACCGATGTCAGGCGAGACGACTTCCTTGCGGAGGAGATGTCCTGGAGGTGTCGCCTGTGGAGGGTCTCTTGGGGCATGGCACGGGTCCGTTCGCCCGACCGCCGCGCATTCCTGTCCCTCGCCACACTACCCAGTCTCTCTTCTCTCGGTGTTCAATTTCAGTGTCGCTTCTCTACCGCCCGCCGGTGTCGTTCGAAGCTTCTCATTGTCCGGTGGCCGGTGCGAGCTTGTGCCGTGGTCGCGAGCACTCGGCGCCGTAACAGGTGTCAATAAAATTGGCTGAGAATCTCGCCCGTGTCATCTGCTTCGTAGTTTCTTTCTTCGTTTTCTTTTAGCGGCGCTTCTTTTATGTCGTCGCAATTTCTTCGCGTGACACGTCTCCCCCCAAGCATTTTTCACTGTAAAAAGTTCACACCCCACTCACAGTTCAATATCACTTCACAAAAATGTCCGAAGTCCACCAGTAGCAGAGGACACTCACACTTCATGATTCTAACAGACGCGGAAACCTACTTCAACAACATAGTGAAGAGAACGCGTGGTTCATCAAGGACCCGAAAACAAATCATTGCCTATATTTCGAAGATCATGCGCTAGCTGGAAAAACACGATCAGGAAACAATCGAAATGTCAGGCTGACGCAGTTTGTCCCGTTTGCTCCACTGTCTATGATGCTACCCCCCGTCTTTTCGATACAAGCTACGGGCCTGGTGGTGATTGGGTTCTTTCTCACTGTTACCTGTTGACGACTCATACATGAATTCAAAGGAAGTGTGCGAACGCGGTGAGGGCGAGCTTTTCTTCCCACTGGCCGATTATGTGGGCGAACAACCGAGTTTTATCGTGGTTATTTTTCCTGCCGGACAGGTTTTTTTGGTTCTCTTGTCTCGTAACTTCGGCCGGCCAAAGCATTTCGGAGCTTACGCGGCCCGTGCTTTATGCTCGACAGATGGACACTCTGGATTGAATAATGGGGTGGTGAAAAGTCGCTGCCTTTTATATGGACATCTTTTGGTACATAGCTCCGGTTTTGAGACCGGCTGTCTTGCAAGCACGGTTTGTGGTAAACATTAACCTAAGCAAACTCATAAAGAGTCACGTGCACAGCCGCAACTTGCGGACTAAGTGAAATTACTTTATCACGTGATGGAAAGGCCTCGTGATATCCCACAGTGACATCATGTCCCCTGTGTTCATTGGCATATCATGCCGCTTCAAGAGGGGGCAAAAGTTGATCTGCACTAGAACATAGCGATGAGAAAGCTTGTACTTGATCAAATCTTTTCCCGCCATCCTTAGATTGACGTGCCGCATTTCACGACGCTTCCATTTCCGCGAGACATAACTTTAGTGGCAAAGTTTCTTTTTCAATTTTTTCACGTGCTCGCCCGTGGTTGTCACGATATTTCTGTATTTCGGCAATGGCCTTCTTTATCGGGGCTAGCTCTTTCAGCGGTTGCCACTCACGAGCCTTCGCCTCGCGCTCGACGGCTTCCTCCTCGCACTAGTAGCTCTGCTTCTCAAGAACCCACTGTTCAAGTTCATCGCGGCTTAACCGCAAGCGCTTTCCCAGGTCAGTTAGCTCTGCCGCGTCCATGTCCATGTCAACAACTAGTCTCGTCCTGTCGCGGACGCAAACTATTATCAGGTTTGGGGGACAATAATAAGAATATATTAAACTGTGGAAACGAGACTTTCTGTTTATGTAACCCGAAACTCAAATAAGAAAACTAGAAGAAACAAGGACTATTAAAGAATAAGAGGGAACAATAGAAAGCTAGCGAACAATGTAGAAACTACCGAGAATGCGGCAGAGCAAACGGTAAATGGTTCAAACAAATGAGAAACAGTAAAAGTCCAGAAATGAAAAAAAGTCACAACACTTGTTCGCTCCTGGAACGGGTTTGTCCCACACATCCGAGAAGCAGCGCCGTGGTGTTGCGGTGTTGTGCAGTCCAGGCGACGTGTCGTAGACCAGCGGTAGAGCGCACTCTGAGCTCCCGTTGTGCAGTTAAGACGTAGGTCCTTTGGGGCGTCGTGGTCCTCTGCCGATGTCCGGCGAGACAACTTCCTTGCGGAGCAGATGTCCTGGAGGTTGCGCCTGTGGAGAACCTCTTGGGGCACGGCATGGGTTCGGTCGCCCAACCGCCTCGCATCCCGGTCACTCTCCGCACTTCCCAGTCTCTCTTCTCTCGGTGTTCTCTTTCAGGATCGCTTCTCTGCCGCCCGCCGTTGTCGTTGGAAGCTTCTCATAGGCCGGTGGCCGGCGCGAGCTCGTGCCGTGATCGCGAGCACTCGGCGCCGGAGCAGGTGTTAATGAACAAGTTTGTCGAAGCAGCTAGCGCGTGTCGTCTGCTTTGCAGTTTCTTTCTTTTGTTTTCTTTAAACGGCGCTTCGTTTATGTCATTGCGATTTCTTCGCGGGACTATATATATATATATATATATATATATATATATATATATATATATATATATATATATATATATATATATATATATATATATATATATATATATATAAATATATATATATATATATATATATACGTGTGTGTGTGTGTGTGTGTGTGTGTGTGTGTGTGTGTAGCGAAACAGAAATTGGAAATGAAGTGCTCAGTGAATTAAGAAAGAATAAGGGTTGGTAGTACAAAAAACCCAGTAAAGCAAAGGGGGAGAATGCGGTAGGTTATAGCAACAGAGGAAGAATCTTTTGAGTCATACAGGAAGTGCTGAAAAAATACCCGCGCTGTGGGATCCGAACGCATGACCTACACCAAACCGGTCTGGTGCGATAACCACTACACTACCAGCGGGGCTGTTTCAGTAACACTTTCTCGGGTATTTATGTTTGGTTTTTTTTTATTTCCTGCACTTCAGGATGGTAGCCAGCGCCACTCGGACTACTCGGGGTGAATGAGACCTGCTTTTTAACCCCCGGGTTGTGAGTCGAGTGTCGACATTTCGAGAGTGGTCGAACAGCGTTGAGCCCTCTTAGGCTACCTTTGGCACCAAGACTCCCGATCAGAGAACCTCGCATTGCATGTAGCGAATCTTGGTGCCAAGTCTTGGTGCCATAGGCGGCTTAGTAGTAGTCTAAAGGTAGCAGTCTTGGTCGATCACTCTCGATCAACGCTGGTCGACCACTCTCGACATGTCGTAGATACTCGAGTCACTGCCCGGGGGTTTAAAAAGAAGGTCCCCTTCCCCCCGAGTAGTCCGAGTGGCGCTGGCTACCACCCCCAAGTGCAGGAAACAAAAAATACCTTAACATAAATACCCTAGAAAGTGGTGGGGAAAGATCCCCACGGTAGCGTAGTTGTTATTGCACCAGACCGATATTCAGGAGGTCGTGGGTACGGATCCAACCGGGCGGGGATTTTTTCAGCACTTTCTTTCAGACTCAAACAATTCTTCATCTGTTTCTATGACTAACCGCGTTCCCCCTTTTGTTTTCCGAGGTTTTCTTGACTGCGAACCCTTATTCTTTTTAATTCACCGAGCCCCTCATTTTCCATTTCTGATGCGCCACATGCATAGCGAGGGCCTTTGTTCTGGCAGTCTTGGTGCCAAAGGTAGCTTAAGAGGGTTCAACGCTGGTCGACCACTCTCGACAGGTCGTAGACACTCGAGTCACGGCCCGGGGGTTAAAAAGGAGGTCCCCTTCACCTCAAATAGTCCGATTGGCGCTGGCTACCACTTCCACGTGCAGGAAACAAAAAATACCCTAACAAAGATACTCGAAAAAGTGGTGGGGAAACAGCCCCGCCTAGCGTAGTGGTTATCGCACCAGACCGGTATTCTGGAGGTCTTGTGTTCGGATCCCACCCGGCGGGCATTTTTTTCACCACTTTCCTACTCTGACCCCAAAAATTCTTTTTCTTAATGGTTGGCCATCAATCAAATGTTATTAGTCTTGATGGCCAACCCATCAAGGGATGGCCATCAAGAAAAGCTACCGGTTTCTTGATGGCCAACACTTATTCTTTCCTAATTCACCGACCCCCTCATTTCCTCATGGCCGACACCATACCCTTGTGCCTCTACTGTTCGGTGGAGCGGTGCGTCTTATAAATATATATATATATATACACATACATATAGAGTGAGGGTGAGAGAGGTCGGTGGTGCTGACCCCGGGTACACTAAAACTTTCCGTATAGGAGTTCTAGGCTTGTACATAATTTATACACGTCGTCGACATTTTTTTGCGGTAGTTATTTGGTACACGCCGTGAGAATATTGATATCCAATGAGGGATGCTTTATTACCCCTTTTGAATTCATTGCCGCGCTAAATTTCTGTATTCAAAACACAAAATGGTCACAGATGCTTTCCGGGACGCCGTATTGCCTATGCCATTTGGAAAAATGTTAACGAAAAGGGCCGGCGACGCAATCACAAGTAATAAATGATTGCCATGAATCTATGAAGATGGCTTAAGTTTATTGTTGGAGAATATCAGTTTCATTGTAGGCAGGAACGTAGGGGAAGGTCCAGCGTATGCGGCTTTGGCTTGAAGCGCACCGCCAACTATGATCGACCACATCAAAGAATATATTACAGACAATAAATAATTGTCATTTCCCCGAAAATCTATCATAGAACATCGCCTGCTCGAGGAGGTTGTGGAGCATTCCGCTAACGAGATGGAAAGAACGCTAGCATTGTCAGCTAATAGGGAGAGTTAAATGTTGGAAATCCATTGGTTATCTTGGGTTGTTCAGCTAGCCTTGTGAACGAATGAAGGAATCTAACTTATTCTTCCTAAGCACCCTTAGGAAAATAAAGTTTGACAGTGAGATGCACAAAATGCACGTTCCGTGTAGAGTGCCGGAGGGTATGCCGCCATTTCGATCACGCAACCGCTAGAGTACCCCTTCACGACAATTCATACCAAATGTTACACCTCTTCCTAAAGCAGGGGCCTCACAAGCACGCTTAAAATATCCCCTCTCTATTTCCTTGCTTTTCTACCGATATACGGCGCCATCTTTTTCGCTCTGACGCGCGGCTGCTCTGACGCAGCCTAGGTGGCGCATAAATCACTGATCAGTATGGCGTCGCTATTGCTGGGCCCTTTTAAATGCTGTGGCCAATCGCTGTTCCCTGCTCGGGGGGAAACGCTGGTAGCTTCCGCTGAGCTGCGCTCCGGAACCAGCGTCACGGCGTGTCTCAGTGGGGACTAATCCCGATCATCGCCGTCCGTCACACGGGATTAGTTGAGTTTGTGGATATAGCGCGTCGTTTATATGGTATGAAGAACGCTGAAAAACACGGAGCGTCTCTGCTAGTAGAACTCTGTGCAGCATTTTCACGATGTGGCATACACAGTAGCAGCTATAACTTTGCACCGCCCGCCAGAGCGGGACAGTTGCTGAAAATTGGTATATCAGTGCGGGAAAGGGTGTGTTAGTGCAGTGAAAGATTGCGCTGGCGATCGTCGTTGGCCAGCCCTCGTAAATCAGTGTCTGAATCACTTACCTTTTTTCAACATCGGAGGGACCAGTTCGGTGTGACAGCGCCGCGTGCAGAAATGCTATCGGTCAGCTGGTCGTCGGTTGCACTTTTCAATTACTGGCGTGCGCGATCGTGTTGTGTTTGGGATCCCCCTATGTGGCCTTGAAATGCTCGTTTGCGCTTTTGTTAAATTTACATGCCGACGTAAGCACGGATGACGAGAGGACAACGGCCGTGCGGGGTTTCGATGCGGGCCGACGAGCGACCGGCCCCCCTGGACGGTAGCTGCTGTAGCAGGCGAAGCTTGGCCGCCATCTGCTAAAAAAGGCGTGACGTAGCGCAGAGCTGAGTCAATGCTCTGTTTCTCTAGGTGGACGTACGTCTCGTCGTTGACGTCACAGCTTAAGCAGTGTTTGGGAGCGGGAGTGAAAGGGTAAATGCTAGGGGCCTTATAACGGGCCCTTTTTAACGAAGCATAACTCCGCTAAAACTCCACGCTTTTAAACCATCTTCACGGCAGGACGTTCCTTTGATAGCACTCCAGCGATAGCGCACGTAAAATCTCAACCTATGAAACCCTGGTAGGGCCCATTTAAACAAGTGTGTAACAAATATTGGCCGCCCTTTTTCATTGTCATCGGAATGAAATGTTTCGCAATTAAAAACGGCGCACATTCTGGGCCTTTCATCCCCACATACAATAAGGTTGGCTAATGTGATGGGAAAAACATCAGGCGTACTGATATCCATACATTAGAGATGACATGGCGAAAGGTCACTTGGTCATACCTTTGAAACTGCCTCCCCCTGAGGTTTGGGTGCAGCAAGCGAATGTGCTTCGTATGCATTGGGTTGCCATACGCATAAAATCGCCACTACGAGGGAAAATACGATCTGCGAATCTTACCGCAAAGCGGCATATGTGTCTCCCTCCCTCCGTCCCGTGTTTTCATTCCGGTGAAGCGAATTTATTTGGCGTCGCTCGGGGGCTGCTCATCGCCACCGCAGGCCCCTCTTTCAGAACGGTTACCATAACTTCAATTCGCCTCACCACCACCAGTGCCTCTTTTGCAATTTCCGCAGTCGGATGGCAGCGGCCCTAGTGTCGTTATCGGATGATTGCGGACAATCAGCAGCTGCGACCGGGGGAGTAAAAACGCCGAACATCGCCGCCCCACCGGCTAGAACATCGCCGCGGCCGTCACCGCAACAAATTCGATCTCGCCCACGAGCAGCGGGTCTTTGCGGGTTGAAAGAATCTTGACCCGTTGGAAGTTATCTTTACCTTGAAAACCATTTCGAGAGACATTGCCACGTCGGCGGCCCTCGTTGACCCGCTTGCCATAGTTCCTCTGGCAGAAGAATAACAATCGCTCTTAGAATGCCTGCATATGAAGTATTTTGTCTCTTCACCGTGGCATTTCACGCCCAATTAGGCGCCAAACCCCATCTGCCGGCTTAGGCGTGCGCAGGATGGGGTTGGGGCTAGGGGGAATGCGTGAGCAGGAGGCCGTGATTCCGCTACCGATGACATATCCGTTTTGGCGGTGGCAAATTTAAACGTGGGAGTGTCATGGCTCAACGCGCCCTGTCCGCTGTCCAGCGCAATCTTGCGGTTTGGGTCTGTATTGGCGCGTTGCAAATACAGTAAGATGCCTACGACTGGGCAGCGGAATGGACACCCACGTGTGTGTCGGCCATAATAAAGGACAAGTCCTTCGAGGGGTTAACTCGCTATTGGACGGGCGCATTTCTTTCGCTTGGAGCAAGTAGAGCGGAAACTGAAGATGCGGCAGCCCGAAACGAAGCGTAAATGGGCGCGAAAACAACAAAAAGAAGCTGTAACCGCTGTTGCTACATCAAGTTTCAGTTTGTCTATAGCGGCGAATCCCTCCCGGATGAACAGCACCTGGCCCGCATGAAGCGCCGACGTCAGACAATGTCACATGTTCCACTTTATTGGCTTTCAGAGCGACATGTTGGACAGTGCCTCTCAATTCTAAGCCCCTGCTGATCACCATTTGCCAGTTTATGAGTGCATGGGTTCGGAGTGGAAGGAGGGGGGCATGCGCAGCTAAAGGTTTTATGTTCTTACTGATGACATGCCCATTTTTTTGGCGTGCGGTTAAAAAGGGGTCATCAAAACGCGCTCTCTGATGACCATTTGCCGGTTTATGCCCGCAATCGTTCGGAGTGGATGGGGGAAGGGGTGGGCGGGGGACGCACAGCTAAAGGTTTTATGTCCATATTGATGACATGCCCATTGTGTTGGCGTGAGATTTAAACGTTGTCATTAAACAACGCAATGCGACCTGTCTGGTGTCCTTAGTGGTAGAGCGGATTGCATTGGATTGTTAAACAAACAGTAAAGTGCCTACAACGGTGGAGCTAAAGAGATAGGTCTACCATTGTACGCTGGGATAACAATCGTGCATTTCAGAATTTCATTCAGGTAATTGTCTAGGAAGTGTGATCAGTGGTAAATTACACGCGAACGTGCTGTGTTTCGTAAACTCCGGGGAGGACGTGCAGCTTTGCAGGTCGTCCATCTTGACATAGTGGAAGGGCACTAACATTTTTCTTAGTGTCGAGCTGTGATTTTGTCAGTGTGAAGCAAAAGAGGTTTCAATTACAAAAGTATTTCTAAGATACCATCAACGAGGTGTGTCAGTGTGTGTGTGTGTGTGTGTGTGTGTGCATGTGCGTGTGCTTGCGTGTGTATGTATGATTGCGTGTGTGAGCGCGTTGGCACGCTTGCGCGCGCGTGTGTGTGTTCATGAATGTGGGAGTGGGCATTCTTGCGTTCGTGCGTGGGCGTCAAGAAGGCAATGTTCAAACACCTACCGCCTGGCGGTGGCCTAGAAAATACTCACTGCGTCACTTCTTTTTAATGACCCATTGTCGTTTTTTCTGCTATGCTATGTCATAATGATGTTATGCTATGACATAATCAAGCTCTGATACTCGGTAAATTTTGTCCACACGCTGGTTTTAGCATCATAATGTCGTAAAATACAAAAGCGGCCCTAAATCTAGATATTATAATAGAATACTGCCAAGTAGCAGAACAGATTGCAGTGTTACTTGGAGTGAACATTTCCCGCGAGGCTGCTCACTTATCCGCAAATGTTGACAAAATCTTCTGGTTGTCCCTGCAAGGCAACTCCCTCTCCTCTGCCCTTCGCCCACCTATCACGCTGTTTCCTACAGGTATCGGCCCACCTATTGGTGGTTCGAAGAGTTTAGTCTTGTCGTGCTCGCACTGTAGTGCCATCTGTTCGTACTGTGGGAACCTAGGGCTCGAGCCAAGAGCGCGAGCTTCAGGCACCGCGCTTGTTTACGTTTTGTCCGTAAAACGTTTAATTTTAAAAGCGTTTTTTCTTCACATGAGTCTTGCAAAATTTCAGTGCACACCAGGCTGTATTAAAAAAAAACACTAGAAAAATCTGTGATAAATTGAAGTACTTCGGCCAATAAACGTAGTAATACTTACTTTTCTCTCCCAACGATATTCACAAGTACTCTCTCACAAGAAAACATCACTCACAAGAAAACATATTCACATATTCACATATTCAAGAAAACATATTCACATATTCACAAGAAAACATATTCACAAGAAAACATCACTCGAAACATTAGTTATATATTGATGTGCTTCCTCAATAGGTGCAATATCATTTTTGCTGTACAACGGTAACAAATATCGAGAATATTTCTTGATTTGCGAGGCTGAAAATGTTTGCCCTATTTTAAAATATGGCTGATTAATACATTTTAAATTTTATCTGGGAGGCTCAATCGATAGAGCGACAGACCACAGTTTTTGCAATTTGCCAGACAACGAAACACTGTCATCTCAGCTAATGCACATAGGAGCCAGTTAGTTCCTTCAAAAAGAAAAAAACAAACACACAAAGCGATGAAAAGCTCCCAGGAGTGAAATTGTGCTCTGCCGGCATCTATGTCGCAGTACGTTTAGGTGGAGAGCACTTTAGGGGCCTGGCTTGCCGTCGTAGACTGTTTGCGACTGTGCGGTTATGCTATCTAGCCACCGCAGTCCCTCAGCGTCAAGCACTTCGAGTCATCCAAAGGTTGCAATTTGCTTGTACCTCATTTCACCCTTCCGGCCAAAAGTTGAGAGGATACTTGAACAAGAGGTTGATATAAGCGGAACTGTTCGAAACTCCTGAAGCTGTGACACTTGTGGTGTACGCCTTTATGATTTAGCGCAAAGAAAATCACCCGTATATTGGAAGCAAAATGTATGTAATTAACAGGCTGTACACGCGTAGATTCAGTTAGGAATGCTCATTGGGTTGGTTTTTGAGACATTAGGCCAAAAAAAAAACTGGCCTTCGAAGAGAAAAAACGACGTGAATAAATGACGCGTTTAAAATGGGCGTAAAAAGCGTCGAGCACGTGTGATATGAACTCAAGCACAAAAAAAAACAGAACTGCCGCTCATGCTGTTCGAGGCAGAACAAGGCACAAAAGATAAAGACGGCAATTAGATAAAGGCGAATAGGGAGGGTTAGATCGCTGGGAAGTCTCGTGGCAGGTAGGCAGAAACAATCTTCCGTTGAAGCCATTTGCAGCGAACCAAGCAGGCAGCGGGTGAATCTGTACCATGAGAGGACGGCGCTTGTGCTGCAGCGCTCATGTCTAGACCTTCGGCGTGAAAAGAGGGTGCAGGAGCAGCCTTAGTGCGCTCTTGCTAAACTCAATGTTTATTATCAAGAACTACATAGAGAAGCAAAATGTGGCCGTCAAGGCCTACTGGTGGGCTTGTGCGGCGTCGCCCAGCAGCAACGGCCTTCACTTGTGTAAAAAACAGTCATTGAAAGTGGTAACTGAATAGGAAGGTAAAAACAAAAAGACAAGCATACCAAAAAAGAGAAAAAGACAAGAAGAAAAAAAGAGAAAAAGCGAACAGACGGAAACTTAAAGGGAGGAAAAAAAGGGAATCAAACAACAACCGACAAACAGAAGCGCGAAGACAAACCGACAAACAAAGATACCATAAATCAACATGGGTTTCAGCTACATGGGTGACATTTTGCTCATCAGAAGAACACCTTTAGAGAACAAAGAAATAGCTACCAATCACAGCATACACATACATTCTTCAGCATATTTCTAATGCCAGCATAGCAGCACGCGAGTGTTTCCGCGTTTCTAAGGGAACAATTCGTCAGGCAATTCGTTGAAGATAGCAGGAACATAGTATGGCCGCGCAGCCATTCCGTAATGGGTACGGACCCTTGGCGCGATATATCGAGGTATAGGCCGCAGAGGTATAGGTTTAACATTGGGAGTTCGGTAATCCGTACACCTGAAATATTTTAGCACGAGGATTTGCTTAGACAGTGTATCTAATGACAATAAACCACTTGCCTAAATACACTGTCCGAATCCGGCAGTGGGACTTATAAAGAACACTCTTGGATATGTTTTTTAAGATACGGTTAACTCTCTTTTTCCAGATAGCGGAGCAGTTGAAAAAACAGCACATGCCATATCGAAGAACACCATAACCCAAAGTTTGAGCTGGAATTTTTCGAACCCAGAAAGGCAGAAACACTTTTAGGTTGTAGAGCATACAGGCAGTAGTTCTAAGCTTTTTACATATGTGAGCCATGTGTGTGTTCCACGGAAGATCCCCATCAAAATGTACACCTTGGGATTTAATAGACTCGACACAGAAAATACGGGCACAGGAACAAAATGCACAATTTGATGAGTGTATTGTAATGAAGCAGTCGTTCGGCACTGTTTTCTGCCAAGTTCGGAAACAAACAAGCCGACTTTTTACGGGGTTGGTTGTTATTAAATTTGCTTCGAACCAATCCGCTATCCTTCTGGCATCGTTTTTAAGATTTCAGAGAGCGAGAGAATAACCATATTTGCCAGGTACCAGCAGGGTGTCATCAGCGTATTGAAAAATTTTCGAATTTTTAACGAGAGTGGCTAAGTCATTAACATACAAATTAAAAAGAAGTGACAAGATGGACCCTTGAGGGACACCTCTTTTAAGTCTGATACTATCACTCAGCGCGGATCCAAGTGATCCCGCTTGAGAACGATGTGGAAGGTAATTTTGAAGCAGAGATAGAAATGGTTCGTGCAAGCCATAACGGTATAAATTAGTGCAGAGTATACCATGGTTCACAGTATTAAACGCTTTCTTAAAATCAAGAAATAACCCAAACTAAACCTCATTCTGATCTATGCTGTTATGAAGGGTATTACACAACTTTTCAAGTAACACCAGTGTGCCCGCGCTGGACATGAACCCGTTTTCATGTTCACTAGGTAACTCATGTTTTGTTACAAAGTAAGTCATGACACCCAATGTGTGCGTTTCAAGAATTGGAGAAAAACAAGATACAACTGAAATAGGGCGGTAGTTTAAAGGGTTCGTTTATTGGCTCTTTTATAGAGGGGAACCACGCGTGCGCACTTTAGTCTGTATGGCCAATAGCAATGTGCAATTATGTTGTTCAGTATAAACAAAAAACACCTTTTATATACTCAACATTTCTGTAGAGATCAGCTATGTGTATGTTATCAAGCCTTAATGATTTGTTGCAGCTTAAAGTACTGACTATGCAAAGGAGATTAGGCTCTGTCAAAAACGGGATCTATTCGGACGATGACACAAGATTTGGTAGTTATTGTTACTTGCACGCTGAACTGGATCGTTTTGTTCCAATGAAAACGATTCATTAAATTTATTAGCCAGGTCGGAAGTAGCGAAACCAAAGTTGCGTTATATTGTGCTGTTTGTAGACAGGCGTTCGTTACCTTGTAATTGATTTACTGAGGACCAAGTTTCAGTCATATTGCGACTAGACGCTTCGAATTGTTCGTTATAGAATTGCCTCTTTCACAAACGAATGTGCGCGGTCACTCTATTTCTCACCGTACGGAGCTCGTCGTGCAGCGCCGCGTTGTCAGGGGATCGGCGACATATTGCCCAAAGCATATTTTTTTCTTTTATCAGGGCGAGAACACCAGGGGTAAGCCATTGATGCTCAACCTTCCGTTTTCTTTATTACTACCGTTTTCTTACACGTCTTCTTTATCTGGCCTAACGTGTGAACGAAAGTGTCATAAGCAGTTGCATTGTTATTATCTAGAATGAAGGAATTCCAGTCAAAGCTAGCAATTTGTTCGTCAAACTTTTTTTTTTATCTAAGATGGTGACAGTATGAGTATGATCCCATTGTAAAGAGTTATATTTTGGTTGACTGACCCACAACGAAGTAGTGATCTGCTAATGTCTGCATAATTACAGCCCCAGCCGTACAAGAACGGTCGGATGCTCGCACGTTGACATGATAAATACATGTACGGTTGAGATTATCTTTTAGGAAATCCTCTCTTCTGGGTTCCCAGATAAGAGGCTCAATACCGAATTCGGAAAAGGCGTTGACGTATTGTTCAACAGCTGACCGATCGCTTCGCAGCAAGTCGATGTTGCAGCCCCCGCTTATGCACAAGTTGCCTGAGCGGAAAGTGTTCCTGCACACCTCCCGCATTTCTTCTGTAAAACAAAGCGCACTTTCGGAGGGAGGACGATAAACTACTTGTAAACGAGTCGCAAGATCATTTTTGGTTAGCTCAAAAGCCAGCGCTTCTGCCGATGAAAATATAGTGTTAATATTTGAAAATAACAAACTATGCCTAATGAACCCGGCAATCCTACCACCCCTGCTATTCTTGTGGGTGAGGAAGTGTTTTCGGTAAACAGGAAGAAAGAAGGTGCGGAACAGGTCGTCAGTGACATTAATTTCAGTGAGTGCAAAAAACTGCAACCGTGTTTGAGAGAAGGTTCGAGATTAGGACAAACTCATCCCGATGTTTTCGAATGCTCCGAATATTGACGTGCAGAGCAGTGCATGAGCTGGAACACAATGGTTGGAAAGCCTTGAGAAAGGTATCAACATTTTGAAATGACGACATTTTTTTCCTGCCTGAGATTAGTACTTAAAACACGCTAGGTGTCCTTTACAGCTTGCCTGGTTTCAGATGGGTGCAAAAGATGGTCGTGTAGGGTCCCCTCGAACCTTTTGAACAGACAATTTTTGGGCCACAGGTAAGGATCCTGAAGGCGCTGGAACGACTCGTCTTCCAAAGAAACATGGAAAGAAGAATATTAGGCATAGGGCGTCTTCAGTCGACGACAGGCCAGAGGCTGTACTCCAATGCTGGAAAATTGTTCTTGGAGCCTGGCCGGTATGATATCCGGATACAGCGTTGAGCCAAACATTGCCCTCCACCGAGGTCGTGATGCCACCACCGACAGTTCACTGGTCACACAAACACCAAAACACGCAGGCCGCCGGGTATTTCCTGTGATGCCGGTAGCAACGCTTGGCTCCTGCAGCCCCGCCGATGCCGTGTGCCCCTGGTCTTCAAACGAGACACACTCTTCGTCCTCATTGTTCGCTTGAAGAGTGGGCGACGAAGAGGAAAGGAAGAGAAACGCAGCATTCTGGGCAGAGCCGGGCGTCTGCGGGGCAGCGGGTTACGTTTCCGCGGCTGTCCTGGTTGGAGGCGGCGAGAAATAGGCCAGACGTGGCGGGCCCGTCAGCCGAGCCAATTCGCCGCGCAAAGAATGCACCTCTTGGAGCAGCGATCTCACTGCGAGGGCGTGGGCCTCGGCCTTTGTTGCACTCTCCCGGCGGAGCCGCTCATTGGCCTCCCCTATAGGGAGGCGAAGCTAAAGTTTGCCGGGTGAGGGAAGCCCTGCCCTCTCCCCTCCGGGGGAGTACGCGGCGGCGGCCGCCGCTTCGGCACGTGCTGCATTTTTCGCGCTAGGAAGAGGGCTGGGTAAAATTTTCTCTTGACTTATGAAACCATACATGTCAGCACGTGTCCAGCAAGTTCGGTTTAAACGTAGAGTAGTTACTGAGTTCATTTTTGTCGACGTTTGTCTTGTCGTCTGCTACAGACCCGCCGCTCGACCGGTAGACTGCCCCGACGATTTTAAGTGGGGAAACGCGTTGTGCGCCGGTCGCCGGCTGCTGTCCTTTTGTCTGCAAGGCGACAGCTGTTCAGCTTGTCACATAGTACTTTTCTCTTCGCGTACTCCCTTCACGTGCTGGCGCTTCGGACATACGGATTTTCTGGACTGCAGCAACACTGAGGCTTGCAAGAAATGTAAGATAAACGTGATTATGGTAATAGGTTATTTTTTACTCTTGACACAATCAGCTCCATCTTATAAAAACTCATTTGAAAGGCACACGCTAATTAGGGGTGCGCTGACAGCGCCGCATTTCCATTTTACTTGTCCTTGAAGGAATTTTTGTTCGCAATGTTTGTCACCCGCTTGGAGTACAAGTATGGGTTAGAGTGACAGTTCGCGGAAACAACAGAACAGCTTGTGGCGTATAACTTTTAATTACTATTAATATACAGAATTTGGTGTATACCTCTTTTATTACCAGTATTTGTAAATGTGGAAAAAAAAAACGAACAACGCAGCAATACCGTCCAGAACACAAGTCGCAATGGCAAGACGGACCATAGCTACTACAGCTAGGTAAATCGCTAGAAACTATTTTTTTTCACCCATGCAAAATGTCAACCTATTGTGTTATATATGAACGATATCAAACTGCACCAGCAAAACAACTCCGAAGTTCATTTATTATAGCGGAAAACAATAATTGGCAGCATGCATTAAAAAAGGGTAGAGGGGAGGACTGGTTAGAACACTAATTCGCATTTTCAAAGCCGGGTAATATAAACTGAAAGCACACAGATACAAACAAAAATGTGCCAACTTCTTTCACCTTTCGAACAAGAGTGATCCATGCTTACTGTCTATCCTTTTGGTGCGCTTTCGCGGGGAATATGCATAATTTAACGAATGGATCCGCTTCTTTCGCCTTGTTACTGTCGTGGCAGCTGACCATGGAAAAATAGGGGGGGTTTGCTTCACTTTCAGTTTCATCTTTTCGTTTCGGGCGAGTGAGGAGTGTTCCCGCCGCCCTTTGTACGTGCTGGCTTAAGTGGCTCGCGCAGCCGGCGGTCGCTTTCTTCGCATTCGTGAGTAGGGGGCTGGATGCCTCAGGCAGTGCGGGAGGCAGCGCGAGCTACGCGTGCACTTGCCAGACGCGGAGGAGCGGGCCGGGAGGCGTCTGCTTCACAAGAGCACTCTTTATCCTGTGAAACCGCCGGGGCGCTCGGCAGTTGAGTGATCGCACGCGCAGGGGCACGAGAGCAGACGTGCCTTCGCATTGCTCCTGTGAAAATGTTTCTTTCTGCGTTCAAATCGTCATTCGTCGCCCTAAAAGTAGTGTCACGGGCGAATTTTTCGTCCCTGGAAACCCCTTGAACGATCGGAGTGCGCAGTGAGTGCGATTTATCTTACTTTTTTGCTTCCTGTTGTCGGGCCACGCTAAACGGGCTCCCTAAGCCTAACCGCTGGGCCAAGAGACGTTCTTTTTGCCGGCACGCCGCCGCCGGCTCGCCGCCATGCCGCTCAGCCTGTAGTGAGGCTGCTACGGCGCTCATCTCAATATGGCCACAAGATACGTTCATCGAGGCGATGGCTGGATGGACGTTGTCAAGAAAAAAGCACCGCCAAGCTCCCAAACAACGCTTGTCTTGCGCCCACAACAGGGGTTCCTGTTGAATTGCACAAAACCAATCGCCGTTACCATGGCGCTGAGAGTTGCAGCGCAACTCACAGACGCAGAATCCAACGCCACGTCTGTGGACCTCCAAGCACAGAAGAACATCGCAGTTATCATGACCAGTATGTCCAGCGCTGCAGCCAAACTTGAAAAAATCCGAAGCGTGAAGATACAAGGCGAAGACTGTGCTGTTGTTGTGTACACGTTGCCTCCGGAAGACTCGTGCAAGGGGGTAATTCACAACGTGACTGCCGGTACACCCCCGGAAGAATTATTAGGCAACCTGAAAGCAGAGGGTACAAACATAATTCGTGCGAGAATGATGGGGAAGTGTGAGACAGCCATCATTACTTTTGAAGGTACCTATATTCCACGGAAAGTATTGTACTACCAAACCGTGTATTACTACACGCCGCACCGACCTAAGGCGCAATTTTGCACGACATGCCTCGCCATAGGGCATCGAGCAGACGTTTGCCCACATGCAGGAACGCACAGGTGCAAACACTGCGGCACCCAACTTGACTCCCTAGAGCAAGAACATACTTGCAATCAAGAATGTGCAAACTGCGGACAAGATCACCCCGCGGACAGTCCTAAATGTTCTGTAAGAAGAAAGGCCACAAAGCGCTGTCGAAGGCCGCTTACCTCAAGCGTCTACGCATCCGAGAGCAGCAAATGGTCGACCACAAGGAGCGCAAGGAAGTGCGTGTCGTCGGCGATGCCACAAGTCAACCTTTCTCCGCCCTAAACAACCTGGACGAACGCCGCCTGCAATACGTGGACGACGATAACCCTCGACGACGGGGCAGTAGTAGAAGCGCAAGCCGAGGTGGAAGCCAGAGCCGAAGTAGCAGTGTTGTCAGCAACCGCCACACAAGCCGGGACCGCAGTCGAAGCAAGACCAGGGCAGCCTACCGTGGGCGCAGCCAAAGCAAGATCAAGAAGAAGACCCGGGGTTACAGCAGAAGCCCGGATACAAGACAAATTCGCAGGTGAGTCAGAACAGGTTGGATCAATTGGATATACAACAACGGCAACACAGAGCAGCACTTAGTTATCGACAAGCCCTAATCCGCAGTTCACACTCACATACAAATCAAAAAGCTCTAGAGAGTACCCCCGTTACGTCTGACGAGGGAAGCACAGACAATATCATGGATACGGAGCACTTCCCAGTCCTACCGCAAACCGATTCAAACGCCGAGAGGAGTATAAACACAACGGCGAACGGCAGTGGGGAATCCCTCCCTAAAAAATCGAAACTTGCCCAAGAAACGGCTCCATCACTAGCTGAAGAATTCGTCCAGTTCAGGCAAGAAAGTGAAAAGCGTTTCGACCTGATTTTAAGACGATTAACTGAACTAACCGTCCCTACTCCACCCCCGTCATAACCCGTGGTATCAGAAGAGGTAATTGCTCTCACTAACGCAGTCTCGAAATTAACCAAACAGGCTGAGTCTCTAGTGACACGCATAAGCAAGCTAGAGGGACAACTATCCTCTATAAAGAGAACGGGCAGCTCGCGCCCCAGACCATACCCTGCAACCTCAGGTTATGTCAACAACGATGAATAACTCAAACAAGGACACATCCACGGGCTGCCTCAACATCTGGCAGTGGAATTGTAGAGGTTTCGGTATCAAGAGAGGTCTCCTAACCCAATACATTCAAATGGCACAGTTCGAACCAGATATTGTTCTCCTCCACGAGACAGGACGTACCCCAACAATTCCTGGATACACAACTTATGAACCACAAGATCCCTGCAAACAAATTGCTACTTTTGTCAGAAATGATCTAGCTATCCGTTTAGTAGCTGAAAACACGAACACCGATACGCATTTTTTGACAATAGAGGTGGTGACTCCAATTAAAAATAAGGCACACGATGAACAAAAAATATACATCACGAACATATGCAGCCTTCCGAAAGCGAAAGGATGCCATTTTTACCAAATATTTTCGCAAAGACCAGGACGACGCTTTACCCACCTGGTGGCAGGGGACTTTAACGCAAAACACACAGCGTGGGGTTACGAGAAGTGTGATTTGAAAGGTAACGCGCTGGAATCTTTAATACACAGGGAAAACTTTACATTGCTAAATGACCCTTACTCAAAGACGCGTGAAGGCAACTCAGTTCAGAAGGACACAAGCCCAGACTTGACACTAGTCAAGGGATCGCTTCGATGCCATTGGCATACGAAAGCAGAAACTCTAAGTAGTGATCACACGATCATACACACAGAAATTGCCATATCCAAATTTAAGAAGACAAATAGAAAGGTTTGCATCACGAATTGGGATAAATTTCGTAAAAGACCGGGAACGATACAAAGCCCCACCCTAGCAGAATGGAATGCAAGGATATTACAAGATGTGGAGTCGCGCTCCAAAAGTGTATCAACTTCTGATAATTACCCGGAGATAGACTCCCATCTTTTGCACCTATTGGAAGCTAGGCGAGGATTAACCAAGAGATGGAAAAGAAACAAACTGAACAGGAAGCTGAAAAAACGAATAGCAAACATAAATGTCGAAATCCAAACATACGCCTCTCAACTCACAAGAAACAATTGGTACAGTATATGCAACCAACTAAATGGCAATCTTCACCTGAAAAAAGCCTGGTCTTTGATTCGGTGTTTGATACAGCCGGGGAAGTCCAGAACAGAAATAAACAAGCGTCTAGACATTTTGGCAGCTAACTATAACAAGGTAGAGGACCTTATAGACGAACTAGCGAATGTCTATTTTCCCAAAAGAGAGTAGCCGGCCTACAAAGACTACAACGGCAAGACAAACAACATGTGCTACCTTAACCAGCCAATCCCTAGGGCAGAGCTTACTGAAGCTATTGCTGAAGCTAACGGGCACTCAGCCCCGGGGCCAGATCAAATTGGGAACGGTATTCTTCGCAATCTAAATGAATCAGATTATGAGTATTTTCTGCAGGTGATGAATAAGGCTTGGGGAAGTGGAACATTGCCGCAGGAGTGGAAGGATGCTAGAGTTACGTTCATCCCTAAACCTGGAAAACCTATAGAGATTGAAAATCTGTGACCCATCTCTCTAACATCATGTCAAGGCAAGTTATTAGAACGCATAATCTTGAAACGGTTAGTACGATATCTTAACGAGAAGAAGTGCTTACCGTTCCAGGTGATTGGCTTCAGGGAACATATTTCAACCCAAGACGCCCTCCTTCAGATTAAAGAAGACGTGATCAACAATCCAAGCGCAGCTCAAAATAAAGCCATTTTAGCAGTCGATTTAGCCAAAGCATTCGATAATGTCACACCTGACGGCATCCTTGAAGAGCTAGAAAACACTGACTGCGGTGACCGTATCTACAACTACGTGAGAAATTTTTTGAAAGACCGCACTCTACGCATTGTCCTTGGATCGCACACATCAGAAAATAAAAAAGCACCCAAGCAGAGGTACCCCACAGGGATCGGTACTGTCTCCCATGCATTTTAACCTAGCCATGTGAGGAGTTGCCAGAAAACTGAAGGAAATTCCAGACATAAAGTACACCTTATACGCGGATGACATTACAGTATGGATAACTAAGGGTTTTTTGGGGCACATTGAAAGCACGCCGAAAGTAGCACTAAATACAATCGAAGAGGAGGATTGCTCCCCTGCAAAATCAGAGGTACTTCTCTTAACGAGGCATACCAAACGAAACCCCCAAGGAAAAGTTAATATGACCTTAGGGGAAATTTCCATCCCACAAAGAGCGGAAATCAAGGTCTTGGGGCTTTGCATCCAAAAAGACGGCAAGTCTTATACCACAACTCAGCAACTTTTGAAGCAAGGCAATCAGATCATTCACATGATGAAAAGAATCACCAACCATACTATTGGATTGAAGGAGAAGGAAGCCTGAGACTCAGGGATGCCCTGATAATTTCGAGGTTTAAATATCACCTCCCGTACTTAAACCCATCACAAACAGAAAAACTTAAGCTAGATGCCCTCATCAGAAAGGCTACCAAGGTTGCCTTAGGAGTACCAATGTCTACTAGCGACGAGGCCCTACTCAGGACAGGTACTCACCATACGATTGATGAGATCGTTTCAGTTCATTTAGCAAACCAAATTCAAAGACTTCGGTCAACAGCAAGGCAGGAACATCCTCAGCAGCATCAATTTTGACCCACTCGTCGAAACGAGGCACAGGAAGTCAAGGGCCCATTTCTCGACAGCAAAACTCGAGACCCACTCAAAGTACCCCTTTACCCAGAAATATGGATCCCGAAAGGAATGAAGACAGAAGACGGCAAAGAGTTAATTTTTTACAGAATCTTGTGAAAAGATCTTCAACAAGCCAAGCAATATACTATGTAGATATTAGTTCCAGCAGAGGCAAGCGCAGCATCGTAGTGCTGAACAGAGCCCTTAATCCGGCAGTATCCTGCATTCTCAAAAGTGGTGCCAACATAAACACAGCAGGCACTGAACTCCACGCCATCGCCAGAGCCATTAGATACCACGATACCTTCACACCACATAGTCCGCATGATACAGAACTCCCGGTGATCATTTTCACAGATTCCCAAGAAGCATGCAGGCAAATTATACTGAATGACATGAATAAAGACACAGCAGATTTATTTAATAGTCACTGTCATCATCATTACGATATTATTTGGACACCTGGCCACGCGAAGATGTTTGGCAACGTTCGGGCAGACACGCTCGCCCGTTAGATAAGAATCCGGGCACCGAACATATCCCTGGAGAGGTCCAATTGTCGTGGCATCATGAACAATACCCTAAGAGACCTTAAACTAAAAAGAAGAGAATTACCTCCACTTCACCCTAACCTAGACAGGCAGCAATCAGTATTACTGAGACAAGAGCAGACTAACACGACATGCACCCCAGCTAGACGATATCATTTCTCTAAAGGAAGAGCACAAGAACCACCAGTCTGCCAACACTGTGGTGGATATCCTAATCAGCAGCATATCCTATGGGAATGTCCTCACACCATTCCCAGCATTCCTCACTTTCACACACCAACGCAGCTGCCATATCCCGTTGACCCAACCTGGCTGACTCTCGCCTCTACTTTCGAGGAGCAGCTAGCTCTAGTGCAATACATCAAAAACGCACTAGAGCTGAGTTTCCCATTCACTGAAGACGACCTGTAATTGGGTTGTTTGAACCGCCTCTGGTTCTAAATAAAGTTTTCTCTCTCTCTCTCTCTCTCTCTCTCTCTCTCTCTCTCTCTCTCTCTCTCTCTCTCTCTCTCTCGCTCTCTCGCTCTCTCGGCAGTTCGAGCGGCGCGTAGCAGACGACGCGTCTCTAGCAGACGACAAGACATTCACCGGCAAAAATGGACCCAGTAGCTACTCTACGTGTAAACCGAACTTGCTGGACACGTGCTAATGTGTATAGTTTCATAAGTCGTCAGAAAATTTTACCCAGCCTTCTTCCTAGCGCGAGAAATGCAGCACGCGCGCAGCGAAAAAAGCACATGCCGAATGGGCGGCCGCCCCGGCGTACTCCCCCTCCGGGTAAGGTCCCTAAAATTACTAAGGTAGCGCCAACTGCTCCCTCCTTCTCCTCTGCCCTCCTCTTTTTTCTCTCTCCTCACCCGCGGCGCCGCGGTCCCTTTAACTCCGTGGCGGCGCCGCCATATTTGTTGGCTTCCTCAGAGCAGACGCCCTCGCAACGCTTCGGGCCGCTCGCTGCAGTTTTTCGTGCAGTTGGCTCTTGTTTTCACGCCGCAATCGCTCTTTGGTAGCATTAATAGTATATCTAGAGCCCCGTTTTACCAACACGCATTAAGTGAGGCTGTTTTGTTGTATATTTTTGTCTAGAAGGGGATATTTGCGGGGTGGATGCCGCGGGCGCATACGGACAGCGCGGTGTTTGTTTACGTGTGTGGCATGCTCAGGATAGTTCGTGAACGCCAAAGGATCGAACGTGGACGTTTCAAACTGCTCTGTTACAGTAATTCCGTTCTTGCATTTGCGTGATTAAGTTGTGGTCGTGCAAGCGCTGCACCGAGGGCTTGTGCAAGGTTCGTGGTCACCTTGGTTCGCGGCAGTTCGAGCGCTGCACCGGCTTTTTTGCGTTCGCGTTTTTTGTGTTAGTTGTAGATCATATTAGCCAGCGCTCAGTATGCGTCCCGCATTAGCTACTGACATTCATGCCACCTTTATTCCGAGCACTTTCCGGTGCTTTGACGCTGTTGCAAAATACGTCACCTTCACGTCGTAATAGGCTGCTGTCAAGGTCAAAGTTCTCGCGTCTCCTCGTTGGCCTCGCCCATGACGGCTGTACGGTTGGTAGCGCCTACGTGACACAGCAATGTTCGTGCGATTGGCGTTCACAATCACTTCGAGTAAGGCCCTGTCGGGCATATCTGGTAAAGGCTGGCACAAAGAACGCGCAGTTAAAGTATGCGCTCAGCTTACAATTAGCTGTAGTGCCCAGTTCTATAATAAATACCGTATTTTAAGGCCAGAAGCGCGCTAACAAGCGCAATTGTGAATCGTTTTTATGCTGTACAGATAACATTGATTCATGTGTGGGCTTTGATAAATTACAGCTTGCTATAGCCGAGCTGGCCGTGTCTGCACTGACCTTATTTAAGCAGCCGAAGGCACAACAAACTCGGCATCGCGAAGCTACATAAAGTGACGCCGACGCAACACTTGTTTGAAACGAGCAGCTGACTCTCCGGTTGTTATCGGTTGTTATACGCTGGCGGCTTCGATAAGGCCTGCTCCGAGGCAGCTGAGCCTAAAATGGCAAATTTAAATGGACAGTGGCAGCGAAGAGAAGAAAAAACAAACAACGCGGGGACGAGGCACTACGTCACTGGCTGTTGGCCAATGGCGCGCGGCGTTCGCCGGCGAAAAAGAAAATGGCAAAAAACGAAGGAGGAAAGGAGCGCGTGCGAGGGCAAAAGGCGGCGAGATCTAAAGATGGCGCTACCTTAGTAATTTCAGGTACCTTACCTCCGGGGAGAGTGCAGCGCCACCCGGCGATCATTCCGGAGCCTATAGGCTCCGGACACGGCCTCCGCAATCGGCTGCCGGCGGCGCGCCGCCGGCAGCCGATCGCGGAGGCCGTGCTCCGGACAGCGCCCAGAGCGCGACACGGAGCCCTCAACACCCAGCGCCTTCTTCGGTAGTATGCGCAACACTGGGTCGGTCCCCGAAAGCCGGTACGCTGCTGGCTCGGGGGCGCTCTTCTTTTTGCAGCGCGGATTAAGCATATTAGTCACCACTTTTGGGCTTAACACGAGGTAAGAAATTTTAAAGTAATCCTGCCACATACTCTATGTGAATGAAGAAAGATTTATTCGGTTGAAATCGCGTATGAGAAGGCATACAAAGGCCGCACAGGCGTGATGCCCAGAAGAGAAACGCTTGGACAGCCTGCCTGCGGGGCAAACCTTTCTCACGATCAGCATGTTTCGCTTCAAAAGAAGACGTAATTTATATTGTTCAGTCCACAAAAGAGGAGGCTTTGTCTGCAAATATATCAGATGTTGGGCGATGTTTCCGCGCGGGGTATTCCATCCATGTGAGTGCACTTGCATGCGACTGCAGAACTACTAACTGGACCACAGGGGAGTTACATATAGGTCTTTGATCCGAATGTGATGCTCCATACATGTAAGAGTATGAAATTCGCGTTTGTTGGGGTACAGCGAAAATGCGGACTTTAATAAATGCCCGCTTCGCCGAGAAACTTTTGGGCTTCGAGTTGTAGCCCAGTACGTTAGTTGCATATATGTAAACACGCTCCCAAAAAAGAAACTTATCACGAGAAGGCTATCACAAGAAATTCTTTTGGTCAGGGATGGGATGGGGGAGGGGTAAGCATAACATCTAATAGGCGTATCGGAATAAATTACGGAATATTCATATTCGGGTATTTTTTTTCTCTGCACGCCAAGGGGTTCGGCAGGAGACCTCCGTTAGGAAGGAATAGTAGCGCTTTTATAACCATCAACACTTTTGCAACAAAAGTCACGGGAGAAACCATTTAGTTCCCTGAGTACACCCCTTACTGTTCCGGAGTGACTGCTATCACAACGGATGGGATAAAGTTTGTCCTCCTCCTCCTCCCTGAACGCGAAATTTTTTAAATGCAGAGCATTTTAGTAACTCACGATGTCATCCGCGTTGGCGTCCGTAGTCCGCATCACTCCAAAGAAGAAATAATATAAAGAAATAATATCTTCCGGCGCCAGGTTTCGATCCCACGACTCTGCGGGCGGAACGCAAGGTGCACGGCACCTTACCGACTGCTCCACGGAGCCAACACAGAATGGAAGGTTACGCACGCGCCTTATATCCTTGACTCATTCAACCGTCGGCCACAGGTGCGCCCTCTCCCCCGCGTCCTCCTCGCCTTCTCTCCGCTCGCAACACCCTCTCTCGCCGCGTTCGGTTCGCGTTCATGTGGTGGCGCGATTTCGGCGCTATAACACTCTCTCGCGAAGGGCATTGGATTGGATTCGATTGGATTGGATTGGATTGGATTGGATTGGATTGGATTGGCTTGGCTTGGATTTGGATTGGGTGGGATTAAAGTGGATTGTGTTGGATTGTGTTGCGTCATAGCCGCGCCACGTTGCGTCGTAGCCTCTCCACGTTGCGTAATAGCCGCGGCAGGGGGTTCACGGCACGTTTCACGTTTCACCATCGACTTCATCGACAATGTCTACGCTGGAAGACAACACTTACAACAACAACAACCAATACGTAATCCATAAGACTTGCAGGCACGCCCCCCGCGGAAATGCTCTGCATTTGATCGTGCCCCTCGCGAGGGGGATGTTTTGATTTTTAGAATGTGTTTCTCGCCGTGGCCTTCGCTGGCGCCCGTGCGCATCGACGAGCGCCGGCGCGGCTCGATGGAGCATTTGACAATTTTTTTTCCTGTTTACATACTGTTCCAACTTTGATTGCGGCACGTCCTACCTCTATTATAGTTTGCTTTAAAGTTGCTTAGGCAACAATTTCATTGTTTCTTTTGCAAGAAGAGGCGGTGATTTTATGCTATCCAAATGCTCGCGAAACATTTCGGAACATTAACGCCTATAGTGTCCGCCCCCCATATTTGGTTATATGTATTTAATTAGACGGTATAAGCCCGTGCAATATTAGATGAAGCAGAGTACAACCGCTGGGTGATAAAGCTACAATGCTATAACTGTGTTTGGGGGCCCTCTTTGTTAGCGAATTCAAAGCGCAATTATGTGTATTGACCGCCTGCTAACCAGCCTACTAACAACCTGATCGAAAACCACGGCAGCATGTAATCCGCTCGCTTAATGTGGGCCTTTCAAGATTCAATAAGCATGCTCGGTATCTGCAAAAAAAAAACACAGAAGAAGAATCCGCGGGAAAATCTAAAGCCTCGAAGAACACATGCTTCCCAGTTGTGCTAGCCTAGGGCTCGGCAGCGAGGCGACAACATTTTATCAGTGCCCTGTTTTATTTGGAGGCTTCCCCCAACTGTATAACATTTTGCATGACTTTGTTGCACTATGTAGTGTATATACGCGCAAATAACGTTATAGCAAACGCTTTTTGCTAAGTTGCGTTCACTGGCGCTGCGGTCGGCGCGGCGGGACCGACCCAGGGTTGCGCGTGTCTGTCGCGGCTGGCGCTGCGCTCGCGCGGCAAACTTCGCTGTCCGGAGCCTTTAGTATATAGTTACAATGAAGTGATTCGGTTCAAATCAAATGATTAAGAACTGCCCTAGAAATAAGATCAAACTCCAATGGGTACTTTTATTCCCGTGTGGGATTGCAAGGGGAGACAAAAAAAAAGAGACTATAGAAAAGAAAATGTAAAAGACAGATTCAAAAGGCAAAAAAGTAACAGAGACGCTGCCTTAGTGGTTTGAATTGCCCCGCAAAAGAAAGGTCAGAAACGCCGGTCGAGCGTCGTGCTTCGTCCTGAAGATGACCCTCGACAGGTGAGGTAAAGCCACAAGGTAAATCTTTGCATCACGCCATATACGTGGCGAACTTCCGGTCTTGTTCGTTGGATAAGCCGGTAATATTGAAAGTTAAAAGTCTGCATTCAAACTTTTTGGGATACCAATGCCGGCAAAGGGTTTTCTACTGGGCACTTTCTTTGTGGCGTAAGTGCAATACCTGAAGCGTTGTAGACGCTCTGACTTGTCTGTTTGTTGAGGCCGCAGATAAAAGCATCAGAATAAGAAAGTGGACGCCGATTACAATTCTCCCTAATGCAAAATTTGATAGCTGCGGTAAAGATAGTTACTTTGTGACGGCGCACAGATGCTTACCTACTTCACTTTTCATCATCCCCAGCATAATTTGGCTCCCATTATGTAAACTTCGCTTTCCTGCTACCAGTTCGATCATAATCATTCCCACCATTAGCCCTCTCATTAGATGAAGTTGACTTTCCTGCAGTGCGTCCTGGCCTCAAAGCACCTTCAGCGACGCATAGAGCGCTCCACTTTAATAAATTGTGTGAATATGCCTGTCGTATCAGAAAGTAGTCATCAGCAATACATACCACGCCTACGGTTGCCGAAATTTCTTATTGTTGCAGTTGACGGAAACTATGGGGACATGATTTGAATTTGAATATGAATTTGAATTCTCTGTTATTTCCAACGGTGTGAAATACATACAAGTTAGTATACAGACAAGGGTCCAATAGTGAACAGACTGAAACGGACCCTTGCTTAATTATATCAAATTAAAAAATCTACTGAAAGCAGCAAAATAAAAAGCGGTAACTAAAATAATGAACACAGCTTAGGCAGCGTTAAAGTAGAGTAAGAGAAAGTGAAAAACTCGGTTAAACAAAAATGAGAGAAAAAATGTGTTGCACCATGCTAGCACAATAGTAATTCAAACAAGGTAAAAATGTTGACAGCAAAAAAAAAAAAAAACATCAAGCACACTTGCATTACATATACAATAAACTTCCTTTACGTATACAATATAGCTGAACTCAGAAAACTTAGGAATTGCAAAGGGCAGCAACATAGGAATACACATAATACAAAGCAATTCATACATCTATTCAACAAAAACATTTTTAGCAAGTGCTTTAAAGAAAAGAATGATGATGAAGATTTTAGTTCTGCCGAAAGACTATTCCAGAATGAGATAGCTGAAACAGCCGATGTCATCTGACCATAGTTACTTCGGGCTATCGGTAATAAGTAGTTTTCGTGTGCTGCAAATCTGGTGGAGTTATTTCGTAATAGTGGTCTCTCAATAAATTGGTACGATAAATTATTATCACGCAGTTTCAACACAGACGTAGGTATGTTGTAATTGAATAAATTTTTAACCGACAAGACATTATTCTGTAGAAGCAAAACACAGGCTAGCATGGAATGAACAGTTAGTGAGCCTGATTTTGAATATGTTGTAATGGTGCTATATAATAGGTATGATAATAGGTAATATAATAGGTAATATAATATAATAGGTAATATAATAGGTATATATAATAGGTATATATAATAGGTATGATAAATGTTACCCCATGCTACAATACCATATGTGATATGACAATGAACGAAAGCAAAATAAGGAGACTGCAAATGCTTGGCGTGAAAAAAATGCCCGGAATTTTATAAGAGCTCGAATGCAAACAGCGGTTTTCGTTCTAAGGTGATGAATGTGTTTATGAAATTTCATATGCGAGTCTATGAAGACTCCAAAAAAAAGGACCCAGTCACATGTGGTTACGGTATTGGAACACATTGAAATGGTTGGAATATATAATAGGCGCTTCTGTGGTAGTCTAAAAATCATCAATTTAGTTCTTGATGGATTGATTATTAGCTGGTTGATGAGGCACCATTTAGCTACTTTAGTTAAAACATTATTCAGGTTAGAGTAAGATTGGAGAAAGATTCATCAGCCCAACATGCTGTGGTGTCGTCAGCATATAGAACACAGTATGAGGTAATAATGGAGTCAGCAACGTCTAAATTATAGATAATAAACAGTAGAGGACCTAAAATAGAACCTTGTGGCACACCTTGATTAATCAGTTTTGTCATATGAATACGCATTAATAATAGAAACACTACCTTCCTTCATAATAGAGAAATTCTTTAGAAAATATAAACCTGGTGTGGTTAATCTAGAGGATTCAAGTTTGTGGAACAAAATAGCGTGATTAATAGTGTCAAAAGCTTTAGTAGAATCTAAAAAAGCGAATCCCACAAACAGACCTAAGTCAAACGATTTTTTAATAAACTCGGTACAGAAAAAAAAAATGCGAAATTAGTGGAACTGCCAGAACGAAAACCAAATTAAGAGGGCCAAAGTAATTTGAATTTAGTTAGATAGTTATATAGTTAAATAGTTAGATAGTCGATTAGAAAATAACTTTTTGATTAGTTTACTTAGAGAAGAATGGATAGAAATGGGCCTCTAGTCAGATATTAGCTGCTTGTCTCCTTTCTTAAAAAAATAAATAATCTTAGCATGCTTTAGAACGCTTGGGAAAATGTCGAGTGCGAAAATCTCATTATTAATGATGTAGAGAGGAAGACAAACACAATGAGCAACAAGTTGAAGGTAATATGCACAGATTTTATCTAAACCAGCTGAAATATCCTTGAGGGTAAGAAGCGTGGCACGAACTTCATTGGGAGTGACAGGAAAACGATACAAATTATGTGACGAACGACACTAATGGCAGCCCACCATTGTCCCTGAAGAAGAAAGTGTATTACAGCCGCATCTTGCCTGTACTCACCTACGGGGCAGAAACATAGAGGATCGCTTAAAGGGTTCAACATAAATTTAAGACGACACAGCGAGCAGTGAAACGGAAAATGATGGGTGTGACATTTAGGGACAAGAAGAGAGCGGAGTGAGGAAGAGAACGCGTTAGTGTTAAGGACATATTATTAGAAATTACGAAGAAGTACTGTGTGGGAGGATATGTAATGCTAAGGCAAGATAACCATTGGTCATTAAGTGTAACCGAGTGGATACCCAGAGAAGGCAAGCGTGGCAGGGGGGAGGCAGAAGCTTAGACAGGCCGATGAGATCAAGAATTGTGCGGTAACAAATTAATCGCAATTAGCGCAGGGCCGGCGTAGTTGGAGATTTATGGGAGATGCCTTTTGTGCAGAGTCCACATGCTAAGGTTGTCCAGAGTATTCCAAGGCGGGTTTTGTTCCCAAAGTTTCGATCGTAACCGTCGTTATCGTGGGGCACCTGAATCTCAACCCGAATAGCTATGACACGATTACCGTGTTGAAGGCTTGATATACTTGCTAACAAACGCAATAAAGAGTATACGGGCGGTTTTCAGTATAATATCACGAATCGAAACGTATGAATATGCCCAAGCAGCCCTTCATTATTTTCGGACTCCTTCAGGCGTAAAGACCATATACTCGCCAACTCGGTATGACGTTACCTGAATTGAAGAAAATTACTCTTCCTCAGCCCTAGACTAAGGAGCCCGCCCACAAACCATGTCGAGTTTATTGTTTAATAAAGTTTTCTCCTTCTAGGTCTCTGCTTCTACCACTCTTGAGTTCAGTTTCACTATAAGGCATATCTAAAATTAGGAAGATATGGTTGTGGGAAAAAAACGACATATCACTACAAATCTGAAGGAATATACTGTTACTGTATTTTAACCGTACGCGGGACTCATTTTGCCACGGAGCACAGCATAAATGGTGCGACGAATTTACCCAGCGTTCCCCGCGCTTTCACGCCAGCGGGTGAATCGGCGCTACCCGGCTTTGTCGTTTCCTTTAGGGACGGTTGTTCTGGACCTGTTTAGGCGCAACTACGCGTCCACTGCGCGGTTCCTTCGCACAGCTTTAATAAATTGTCCGACTGCACCTCCTGAGTAACCTGGACTAGACGGAATTAAGTGGAATTACAGCAAAGATATGTTAAATATTGGTTTGTAGGGCACGAAAACAAGCTTTAGATGCGTCATACAGACATCTGGCCGCTAAACAAACACAACCTTTTGCGTACTGATTGCCACGAACGGGACACCGTTTTATAAATTGGTGAATACCAATTCGGTTGTGTTTTAACAGGTGTTACAATAGGCGAAGGGGCGGCTGCTAGTGATAAATAGTGAATATAAGAGTTCCCTCATCTTTATCGCAATCCTCGAATTTTTAAACTAACTAGTTAAATCGGTATAGATGGGAATCACTAACCTCACATGCCGAATTGTTTAGCGCGGTGAAGTAGCCCCTAGCTATCACATCTGGATGGCTAGGTTCCGCTGTTTAATTCTTCTAATGACCCTCCAATCCGTTTTTTTTTCGCCGAAGCATGTCCAGGCTACAGCGGCGGCGTCCGCCACTCTAGCGCCGCCGTGGCCGGCGCTTCTACGTTCGGGACGCCATCCCTCCGAATTTTAGGTAACAGCATGCAGAATCTGTCGTTTCACTCTTTGTAGAGCCACATGTGCGAATGCAGTGATGTCGCATAGAGAATTTTTGTGGGTGTCGTTTGCAGCTTTGCTTTCCAACCCCCTTGAAAGCGTGGATTGGAGCCAATTTTTTGTTATTCAGGATTGGGACGTGAGATAGGAAATCAAGTTATGTGTTCGCACTCCTTGTGAAAAAGACGATTTGATGTAGTCGAGGTAGTAGCCATTAAAACGTATCCTTAGTCATTCTGCATTTATTCCCGCCAATCAGCGGCATTGTTCGGATAGCTTTGAAACTATTGTCTTTGAAAGGTGGAACAATGATCGTAAGCGGGGCAGTTGGTGCATATTTCTGAGATTAACCGCGCGAAAGAACTGGACAACAGAGTAGAAGAACATAGTGCTGACTAACATCTGAAGGGATTTTTTCGCTTGACAGCAATAAATAGGAAAAAAAAAGGTGGACGGCAGTATTACAAAAAATTAAAAAAAATGTTAAAAAAAGAAATGGTTAAGTCTAGCGGCACGAGTCACCCTCCTCTTTCCTATTTATTGTGTCCAGCGATGCAAGCCGGATGCAAAACCTCGCCGTCTAACTACAGGCCTATTTCCTTGACATCTCGCTCATGCAAAATATTGGAGCACGTCATATACAAACACAAAGTAGAATTCCTGGAAGCTAATAATATTCTAAACGAGTTACAACACGGCTTTAGACGCGGTTTTAGTACAATCACTCAACTCACCGAATATAGTCATGATGTTATTGAATCCATTGACTGAGGTTATCAGGTAGATGCTATGTTTTTTGACTTATCGAAAGCTTTCGATACAGTTATCCATTCCAAATTTTTACTTCAACTTAACTACATATTAAAAAGCCGCTGCTCGTAGATTGGATATCTAGTTTTCTCTCGCACCGCCCGCAATATGTACATTTTATGTCAACGGCATACAGTACCGCGGATGTAACTTAAGGTGTTCCGCAGGGTTCGGAACTTGGGCCCCTTCTTTTCTTATTCTTTATTAATGACATATACGGTAATATAACGTCTCAGATTAATCTATACGCCGATGACTGCATGATTTATAAAAAATTACTTTTTATTAATTTTTATTAATTACTGCATGATTATAAAAAGTTTTTGTAGTTGGTGCCAAACCTGGCAAATGAATGTAAATTTGCAAAAAACTGTGTGCATGACATTTTCTACTCTGTCATCCGCTCATCTATTTCCCTACTCATTCGATGGTTGTCAGTTAGAAAAAACATGGAATATAAGTACCTCGGCCTTCATTTCACTCACAACATGTCCTGGACCAAGCACATTGATATTACATATAATAAAACCCAGAAGAGATTAGGTTACTTACAGCGCGTTCTCCGTGTAGCGCTAAAAGAAACCAAGCTCTTAACATTTTAAACTTTAGTACGGCCATTACTCGAATACGGTTATGTCGTGTGGAATCCACAGAAAGCGTCCGACAATACAAAATTAGAATCCAAACAAAAAAAGCCGTCCGTTTTATCTGCCGAAGAAATGACCGCGATTTCTCGCCTACCTCCAACTTAGCACCTTTGGGTTTAACTCCTTTATTTGCTCGGCGCCAATCAGAATGCTTAAAATTCCTTTACACCTTCATTAATTCGCCGCGCTTGCCGTCGCTTCACAGGTATCTGCAGTTTGCCACACCACCCTCTGTTCACACCCGGATTGAACATGCGCTAAATATTACGCCATTTCACCCCAAAACTGGTTTGTCTAAGTATAGTTTTTTTCGTTTCACTATTGAGCTCTGGAACTTGCTACCCGGCGATAACCGCGGGCTCCCTTTTGAACAGTTTCTGAGTGCAACCTCACATGCGTGTTAAGTAGAGATTTCTATGTTCTCTTGCTTTCTTTGGTCTTGCCTTTGTTCCTTCTGTACCTTGTGTAGTATTGTGAACGACAAATTTGTGCCATACGCTCGTGTTTTTTGTTCCTGCTCTTTAACACCTGATAATTTGTATGTCCACTCATGCAATAGCCATAATAGGGGCTGCAATATGTATAGATAAATAAATAAATAAATAAATATTAAACCATGAGTTGCAAGTCAGCGCAGTGTAAGTCTACTCCCCTTTTGTCACGTCCTTTTGCGCGGTTAATCTCACAAATTTGAAAGGTGGTCTGGTGTAGTAAATCTGGTTTTAATTCAATGGCGGACATTCTTATTTTGTGAAAGATTGGATGCCTTGCATGAAAATCCACTGAACCACTTAGTGTCCTGCCTTACCTTCGATAAAAAGAACTGTGGGCAAAATAAAGTATCGTCCTCTTTCTCAAAGAAAGTGATATGGCTATCAATGCCTGCGAATGAAAAAAAAACTCCGGATACGTTACGTGCCTTTTACGTTACGGTCATTTCATTGCTTAAAGCTCCGCAAAACGCATGTTCAAATGTGTACATTAACACTCGATCACCACTAAAGTGGCACGCTGCGTAAAACGTAATCTGCCTCCAAAGTTTATACGTGTAATCCCTGTGATGTTGATCTTGAGTAGATGAGTTAATAAAGAGCCCCATATGCAAATAAAACATAATCCAGACGCCGTGCTTAAGCCTGATCATACAAATAGGCATTTTGAATTTATCAGTTATAAATTAACAGGAATTTTGTGATCAGCAGATTGAAGTTTATGATCTATGCTGCTGCAACGTGTATTGTGTTCGAGGTGACCACCGTCACTTCTTTACAAAATAAACTTCGCCCCTAGCGTTCCACTAAATTCTTCACTCGCTAGCAGCGGGATCTATCACTCATACACACGTTAGTATCACAATCATAATTACTTTTAGGCATTAAAAATTTATCTTGTCGTCTCTGAGACACTTTGTTGTTCTGAAACAGTCTTTGACAATAAAATGCAGCAGCTGGAATGCGGGGGCTGTTCTCTTACTGTGCCTATGACTCAAACGGTTTTAGAAGTCGATGACCGGAACAAGACGTCTTTGTATGTCGTAGGTGAGTATGCGATCTTTAAATGCTTAGACCTTCGGCTTTAATACCGACACCGGAATTCAAGGTTCAGGTTTGACGTAGGAAAAAAATTGCCAGTTTAACCCTTTGTTTATTGCCAGCGCGTGGGACGGAGATGTCAAAATTCAAGTGAAGTAGTTATTATATCCCATTTAGGCAAAAGAAACCTATTCGCAGAATATTGTTCATAGAAGCTGCTACTCAACAGCTGCTACTCAACAAACAACTACTAGTCAAACATTTTTGCTATCCATGAATGTGGACGCACTGCTCTCGTGTACGACGTACCCCTTCCGCGCTAAGTGGCTTAGATATGGCCACAAGAAATATTGCCCGCCATGTATTTTTATTTCCACCCAACATTTCGTAAACCATCTCTGAAAACATATTTTCCATATGTTCTTCTCTTCATCTTAAAATAAATACGACAGAAACTTCCAATAAATCAAGGGAAATTTGTAATTTAAAAGGAGACATTGGACCGCCTAACTGTACATGGGTGGAATGAATCAACGCACCGCATTCCAGCCATGCCGACAAGACATTCCACTAGCCTTGGACGCAGTCGCTTCGGTGGCGCTCCGTCGACACCGCTCCTGGTCTCGCCTTTAGGGTGAAGCCGAATAGAAGCACTGCCGCTCACTCCCTGCTCTCACTCCTCCTCATCCGCTCACCGCATTCCGTCTCAACTCCTCCGCATCAAACAACAAAGTCCGCCCCAAACTTACGACCTCGTTGTCTGCAACTCGATCGCTGATTTAAACATCACCGGCAATCACGAAGCAAAAAAACAAAAATCAAAACATCCCCCTCGCGAGGGGCACGATCAAATGCAGAGCATTTCCACGGGGGGCGTGCCTGCAAGTCTTATGGATTACGTATTGGTTGTTGTTGTTGTAATTGTTGTCTTCCAGCGTAGACATTGTCGATGAAGTCGATGGTGAAACGTGAAACGTGCCGTGAACCCCCTGCCGCGGCTATTACGCAACGTGTAGAGGCTACGACGCAACGTGGCGCGGCTATGACGCAACACAATCCAACACAATCCACTTTAATCCAACCCAATCCAAATCCAATCCAAGCCAAGCCAAGCCAAGCCAAGCCAAGCCAAGCCAAGCCAAGCCAATCCAATCCAATCCAAACGAATCCAATCCAATACCCTTCGCGAGAGAGTGTTATAGCGCCGAAATCGCGCCACCACATGAACGCGAACCGAACGCGGCGATAGAGGGTGTTGCGAGCGGAGAGAAGGCGAGGAGGACGCGGGGGAGAGGGCGCACCTGTGGCCGACGGTTGAATGAGTCAAGGATATAAGGCGCGTGCGTAACCTTCCATTCTGTGTCGGCTCCGTGGAGCAGTCGGTAAAGTGCCGGGTACCTTGCGTTCCGCCCGCAGAGTCGTGGGATCGAAACCTGGCGCCGGAAGGTATTATTTCTTTATATAGTGTAGTGTGCGGACTACGTAGTGATGCGGACTACGGACGCCAACGCGGGTGACATCGTGAGTTACCAAAATGCTCTGCATTTAAAACAAAAGTAGCTGACAAGTAGCTGAAAAAACTCCACGGCGATTTGAAGCGTGCGCGTGGCTGATACGCCAGGTTGGCCGGGAGGAGGTACGGGGACGTCAAGGTATTTTCTTGCATTTAGCAACCGCGGATTTTTTGGCTAGAGATAAACTAATCACAAAATACAAGCATTTCCATGCTCATGGATTTAACTATATAAGCATTGTGTTTTCAGACGGGATATGACAATAGGTGGCTAGCGACATCTTCAAGAGTAACCAATACACTTCACTGAAATTTTGCCTGTCGGAAATAAATGAAGGACTGCAAAAAAGTCCTATCACCGCCGCAACCTGCTGCTGTTCTACGGGGCAATTTAACGACGCATTCACTATAATTCTATTACGGAAACAGTTTTATTTTATGATAACTTTGCGGCTGTTGTCAATTTTCTAAATTATTTTGGTGGCAACCTTAACTTTTTTTTTGAAATGTCACATTAGACTGACAGCCCCCTTTAAAAAAAAAAAAAACGCCGGGGCATTATCAGAAGTACTCTGGTAAAAACCTTAATAATTAAGCCGCACGTGATTTTTGTACGTGTAGAAAAACAGTTCGAATGCAATATATGTAACAGGGTGCAGACGCAGCGGACACACCAGTATATATAAGTATATAAATCATGACTTCAATTTTCTGAAATTCTGCACAATAGAGTACATACATTTAATGGCACTTCCAAAGTGTGTACTACGCGAAAAGGGAGTATTATGCTTCAAGCCCTTTTAAACGGATTGTAGTGATAGCAACTTACATGAGATCTGTATAAATTAGATGATATTTTATTTAAAAGGCGGACAATTCCTCTTCATTTGGCATAGCACACCGCATTACTTACTGCTCGCGCCTGCAACTGAATAAGAATGGGTGCCAAATTCAAAGTTCGCTGCTCAATAAGTCGCCCTACATCATTATTTGAAAACCACCCTGTTGCAATATTTCCCAGACTCCCCCAAGCTGTGGGCCGCTCAATGTAGGTTCATTAAAAGTCAAGAAAGAACTTGCATTATGTAAATACGGAAGTTTTCCGAAAACATTTCCGGTGCGTTGTCACCAGCTTTTAAATTCAGAGCATTTCAGTAACTCACGGTGTCGCCCGCGTTGTCCCGTCGTAGTCCGCACCGTCGTTGTCCGCACCCCTCCCCCTCCACTATATAAAAGAAAATACTATCCGGCGCCTTGTTTCGACCCCTCGACCCTGCGGGCGGAACGCAATGTGCATGGTGGTCTACCCACTGCGCCACAAAGCCGACACAGAATGGGACGCTACGAACGCGCCTTATATCATTGACTCATTCAAATTACTGCTGACGAGCGCTCTCTCGTCAGCAGTTGCCACAAGTGCAACAACATTAACGTAACGCAAACTACTTAACGTCGTGCGTCCCCGGAAATGCTCTGCATTTGATCGTGCCCCTCGCGAGGGGGATGTTTCGTCGTTCGTTTTCAATTCTTTCGGTTAGATGGCGCCACTTGCTGGTTCTCAAACTTGACGCTGATGTGTGGCGCGCAATTCGAACTCGCCAAAATGGCTGGCGTCCGCAAAAAAAACAAAAGCTAAAACCTTGCGTACACAATTGTGTACGCCGTGTCTGAATGGGATACAGCTTTACTCAGTAAAACGCCATGTAAATTTCTACACATAAAGTTTCTTTCTTCGCTCTACTCGGCCCCAGTGTTTGCCCCAACTCCGGACCAACTAACGCCATCACCGGTCACGCTACCATATCCGCAACACCAAAAAGGTCCCACTGCGCTTTCGCGCTCGACGAAAATTCTCTTTACTTTTTATTTAAACCCCTAGTATTTCAATATACTACAATTTGATTTCCACAGTTGCCAAGAAAACTTACCCTCTTTTAATTCTGCCACCTACCAGGTAATGATAAATGAAAAATACACCCTTTACGCTGTAGTCCGGACACATTGGCACCAGGGTTCAGGCTCACGTATGCTCTGTCCACGCGCGCGTGGCTTACGCCTTGGAAACGTATAAACCTTAAAGGAGCACTGACACGAAAATATTATGTTACACTTTTACTGCTTTTATCGATGCTCAATGGTCTGGCGAACCTGAAACAGCACTTCAAATACATCAGTTCGCGATAGTCAATTACATTGAACGGCTTGAAAATCGTTTGTTTCAAATTCCCGCGCTTTCCTCCCGAACGGCGCATATGACAGCCTCCCGGTTTGACGTCACCGCTTTGTGCGGACGTCACCGGCGCCCGCTTGAGAGGGTGTTGCGCCCGCTCGCCGCTCGTGGGGCCGCGCGCGTGAAGGGACGTCACGAGTTTTTGGAGAGCGATGTCGCGTCACTTCTTTTTCCTCTCCTGGAGTGATGTCACGCTTATGTCCATTTGCTGAATGCCGCTCCGCGCGCTGCTCCGTCGGCGCGATAAATGCGATCCAATTGAACTATGTTCTTCGCGTCGCAGGCCGCTCATATTTCAGCCAGGGTATTCTGTTGAGTGAAGCAAGCGAACTGTGCAATAATATTAACGCCGAAAATTGGTGTCAGTGCTCCTTTAAACAGTTCTCTTTTGACCCAATGTGAGTGTCAGGTTCGGGGGACAACAATAAATACAAGAGAGAAACTTTGGAAACGAGACTGCGTTTATATAACCCGAAACCCCAACAAAATCTACACAAGGACCAGAGACAAACTAAACAATGGAGGGCTGCGAAGACTGGGCATAAAATAACGGCAATTAGTTCAATAGGCGGAAGAGTCACAGTCAGGGAACAAAGGAATGAGACACGGTACGTATAGTGGTTACCGACACAGGTCGAAGTAGGGTTGAAACGTACTGGTGATGTGTTGCGGCCCCGGTGGTCAAGCGCGCTCGCAGCTCCCGTTGCCAGTAGCCAACCCAGGTGTTTTGGGGCGTTCTTTCACCGATGCACGGCGAGACGACTTCCCTGCGGTGGCGAAGTTCTGGAGGTTGCAGTTGTGGATGGCCTCTTGGTGCACGGCACGGGTCCGGTCGCCCGGGTGGTTTCCGAACGTCCACGATTTCAAAAGCCCCGTCTCGTTTGCCCCGCGCCGAAAGACCCGCTCTTTAAGCGCCCAGCTATTCTACGTTTGTTTTTAGATGCGACTGCATCTCATTCACTCGCCTTGTCCATGCAGCGTCGGCGTCGTTGTCGTCCGCCCCTCCCCCATTCTTTTTCACAGGGCGCTGAATCAAAATACAATGAAATATCTACGTCCTCCTAGGGGACATATAAATTGAATACAAGTGTGGTTGATTCCAAAGATTTGGTGTTTTGTAATGGCCATAACGCTTTCTCGCCGCAAATAACGATTTATTCACAGAAAAACTAAACATTTATGCCAACAGTTACAGCCCCCCTCACCCCTATATCATGTATTTCGTATTCTGGCAGTGTGCGTACAACGAACGTTGGTATATTGTCTAGCACTGCAGCCAACACAGAAACGGGTTAATTGTTGGATTTTTACTTTATAGCTTCGTAAATTGCGTGACGATACCATTTGAGCACAGCTGTGAGAACTTGCCTTGTTTCGGCTGAGATTTTTGGTTTGCTTACTTTTCTTACGATATCAGTATTCGTGAATTTTGGGTATACTCGACACGCTCGGTCACATAAGTGGTGGTAGCGCTTGCACCAATGTACCATCTTCGCATAGGCAATCCAAAGAGCCGAAGTAATGTGCAGCTTCTGGCGCACTACTGCTGGCCGTACTCATTGGCGCTTTAATGATTTATGTTCTTTAATAACTTTCATTGTTTAGTCATTGTTATTACTGTTAAAGAAGATCGCTAACGAAATTAAAGACCATGTAACTCGTTTTGCAAACATATACCTACTGCTTAATTCAAATTGGATGTTACCTGCGTTGGATGTTATTACAAAGAGCTGTCTCTAACTCGTCATCAGTTCAGTGCATAAAAGTAGCTAAGTTATCGCATGCCAGTCCTCTATTTCGCTCTTTACACACATTACTTAATAATGGCTTTGTTGAGCGGCGGGTGAGGGGTATCCTTACAAGGCATTCTCTTGAATGAACAAAACTTTCATTTTGCATCCGTGTCCAGGCTGGGATTTGCATATTCTTGATTGATAGTAGGGTTCAACGCGCCGACCAACGCAGGCGAGCAGGCACGCGGAAGTGGATGGCTCGGGATTAATTTGGCCACTTGGGGATCTTAGGGTGCGTATAAATCTTGCACACACGGGCGTTTTTGCTTCTCGCCTCCATAAGAAAAGCGGCCGCCGCGGCCGGGAATCGAACCCGCGTCATCGTACGCAAGCAGCACAAGATTTGCATATTCTGGGCGCTGGTTATCTGCAAGAAAACCAAAATTTGTATACCGACATTCCCGCAGTTGTTCTGCACCAATTGCTATGCGCCAACTACCAACGCAAAGGCCACATGCTTCGCCTGCTTCGACTTCAACGTAGTAATGCTTTATCTTTATGATTTGTCCATTATCCCAATTATCTCCCACCTTGGTCATTCTCCGGTGTTCGTTACCCTGTCACGTTGAACAAGATTGGCCCAATGAAAACAACCTCTAAGTCTCCTGGAGTGTACCTTACTGTGTAAATGACTTTGTGGAACAGGCAAGATATCACATATAGGATAACAATTACAGTAGATACAGTAAAAAAATGCCAGTTTCAAACCTTACCATTGAGGGAATGGTCAACTGAAGCCCTATTAGCTGCCAATATAGCTTTGCATGCAATGCAGGTTTTTAGAGTTTCCCAAAATGGGTATACATAGGCCCTTCCTTGTTAAGGTCACGTGTAGTTGCTACTGATAAGCTAAATGTTCGGTCGCTTGTTTCATTGCGCTTTGTGTGTCAGTATTATGCCAGGGAGCGTCATTATTCGTGCTCTATATTGAAACATTTTGTGTCACAGTAAAATTTGGTTCTCACCCAGGGTGGTTCACTCGAGCCGAAGGGCTCACGGGTTCATTTCAGCGGTCTGTAGGGCGGCCGACAGATTTTCAAATCCACAAAAGGTGGCAGTGGACGAGGTAAATGCACGTTGATAACTAGGGCCAGCCAAGGGAGTGATAAGCTTGCAAATACGATTTCAATGAAAAGTTTATATACAGCCAATGTACAAGTTATAACACAACATGCACATAGATAGCCAAAGGTGCCAAGAAATGTATAGGCATCGCCGATGTCACGTACTGAATAACGGGACCAGGATTGACCAAAGTGTTTGTACTTACGAAAGTTTACCGACATAGCCGAAGGTGCTGGACCTTTCGAAGAGCAAGAATCTGACCTCCGACCATGCGGTTCATTGGTTTTACAGGTTTTGGGCACCACCTTGTAACCACACGCCCGTTATCGCGAAGTGAAGCAGATACCGTGTGACAAATCTAAAGCTGAAACTTGTGCATCTTCTCCCGGTAGCAAAAAAGCCCCAATAAAAATGACTGATACTACACTAAATGGGGCGGCGCCACTTTCACGGCTGCGTGCCGCATCGGGACTTCTCAAAGAAGATGACACATGCCCCGGATTCGAAAACGAACGTCGAAAGAAAGAAACACCTTAGAAAGTTAGTCATGCCACATGCCGACACAACAATGTGGCACTACATCAAAAAAATAGCGCCAATCCACCCTGGGAATGTGGTTGGAAAGCGAAGCTGTGAAACCACCTACAACGATTTCCTATGCGACGTCACAAATTCACTCACGCCGCTCTACAAATAGTGAAAACCGAGAGAAGTGAAATGCAGTTAACCACACCCTCTATTACTTCAAAGATATTCTTGGCAAGGTTAAATAATGGCATGATGCATGCACCATGGTTGGTTGATTTGCATTGACGTAGCACATGATTGCAAACTCTTTTTTTATAAAATTAAAGCTCAAACGCAGTGTCAGGTGATCTCACTTCTCCGTCTCTGCCGTCGCGGACGGAAGCTATGAGATAGCCGATAGAGACAAAGGAGGAGGAGGAAATACTTCTATTAAGACTTCTGAACGGCCCAGAATGTGGCCCAGGGGAGAAGTTCCTTCTTCACTGTAGCCCATAGTCAGTCCGCGCCGCCTGTGCTCCGTCCACCAGCTGAAGCTGGGTAGGAAGAGAGGGGCTATACAGCAGCATCTTCCATTGCTATTGTTCCGTAGTTGACGGAAAGAAAGGAGGGTGCTCAGAGGTAAAGTCGCACAATCGATTATGTGGCAGAGTTGTCCTACTTTTTAGCAAAATTTACATTCAGCGTCATAACGATACGGGTGCATTAAGTGGGTGTGGGAAGACGTGTTGGGTGTGGGAAGGAGCCAGATTCTATGAGCCGTAGGGTGGTTTGTTGTTCTATGGAAAGGTCAAAGTTAGGCGAAGGTAGGGTCTGTCTCAGATGGCAATGATGCTGGGTTGTGTCCCTGAACGAGACAAGCGAGTGACTGTCCTCGTGCAGCTCCATAGCACGGTAGGTAAAAGTGTGGGCTTGATGGGCGTATTCGTTGTCCTCCATGGAAGCGTGAGCGGGTGTCCAGATCAGCTGAATGTAACCATTTGGGGAGTTGGTTTTTAGTACATGCACTGCAGGTGGGGACACCAAACCCTACCGGTAATTCCGGTAGTCTTGTTGGGTGACAGCCATGCGAACCCCTCGTTGAGTGAGAGCTAAGGAGATTGCTGCCTCTTCAGCTGCGGTAATTTTTTCGGTCTTGAGTGAGGCACAAGCAAGGAGGTTGGTTCAGGAGTTAGCCACGATGACGGCGTACTGCTGCCCTCGATGTTGGGAGGCGTGTGTGTAGATAACGGCACGATCTCCACCGGGTGTGGTGTTGAGCGCTAGAGCCTGTGCTTGTCGGTGACCCTCAAAGTGTGAGGGGTTCATATTTCTAAGAAAAGGAAGCACCTTTATTTCTTGTCGCAAAAATCTAGGAGTACGTCAAGCGAACTGACATTCTGTGCTGCCCAGCCAATCTGGTGAAGATTACGGCAACCTGCCGCAGTTCTGCTGATTCGGAGCTTCTGGATGGCCCTCTATCTGCTCTTCCACCGTTTTGTAGGGCCCCGTGCTAAGCAGCATTTTCAAGACGCAATCATGGGAATACCAACGAGCATGGTCTTCCCATGGTCATGAGAAGACCAATGAGCATGGACCAAGGAGCATGGGAAGGCTTGCTCAAACGCCTTTCTAATCATTGTATAAAGCATCGTTATGTCATCCTTGCAGAGAAAAAGGCAGAGGGCTGACGCAAGTGATTCTAGAGAGGACAAAAGCTTGAACTAATCGAAAGGGATCGGATTCAATGAGACCTCATGAGACCTCGCTTCTTGATGTTAGCTCACCTGATCATGTGTGATTTTATTGCTGCTGTGTTTGAGGCGCTGCAAGGTACGTCACTCTTGGTGTTGGCCTGAGGATGTAGGCCCAGGATCTTGATGCTGCGCCATAGAGTGATGGCCTGGCCGTCAAGGATTATTTGAATGTGTTCCTTGAGGTGTCGTTTGGCGTGAGGCCGGAAGGCAAGGAGCTGAGATTTTTACGTTAACACTGGACGCCAAAGCATTTAGCAGATTGGCGTACTAGACGTGAGATGCGATAGATTGGTGGGAGCTTCCTTTATTCGCTATCGCTTGACATTCAGCGGGAATGCAGGGGTTAAACCCGTAGATGTGCTTCGTGAGTGTACCACTTGTCTTCCCCGTTTCCGTGTTTGTTCGTAGCTAAATCGGTAAGACAACGGGTTCTGACTTTGTTACTCTATTAGTTCAGGTTCGATTACTGGCGGTGCCAGTAAATTCTTTTATTGGTTCAAGGAGTTTTCTGTTGACACCAACGGTCGCGAAAGAACCTTGGGGGTGTAGAGGTAAAAAGCTTTGATTTAAAAAAAGAGGTTAGCCGCACGGCCAAGAGCAAAAAACACGCACGTACTGGCACGTTAAAGAAAACGACGTAACTTGGCCTTGCAGGTAATTTGCCGCAAAAGACTGCCAAAAGACTAAGGCAGGAGGAAATAATACTATTGGATGATGATTTATTTTCCACAGGTGTCTATTGGACTGATTTCATTTGATTTGACGATGCAACGCAGGCGATGAGGAGCGCCGTAGTTGAGGGCGCCGTATTTATTTTGACCACCTGGGAATCATTACTTGCACCGAAATGCCGTTCACACGGGCGTTCTTGCTTTTCGTCTCCAACAGAAAAGCAGCCGCCACCGCCGGGAATCGAACCCGCGACATCGTGCTCAGCAGCGAAACGCCTTAGCCATTGAGCCACCGCGGCTGGTTGTATTGGACTTGTGGGCGATAGTGTCCACTTTATTTCAAAAGTAGCGCATAGCAGACTTCAGCACTTGTATTCACACAACCAAGAACTGGCGCAATGTTATCCCCCTCAATCCGCTCTGCAACAAGTGCTTCTTGCAGGAGAGACGCTATGCGTTCACGTGGTTTAAAGTGCCACTTCCCCAAGTTGCAGAATTAGCTTGTACACTTGGAGGTGACGGTGGAGTGACTAAAAACCGAAGACATGTGACCGTACAGTTTGGTTAGCAATTGCCAAAAGCCAACGCTGTGACGGCCGCCTTCCGAAGCCACCTAAAACTGCGTGATAACTGACACGCTTGCAATAATGGGCACTATTTCTCCCATCTCCATAGTACAGCTTGACCACCGCATGAAAGAAATGTTCATTGGGAGTTCCCCTACATTCCTGTCCTGTTCCTGGGATCGTCCACTCATCGTAGATGGGTACCTGAATCTGCACCCGCACCAGCTCTGGCAATTCTGCTGCGGCGGTATTTCCGTAAAAAAACTCCATCTACGTCACGCAGCTTGTTCAGCGGTCCAAGAGGGTAACCTGGCTTCTCCAAGACTGGCGGGGCTGAACGAGAATAAAAGGCGATTCGCAGAGCGTTGTCAACCGCCGTCTCGCATGCAGCTTCATTCTGATCTCCGAGAACGGCTGATCTACGAGAGCGGCTGCAGTTCCTACATCCTGTTGTGTCATGCGCGAT